>NC_134654.1:26136054-26441656 GCF_030463565.1 Pelecanus crispus | reverse complement strand
AGTAACTTGAACTCCATGGATGAGGCGAAAGGCTGCTTCTCAAGTACTGCTAGCAGCCTTGTTTTAAAGGTATAGAAAACATTTGGGCCACTTAGAAGAAGGCTTTTAGAGTGTTATTCTCTGAACTGACACAGCCTCCTGCAGCCCTGAGCCCTTTTGGATGATTTTAAGTCACCTTTTCTTTCTGTCCATAATTATTTTCCAAGTATATGCCATAAGAAGCAGAAGACATTTTACAAGGAAGAAATAAGCAGTCTTTGTAATTGTATATAATCAGCCTCTCCTCAGTTAGCAACACTGAGTCCTGCAGCAAGGCTATCCCATAAGAAAACTCTGGGTTGAGTTTCCAGTAAAGCTGTGTTTGACCAGAAGTTCCTGTACTAGAATTAAATCTGTCCTAAATTGGTTTTTTTCACTTGCACTTACAACGGAGCTGGCAAAATAAGGACTTCCTTTGAATTGCAGATAGGTGTATATGTATAAAAATAAACCGGGAGGTTCTGCTTAGCAGTTCTAGATTAGTGTGAGAATAAAATAAGTTCAGGCTTTTCCCCATGTGCTGCTCTGGAGATTGCCTGAAGATGATGCATAGGCCCAGCTTTGCATCCGTGTTCCTTGGCTGCTTTATGAGCTTGGGTTCAAATCCCAGGCTGAGCTCATCCGGATAAACCTGGAGAGATTTGAAGATGCTACAGATACTTGGGTAGATAGAAGAGAAATCACTGTTTCAATCTACATTCAAGATTAAGCTGGCTCTGCATGTGCTGTGACATTTGAGCCTTTTGCCTGGGCTTCTGTATGAAAAATATACCTTGTTAAAAGTCCATAGAAAGCCAAATCCCATACAAGGCGTTAGCAGAGGAAAATGGTGGCAAATAAAATGGGAACAGGTCTCAAACAGATGGTGCATGTTTCAGTTTGATCTCTCTGTGAAAAAGTCCTCGTCCCTTGGCTGCTGTTGATTCATGGGAATTCTTTGTTCCCGGCTCCATTATAACTGTCAAGTGTGTTAAGGTAGATTGCGATTTGTTTCAAAGTGGGGAATAAGGCCGTGCTGTGGGACTGGTGAGAAGCTCTCCTGCAACCTCCCTGGCTGTGTCCATACCCAGCACATTTAAGTCCTCAACACACAACTCAGTTATCTAACCTGATTTGTGTCAAACTGAAGTACTAAAGAAAACCACTGGTGAGCAGTAACATTTCATATAAGACGCAGTGCCTTGAACCCTGTGTAGCCATCACAACACCAGGCACCTTTTCTGAGGCGCCGTCTGTGTGCACAGTGAAGATAAAACCCGTTCCTCATCTCGGCAGGGTTTGCACTGACGTTAGCGTGGGCTGCAGGGCTGCGTGGAGGGCAGGAGGCAGAGAACCAGCCCTCTCCATCTCGTGGTGAGCTTGTCCAGGCTTCCTTTGCCTGTTTACCTCCCACCCCCGTCACTTTCCTGGATTTTGTCCCTGTCAGTGCCAGCATCTCTTGCTGCAGCTCTGGCTGTTGCTTTGCCATCATCTGGAAACCTCCCTTCACCTGTACATCAATAGCAGTGCGTTTTGCAGTTCTGGGAAAGCACACGGTGGCTTTGCCGAAATCAGCTGTATAAATATTACTCTGACGGTCTCCGCTAGCAAGTTGATGGCTGTTATTGTAGAAAAGGCAAAGTCTTCCTGGAAATGCAAAATGGCTCTGACACAGCCCCAGATGCTGTGGTTAGCAGGAATAGAAGTGGGAAAGAGTTTGATCCGAGAGCAATGGTGGAGCAAGGCAAAGATTTTCTAATGTGGGTGTTTCAAGTTAGTGACTAAGCTCCACATTTAGATGCTAAATAAGTGGCCTCATTTCTAAAGAGGTGGAGGCTTCCTGTACATGGATTCGGGTGCTCCAAATTCAGGAGCCTGGATGGAGTCTGGCCTTACATTTTTATTGGGAGGTTTTCAGCACTTCTGGACACTTGGCACTAACGTAGGTGGAGCTGTGCGCTCGCTGGACTTAGAAAGCACAACCCTTCAGCCAGATCCAAAGCCTGGTCCCAAAAAAAGCCTCTGTGCAAAATGCCTCCACGGTAACATGTAGAGATCTGGACCAAGCTGAAACACAAAGCTGAGTGGTCACAGAGGTGGTGGCCCAGTGCTAAGGTTACAGTGTTAGGCTTCCTTTTTGCTTTCTGCCTTTCCTCCCCATCGCTTGGCAGCTCCTCTCGTAGCGGCTGCCTCTTGGCTGGCTGGGTAGGTGTTCCTGACGAGTTCAGCAGAAGAGGTTCAAGCACATTAACTTGGAAATACCCTACACATCTGCCAAGATGGTGTCAGTGTGACCGTCCCTGAACAAATGTTTCCCAGCCCAGTTTTTACGCAGTTCTGCAGGGCACATAAAGCAGAGTCTTGCCTGCAGGTGCCAAATGGGAAAAGAAACATTAATTTGCTGAACAGATGCATTAGGTTTAGCAGCAGCGGGAGGCCCATCACCTAAATGTTCACTCCCAAATCAGAAAAACATCAGGGCAAGGGGTGCGTAGTCCCGTCTGTAGGCATACTGACAAGCAGGATTGGCAGCCTCTCTGCTGCCTGGCCTTTATGATCAAAAAGTAATTTGCTATGAAAAGAACTGCAAAGAAAAGTTGGGGTAGGAAAGGGTGGCAATCGAGGCCCCATGGCTAGAGTATAACCCTGATGTGCCTTCCTGTCCCTGGGGACGTGGAAGATCAGCTCTTAGAGTAGCAGAGAAGTAGTCATGATGTTTTAGCTGCTTTCTAAAGCAAGACCAGATGCAGGCAACTCTTAAAAGCAGAGTCATACAAAATCAAAGGTTGTCCAGTGAGCGGGGATGGAGAAGCAGAAGAGATCATGCTTCTGTTACGTTTCTGTGCGTGAGAAATTCCTGTTGAGTTTTTCTAACAGTGAAGATTTGGGTGTGTGAAATGTGGGAGCAGCAGACAGAGGCACCGTGCCCATGGTGGTGAGGTTCTGTGCACGTCCCTTGTGTCCTTGCAGAGGCTGGTTGTTTGCCTGGAGGAGTCAATTTACATCCATAACATTAAGGACATGAAGCTTTTGAAGACTATCCTGGATACGCCTCCAAATACAACAGGTAGGCACGGAAAAACTGTGTGAAAGGGAGAGAACAGCTCTGCAGGAGCTTTGTAGAGCCACAATACTCATGTTAGAATTTAAACCAGCCTGTGGTTTGTGTATCTTCATCAGCATGGGGGAGCTAGAAATGCTTGGAGGCAGTCAGTTGGGCTTGGGAGAGGAGCAACCCTGCTCGGTCCTGAGCAAAACCCTGCTCTGACCTGAGCAAATGCATCAAAGGAGAGCAGAAATGGTCAGCGTGGTTTGACTTCACCTCCCAGGTTCAGTCCCTTCCTGTCCTTGCGCAGGATGTCCGTGCAGCTCACAGCTTCCCGCACTGCGCCTTTATTCTCATTCGCAAGTGGAAAGCTGTAAGGCAGGCCAGGACCGCAAGCTTCCCTCCACATATAAGATGACTTGAAATTCTCCCTCCGGGGCTCCCTGCCCTTCCTTCACCGTGCCCTGCGTCAGAGTCCCGCGGCGTTTTTGCTCTCCGGACAAAGGAGCCCTGCATCCCCACACTGCCGGCGTGAGTCAGCTCTGCAGCGTCACGCTGTGCTGCAGAGCTCGGCACTCCCTGCAGACCTGTGGTTAACCCAGGTTCTCTCTCGGCCGTGGACATGCACAGCTCCACTAAGGTAGAAAGCTCCTGTGATTATTTATGGGCTTGGGGTCAGCTCCCAAAGTGATTAGCGCTGTGACGATCACCCCGGGCAGAAAACACAGCCAGGCACAGCGCTAATTCCCTGCCAGGGAGTTCCCAGGAGCCCGGGCTGCCACCAATATTATTCCATATACACGGCAAACCCAAGGGGCAGGGCAGGTGGCTGCAGAACAGATCCTCTCTGTGCAGCATAGGGTGAATCCGGCTTTCCTGCTCATGGGAGAGGAGCTATTTTTAGCCGCGGATAGGGAAACTTGGCCAAGCGCCTGCGGCAGCGCTGCCATGCGTTGCTGTGATATCCCGGTCGGTCACAGGCTGCAGCGTCGTTTCATGGGTGGTTGACGGGGAAGTTGCTGATGTGCTCATGCCTGGCTTCTGGGCTTTCAAGGGACGCTCTTCTGGCGGCTCCCCTGACCTACTTCAGGTCTCAACAGATGGCCTCTCTATGTGGATTAAACATACTAAATACTGCAAACATAATTAAAGTTTAAAACCTTCCCGAGAAAGCCCAGCAGCGGCAGGAAGGGCAGGGATACCCAGGCCTGAAGCTGTTCTGCAGTGGGGCAACAGCAATCAGTGCCCGCCGGGCCAGGACTAGGCTGCTGCAGATCACAGGATTTAGAATCATAGAATCGTTTAGGTTGGAAAAGACCTTTAAGATCATCCAGTCCAACCATTTCATACAGGCTTAATTTTTTCAAACCCTTTTACTGCAGCAGCTGTCACTGAAATGAGCCGAGTGACAAGCGCTGTGCCATGCGTGCTCCCTTTGTCCCCGGCCCATCTGCTTTGGTCCCAATCCTGACCCCGAGGACGGCGTGTCCAGGAGGCCGAGGCAGTCTAGCCTCACTGCTCTTTGGACAACCCTTTTTGGAGCGGGGATCTGTGCCGGGGGGGTGTAGGAGCACACGGCAAGCGTGCCACCCCCGGCAAAGCATGAGCCCTGGGCACGGTACCACCAGCACAGTGAGGTCCAGAATTTGCTGCACACCCACCGGCCAGTCGCAGTGAGATCTCTGGCCATTCCTGGCCAGGACCTGGCTCCCAGTCCAGCCTCCTCCACGCAGGAGAAGAAAATGCTGACGGTGGCTGAGCCTGTTGTTTTTGATGTGTGCTCAAGCATGTTGTTTTTCACGTGGCTCACATCAGGGGCAGGATTTGCACCGAGGAGATCACAGTGCTTGTGGTGATACGCGTGCCACGAGGGCACATCTTGGGGATGACTGCGGCTTTGGAAACCACCTCACATGGCTCCCCCCCCCAAGCCCCAGATGTGCCTGGACCTGCTGGCCTGGGGGCAAGGCCAGGCTTCTTGGACACGGTGGCTTTTTTCCATGCTGCTCAAGGAAGCCACCTGCCATGTGGCATTCCCAGAGGTGCCATCCTGAGCAGTACCAGCCTGCCTCCTCCCTCCTGAGCCTGCCACTGCGTGCACCGACCCTCAGTCAGGGCTGCGGGGCTGCCGAGAGCAGAGGAGCATCTTCAAAGGCTGCCCGTGTCCCTTGTGATCCTTGTTCTTTGTGCATCCCTGAGGTCAGCCCAGTACACTCGCATCTGTGTTTTCCCCTGGCCTGGTTTCCCGTCTGCCTCTCCCGGCCAGGCGCGGAGCAGAGGGAGCTGGTGACTCACCCCAGCCGCTCAGAGCTTGCTTTGTTTAGCTTGAGCCTTCTCTAGATCCTCCACTTCAAGAAAGGGCTGCGCTGATCCCCCCGTGCTGCCTGGGCTGGGGGAAGACCATTCTGAAAAGACACCCTTGCTCACCACGAGCGAAGTCTCTGCGTTACCGGTGCCTTCCTCCTATCCCTCCCTCTTTGGGTGCCTTTTAAGTGCCTGCGCTTTGCTGCTGCTGCGCCTCTTCTTCCCGGTGCGCGCCGTCCCTGGCATGATGTAAATGCCTCTGATTGATAGGGAGTGGATCCCTGGGGCCCCTGGCTGATCCTGCAGCTCCTGGCTCCGCTGCGGTCTCTTTGTTTAGTTATAAACAATGACCTAAAACGAGAGCCTCAGCTGATCCTTCCCTGCTGCTGGGCCTGGGCCAGGGCCGCGTCCTGACACGACGGGTTGCACGGCATGTGTGTGCGTGTCTGTGCGTATACGTGCACGCATGCGGGCGTCCGGTTTGGGGAGTACGGCAGCATCCCCAGCAGCCTTTAACCCCGCAGCTTCCTCTGCACGTGGGACTAAGTGGGATCCCCCAGTGGGGGCCAGGAAGCTCTGGTCGTGCCGAAGCCTTGAGTCGAATTTGGGAGGACTGTGAGCACGCGGACGTGGTGCAGGAAGCAAGTGAGACCCGTTTCTGTGACAGGATTCACTGGGATGAGTCCTCAGCCAGTGGCAGAAATGCGAGGCAGGAAGAAATGCTCTTTTCCGAGGTCACCTGGGGGACGGGCAGATGGATGTACCCACACTCACATCCATCCATCCCTGTCTCATCCTGTAATTCCTGCTCACTTTGAAAGGGGTGTCTGGGAACCTTTATGGTCACGTTGGCATAAAACCAGATGGCTATTACGCGGAAGAATTCCCCCTGTGGTTAAAATTTAGCTAGCTTCAAGTTCCTCGTCAGCCGGAAACTCCCTGCACAACTGTGGCATTTTCTTTGTCTTTCTCCACTTCCCTTTTCCGTTCAGAGAAAAAGGAAAACAGCACAGCCCAGCCCCACAGCCGCTGCCTGGCCGTGCCAGCCTTCATGTGCCAGGCTTCACACCGGGGCTGCGTCCGCGCTGCGCTGCTCATCCGAGCTGCTGAGCTGGCACCTACACCCTGCGCACATCTGGAGGTGCCCAGATGTGCCTGGACAGGAGTCCTGTTAGCCCTGAGACCGAGATGTCCCTCGCTGTGTTTCGTGCACCTATTCTTGCCTTCTCAAAGGAGACAATTAAGGGGGAGAAGCCAAGAGTGTGCCCAAAAGCAGGACTTGGGCTCCTTCTGAGCAGGGTTTGGGGGAGGACGGTGGCCGGGAGAAGGGAGCCGTGCTGTCCCGTAACGGCAGGTCTCCCCACGGCCGAGGTGTTGCCAGCGTGCAGCCGGCGTGCGCCCGGTGCCGGACACTGCCCCAAAATGAGACAGAGCCTGAACCCCCTGCGGTGTCCGTGGCCACGTTTCTGTTTTCCGTCCTCCACCAGCAAACAACCTCAGCCGCGTCCTTCTTGCCAGGTCTGTGCGCTCTCTCAATCAACCACGCCAACTCCTACTTGGCTTATCCCGGCAGTGCGACCAGCGGAGAGATCGCGCTTTACGACGGAAATACTTTGGTAAGTGCAAAGCTCGCCTGTTTGGATACCGACAGGGACTGAAAACAAACAGAACCACAGCAAAGCCAACAGGGCCTTTGGGAAGGATGAATAAATACAATCCTCCGAGCTAGACTGCAAGGGAATTGCCCGGGGCAGGCACGTTCCCCATCCCCCTTGCTTGGATGCCGTGCGAAGCAGTCGGCCCCTTGAGATAGGGACTTCCACCTCCCAGGGTGGGATATTAAGGGAAATGTGACCCATTACCCGAGGGCCAATGCCAGGCTGACCCAGGGGTTCCTACAGGGGCTTCAGCAGCATATCCCATGGGATTGATGTGACCAGGGTGGCTCAGGGAGAGTTGGAGCTGCTCCAGGTGCAGCACAGGACCTGTAGCAGCTGCTTTGCCACGCCACGGGCTGGAAGGGATGCCGGACCTGAAGTCACGGAGAGAATGAGGTGTCCAAAGCCCCCCTCAGGAAACCTGTCCCTGGCTGGAAGCAGGGTCATGATTATCCGCTGTTTATGCCAGGGCTTTGGATTACATAAGGCTGTCGCTCTGTACGTGCAGCGGGAGCTAAGGATCTGCAGCAGGGGAGGAGCAGAGCACAAGGGGAAAACATGCTGCTGCTGTGAGAGGTACCAGCGGGGGCCTGGGCTCCCTGCAGGCATCACGGTGGTGTCACTGCAGCAGGATTTGCTGTACAGCCAAGCAAATTGCAGCGAGGCCAGCTCTGCCTCTGCACAAAGAAATGCCAGGCTTCAGAGGCGGCGCAGTCGTGATCCCACGTCCTGGAGAGGTGCGGAGCTGAGGACCTCTGCCCCTGAAATGAGCTTTCTGTAATCACGGTGGCCATAGTAGGTGGGGAGTGAGCTCAAAGCAGGGCATAGCTAAGAAATGCTGAGGATGTTGAAGGAATACCCTAAGTGCGATACGATCCCGTGACTCCGTATCGGCAGGCCTGGATAGGGTGCGAGGCAGGGAATGCCCTGCCCTTAACGCAGTCTGAGGAGCAACGTGTCTCAGCACTCACGTTACCTTCTGCCCTACAGAAAACAGCCTGCAGGATTCCTGCCCATGACGGACCTCTGGCCGCTCTCGCCTTCAACTCCACCGGCTCGAAGCTGGCAAGCGCTTCCGAAAAAGTGAGTGAGCGCCGCTGGCAGCACCCTCCCTGCTGCCCGTGCTCTCTGCCTGCAGCTGGCAGGGGGGTCCCAGCCAGCTGGGCTGCCTGGGGCATGGAGAGCAGGACCTCTGTCTGAGCTGCCCACTCTTAAACACAGCCAACAGAGGAGGGGCACTAAAAGGACTCCGACTTGTAAGAGGCCAGTGTATCAGGTTCAGATTCACCCCAGCTGATAGACAGGAGTGGCCTTTGCACGTCCTGAGTTTCCTGGGTGTGTCAGAGAAAGGGCTCGCGCTCTGCCCTGCTCCTGTGTGATCTTTCCGTTTGCATTTTTTGCAGGGCACAGTTATTCGTGTATTTTCCATTCCTGGTGGGCAAAAGCTCTATGAATTCCGTCGAGGGATGAAAAGGTCAGTTCATTCTTCTGTCGCTGACAACTACACAGAGGGTTCCCGGAGCAGAAATGTAAACACAGGGACAGAGCAACGTCAGATCCTGGTGGCTTTGGCATCTTTTGCAGAAAGAAAACAAGAGCGAGCGTATCAGATAGAAATGCCATTGTGCCGGACAGCCATGCTGCGCCCAGCTGCCTCCGGCAAGTTTAGTGATTCAATTCAGTGTGTCACAGAACAGGGCGATTGCAGAGAACAGAGGTAGATTCTGTCCATTTACTCTGTCCTTTCTTGTTTCTTCCTTGAAATAATGAAGTCCCCAAAGTTATCGGCCCAACTCTTGTCCTCTCAAAGTAGGTGTTTGGAAGCTACCAAGTCATTTGCCCAGAGCCCAAGTCTCGATGGCGGGGATGGGCTGTTGCTGCCCTTCTGCAGGCTCCCTCAAATGTTTTCAGTAGATCTTTTCCTGACTTCTCCCTCTTCCCCATCCCTGACTTGCCTGTGATTTTACACCCACTTCTGCAAGGACAAAAACTGCCATGACTGAGACACCCTGGCCCTCCTGAGCCTGTGCAGGAGGAGATGCCGCATGTGTCCGGCTACCCAGTGCTTTGGATATCCTCCCTGGCCTTTGCAGTACCAGAAGCTTTAGCTGCTGTAGCGAGGCCGGCACAGATATTCACTCCACGGACAGTTCTGTGAGCAAGGGCATTTCCACCTCTCTGGCTGTTTGTCACTACCTTGAGGCTACCCCCAGCTCTGCTGAGCGAAGGGATTAGGGAAACGCTCGGCAGGCAGCCCGCAGGCTCGGCAGCAGCCAGGCGGGGTGCTCCTCGCTGTGTGTGGGTCTCCTTCCTCCCCATCCCCTGTGAGCAAAACTGAGCAGTTCCCCTTGAATGGTATGCCATGAAGTGACCGGTCCTGCCTTTGCTTGGCCCTAGGTATGTGAACATCAGCTCTCTGGTGTTCAGCATGGATTCCCAGTTCCTCTGTGCTTCCAGCAACACGGAGACCGTGCACATCTTTAAACTGGAGCATCTCACTGACAGGTGACGGGGTTAGCCTGGGTTAAGCTGCCCTGCCCCGGGGGTGTCTCTGCTTCAAAGGTCTGCCTTTATACAGCTGGCCTCCATTTCCTCACCGCGTACTCTCCGTGAGCAATACCAGCTGCAGACTGTCTCTTCGGCTTTGTGTCCTGAGGGACTCGCTCCTTGGAAAAGCTACAAACTGCATCCCTGCTGTCAGCCTTGCCAGGCCTGCTCTGGGTTTATTAGCTGCCACTGTCCCCTGCCTCCTTCCCGTGTACCCGGCTAGGCTGGTGCACGACGTGTGCAGGTGCTCCAAAGAAAGCCTTCGCGTATCAGCAATCATAGAATCATGATATTGTTTAGGTTGGAAAAGCCCTTTACGATTATCCAGTCCAACCATTAACCTAACACTACCAAGTCCACCACTAAACCAATTAAGGGGAGAGTTAATTTCATGATCGTTTTGTCTGTTCCTGACCTGTTTCGTCACGCTGAGTGCGGTAGCCCCACTAATGCTGCTTTGTGACCCCCTCAGCCGGCCAGAAGAGCCTCCAACCTGGAGCGGTTACATGGGAAAGATGTTCCAGGCTGCTACCAACTACCTCCCTGCTCAGGTATCAGGCATGATGAACCAGGATCGAGCCTTTGCCACTGTCCGCCTGAACGTCTCCGGACAAAGGAACATCTGCGCCCTCTCCACGTAGGTATCGACATCTGCATCCCCTCTGCCACGCCAGCCTGTGAGCAGACACGGCTATCTCTGCAGAACACCACCACCGCGGCCCCTTATCTCGCACCCACGCCTGCAGAGCACGCAGCGCGGGTGCGTGCCATATCTGGCTGCAAGCGCAGATGCGTTTGGACTCATGATACTTTCCTCGTTAGGATTCAGAAGCTGCCTCGTCTGTTGGTGACTACGTCAGATGGACATCTCTATATCTATAACTTGGACCCGCAAGATGGAGGAGAGTGTGTCTTAATTAAGAAACACAGGTAACTATACCTCCAGATGCACCTGATACAGAGGCTGATCTTTTAAAAAATTAAGGGAAATTTCACCTGAAAGCACAAAATGGAGCTGTAGGAGCAAGAACGTTAGAACTGACTTTGTGATTTTAGCTGCCTGATCCAACAGACGTGGGTGGGAACCAGGTCAGGAGGCAGGAACGTGGGGCTTCTTGCAGAAGAAACATCTCAGATCCCTAAGCAGTTGTGGGACATCTCGGCTTAGACAGCAGAGATGGGCAGGCTGTGCCTTAGGAGGTGCCTCCAGCAGCAAGCGCTGACCACCACGGTGGCAGGAGAGCAGAGCACCTTCCCCAGGAGTGAGTGGGTGCTGGAGAGCTGACTTTGGGGGTAGGACGGTGTGGAGCGACGCTGGGAGCTTCCGTAAACAAAAACCCGCACGGATGCACGCCTGCAGGCATGCGGTGCCAAAGCAGAGTGTTCCGTGCTGCTGTTCGGTTTGTAGGCGAATTTGATTAAGCACGTAACCCCACACGCACATCTGCTTGGCTCCAGATGTGAAGCCTTTGGGGTGGGGTGCGATGTAACATGTGCTCTAAGCCGGGAGGTGGCTGACAGCCAGGAAAATGCCAGCAGTTTTTTGAAAAGCCACAAAACAACGGCACTTCAAAGCTGCGCTGTCCAGCGTGCTCCGGCCGCCCCGCCGCCTTCAGACACCGCTGACGCCCGCCTGCTCCCATCCCAAAGTGGCCGTCCGGAGCTGGCGGGCCAGCTTTGTATGTGGGTTCCTCTTAGCATCAGAGGACTGAAAAGGGCCCTTGGGTCATGAGTTACGTTACATCATACCATCATACTATATCTCTGCTCAAACTCCGTCCTAAACTAGCCAGCGCTGCTTTTCCCATCTAGTCCGCTCCTGTTGGAAGCCCTTTGGAGCCCCCTCTGTGATTAGAAACACTGTTTGCCTTTGTAACCTAAAGCTTTTGTGGTCAATCTGTTCCCTTCTATTCTCATGCCAGCATTGTCCTCTAGCCGAAGTAGTGCTTTCCCTATCTTCTGCTTCCCCCCCACTTTGCTTGTAGAGCACAATGCTCTCCTCGTCTGCAGCGCTGCTAGGGCTGCGGGCAGAGCCTGTACGCAGTGATGCGGATGGGTGATGGGCTTCAAGGAGATGTGGATGCACGAGCTTGTCTTAGCCGGTGCTGGGGGAGGAAATGCTTGGGATCAAAACTAACTCGTCTCCCTTCTCTTGCTCCTGTACAATTAGTCTGCTTGGCTCAGGAAAGACGGAGGAGAACAAAGAAAACGACCTTCGGCCTCCATTACCTCAATCTTATGCAGCAACTGTAGCCAGACAAAGTACAGTGCCTTCAACCTCGACCATGCCAGGTAAGCATCGCATCTGTCCTTCCTCAGGCAGAAGCAAGAAAGCTACCTGGGGCAAAGGGGAAAGTCTCCCACTTTCCAAGGGTTCAACGAAACACCACGTGTGCGCAAAGCAGACTGGGGCAGCAGGACTCTCTGGAGCTCACTTGGTTCATTCCCTGCCCCAAAACCAGGCCAGGCGTTTTCTGCTCTGCTTCCCGGGCCCCCTTCCCAGCGCTTCTCCTCCTTGTGCAGAGCTGTACCACAAACGGGCTCACCAGCAGAGCAGTAACCACATCCGAGCTTCACGGTTTGTCAGACAGCAGCTGCTGCCAGGCTGGTTTCCAGGAGTTGAAACTGTGGGTGTAGAAGTCAGATCTCACTATTTTTGTGGCAAAATCGCTACGGATTCTCCCGAATCTGTTACACCTTGCCCTAACGAAGCTAGCACTGAATTGTTGCAGGAGAAGACTGGCTGACTATTATATTCCCGAGTCTAAAGGTCCACATATAGGTGTGGATCTTATTCCGAAATTGGTGCTTACATTCATGGTGGGAGCAGGAAAGCTTCTGCCGCAGGAACTAGCTATGTAGTCCATTCCCTCATCTGTAGTGCCAACGGAGATGCCTGTCTCCTCCGCAGTCCCCCAGAGCTCTGCCAAACAGCCAGAGAAAGCAGCTCTGTGCTAGAAAGGTGATAAAATAGTGTCTCCACTGTTTGTTTCCAGCCTCCTTCCATCCATTTATCTGGAACATTTTGTATTTCTACTTGGACAGGTTATTCGGAGGACGGTGGTGCCCTGCGAGGAGAGGTTATCCCAGAGCATGAGTTTGCAACTGGACCAGTGTGTCTTGATGACGAGAATGAGTTTCCTCCTGTGAGCATTCGGGACCCCTAAAACTGCAATTCAGCCCTCATGCTAAGAAGAAAGTATTAACCTCTTGCAGAAGAGATACCGTTGCCCCCACCTTGTCCCAGCAAACTGTGAAGCCTAAAATAACTCATTAAGTTATAGGGACAGTGCCAGGAAAAGTACACCCCCCGCTAAATGGCAGCTAGGGATGGGGCAAAGGTGATCAAACCTAATAATCAGAGACGGATCTGAACAAACTAGTTGAATGAAGTGCAGACGCAGAATGACGTTCAGATCCAGATCTGACCTTTGTGCCTTGCGCAGATTTCTGATACTACCAGGAGTAGCTTTAATTTGAACAATGCCATCATTTAGAAATAAAAACTTAATACTCCCTGGTGCATTTACAGTCAGTTGTATTCGTTTATGGAATGCAACCGGGACATACCTGAACCTCACCAGTCTCTTCATTTCCAAGCTAACTGAAAAGCAAACTCCTTTTCCAAGTACAAAGATGAAAGGCGTAACAGAGTTTTAAACCGTCTTATGATTTTTATATGGCACTTTCTCAGTTACCGTGGGAAGAAGATACTGGCTTTTTAAAACCTAACTTAAGCCTGGCAGTGTCTCTCCGGCTCCTTTTCCTGTTACACACGCATTTATTATGTTAAGTATCTAACCCCTCAGTGGGCAGATGTTGGTACCGTGCTATGATCTCGGTGTAATCAGCGGTGTCTTCGTAATAGTAATGCGTTAATACGGCAGAATATTGTAACAGATTTCCAGTTGTAGACTTGGCAGACTTTTCAATCCCTTGCTCCGTTTTTACGTATCCTGCTGTTGGAGTTTTGCCTGAAAAGGAGGAAGTAAAAACTTTATTGGGATACCAGGATTTATTCCATATGCTGAGGCTGACCTCTGTGAGGCACTTTCCTATTCACTGATGCAAAGTTTTATTTAGATAAAAGGCGACTAGCTCATGACTCCCTTTGAAACAACACTGCTTAAATCCAACTCAAGTTGATTCTCTTTTGTTAGCTGTAACATAACCTGCTGCAAACTGAGAACAAGAGTTTTCTAGTTGTCCTACTCCATTACCCAAGAAGGATATTTAACATGTCCCTCCTCTGGTCAAAGTCGCGTGGCCACGGAGAAACTGGTGGCCCAGGCAGCTGGAAGGAGGAGCAGGGCCAGCGAGAAATCCTTTGCTTCCTTCTGATGAACCTGCTCTTGAATACATGGTTTGGGGACAAGGAAATGCCAGCAAGCAGGAATCACGCTGGTCCTGAAAGAGCCTTCCCGCTGGGACTCTGCCGTATAAAAGCAGCCCCGAACCCCTGCTGTATAACAGCAGGTGCTTTATTAAATGAACTTTGATCTGTCAAAATCCTGTGCCGTAGTTAACCTGACAGAGCAACTTAACACGCGTAATGTTAGGGAGGAGGTGGTGTGGGAGTTAAGGCGCTTTCCAGAAATACTCCTTGATACGGTGGCTTAGCAGTTGGAGCTTCCAGCTGAAGTCTCTGCAGCTAGGACTTTGGTTTTGCCCCGCTGTTGCTGACGGTAATGTGTTTTGCATCTGGTCTACCAGCTAGCGCGGTGCTGGCTCCCGCTGCGTGAGTGCATAAGGAGAGTTGGTCGGGATGTTTTGATGCTCTGAATTTCACTGAACTTCGCTGTTTTCTCAGCACTGAGATGCTCGGTCTCAATGACACGTTCAAGGGGGGTTTCAGGCATCGGTCACTTCTGTGCGGAGAAGGAGGGAGAGAAAACCTGACCTTATCCAACAAAAATGTTTTGACAGTATTCTGCTTTGCGGAAACATGGGAAGGGTTTTGTTTGTTTTCCAGTGTGCAACAAAAAGACATTTAAAAACCTCAAAACTTGTGACAAAATGGAATATTCACCCACAGCCCACGCCACGAGTATGGCTTTGAACTTGGACATACTTTTGGAGAAACAGCAGTGCTCAGACCCAGCAGTTTCTCTCCATTTTGAATCATCTTGCCTTCCCCGACCTCAAGCAAGACTTCAGAGGCTCAGCTGTTAAAAGCGAGGAAAAGCAGCTTCAGTCTACCGTAAAACCTGTTGCTGATTGTCAAAAACTGCCTCTTCATTAAACAGAAGGAGGGACAGATCAGAGAAGAGATGAGAAGCCCAAGGAGGGCTCATAGAAAGTGGCCTCAACGAGAGCGAATGTGGACGTTGCTACTGATGGTGCCAGGACTGCTGAAGGATCCCGCGGCAAGAGGTTAAACAAGTTCAATTACGTCTCTTGCTTGCAGTGATGGGGTGGATTAAGCGCTTTCGGGTCCGCTGTTGATCTTACGGAGAAAGGACTCGGGCGTTACTGAGATGGACGGCAGGCTAAAGCCTCAGCTGGGGTGAAGGTGCCGTGCTGGAGACGTGCGGGGAGGAGGCTGCGTTGCCCTTGCTCTGCGTGGTCAGGCGGCTTTGCGGGATGGGAAGAGCAAACCCAGCTCTGGCTGCAGATGGTTGCGGCGATTACGGCTGTTTTCTGGTTACCTGCCCGAGCTGTGGGTTTATCAGTGTCAGTGAGGTTTCCAGTGGTGTCGGGAGCTGTCTGTGTGTGCTTCGGGCCAGGCAGGGCACTGCTCGGCCAGCTCCGCTTTCGGCAGCTGCCGTAGTGGCTCTCCCCACCAAGACATGGTCAGAACAGTTTTTGGGTAGTGCTGTGAGCTTTGACAAAAGAAATTCTACAGGATTCAGCAAGCAAGGTGGCCTATGTGGGCCCAGGGAATGCACACCGGGGGATCTCTCTTAAAACTTCTGAGATTAGTAGGAAAGGTGATTTCTTCCAGCAGATCGCTCGGTGCTTTTCCAGGCATACATGATCCATCCTGCATTTAGCTGCATGCTGAAGCTTTTCAGCTTCAGGACCAGAGCTGATGTGAAGGCTTTATCGGGAGAGCCATTTCATTAAGTCAGGCTAGGCTGCGTACAGCAGTCAGCTCTTCAAAGCCAGCTTCCCCTCACTGATACAGTCTTAAAAAACACCTCTCACATCGATTTCGGGCTACCTCCGAAACTGCTTGGGCAGCCTGCCTGTGCTGCCAAAGGACGCTGCCGCCCATGCGTGCCCGTGGCTCCTGCCTGCAGCGTTCGTTACGGGGTGCGCAGGGCGGAATAAAAACTCCCCCCCCGGCAGCGAGCAGCAGCCGGCTCCTCGCTGCAGCCCCCACTCCTGCCAGCTCCCTGGCAGGACAGGCAGGAGCACGAGCTCCGGCAGCCCGGGCACCCCGGCCGCCCTCGACAGCACGACGTCCTCACCCTGGCAGCGCTGCTGGCTGCAGGGGGGGAGAAATCAGTGCCCCAGCGTGGGGTCCGCACACATCCCCGCTGCCCCAATCCATGGATCTTCATACAAGCAGCCAGGTTGCAGATGCATCTTCGGTTCCGTGAGACCGATATTCGCCCAAGTTCCTCCTCGCTGTGTGCTGGACGGTGTTTCACTCATTCTGTTGCGTGGATATGCGACACTAATGATTTTAAGTGATTTTTTTTTTTTTTTTTTTTAACAGTTGGCTGTGAGCAGAGGCAAGGCAATAGATTTTGCTGTGGAGGTCTCCTAATGATTGTGTTTCACAGGGGATGAGCAAGTTTGGCAGAACCTGACTGGCCTCTTCTTCCTCACGGCAGCTCCTGCCTCAGTAGCTCAGACAGGCATTTTGGGCAGCTGGAGCTTGCAGGATTGAGCCCAGCTTATCACTACATTATCTGAGGGAAACGTGCGATCCAGTGCCCAATGCTTGTGCCTCAAAACTGGGCAAGCGAGGGTCCCGAAGCCCATGGAGAGACAGATCCCGGGAGGAGGAGCTGGTACAGCCCCTCCTGCAGCTGGGGCTGTGGGGATCGCATCCGTCCCGCTGGGAGATGCAGCTCGAGCCTGGCAGGGCTGGAGCTGATAAAGGGAGACCTGTGCCGTGGCTCGTGGCCGTAGAGGCACCCGCCTCGGGTGCTGCAGCAGCCCCGCAGCTCTGCCCGAGCCTCGTCCAGAAGTGGGTGCACATCTTAGCCCAGGGTCTCCAGCCTCGTCCCGTGGCGTGAGGAGCTGACGTGAAGTGGCTCAGGACCCCCACTGCTGCCTGTTCTTCTTATGCGCCTGCTTCACTCTTTCACTCAAAAGGTTTTGCAGATACTTAGGCCAAGCTTCCCCTCACCTAATCCAGTTGAGAACGTAGGTATTTAGCTCTGGGCTCCGTCTGGAGACCCTGGAGAGACACGGAGATGCACGGCACGCACCCTTGCCCTCCCGCCGTGCCAGGAGCTGAACTTTTTAGGAGGACTTAGCCAGGCAAACGGACCTCACCCCCAGTAACCGAACGCCTGCAAGCGTGGCTGTGCTCAGCCCAATGCCAGCAAGACACACTTATCACCCAGCCAGATGGTTCCTGTTCCCAGGACCGTAAATTTGGGGAGGGGGAGACTAAATAAATAAACCGCTCACGAATCTGCCTTTGAATGGAAAGTAAAACACTGCAGGACATCCCTCCCCCTTCTCCTCCCATGTGCGTAAAACCAACTTGAAACACACCCTGTTGCTGGGAAAAGTAAGGCCATTCTGTTTTGATTTTGGTAGATAATCTTGTGCCGTGGAGGTCAGCCGGGCAAAACGAAGAGGTCATGATGAGAAGCAAACATCCGTGCTTAGGACAGCTGCTGGGAAGTGCTTTGGAAAAGCCAGGAATTTCGAAGAACAGATTTGTGAATCCCCAAGACGAGGAAGAAAAAAAAAAAAAAATCCAAGGTGGGCCACTGCTTTTTCCTACGGTATGTTTAAGTGAATACCTGGCCCCACTAGCCCCTTGTTTGAATGTGTGTCTGGGTGGGGTGTCAATGTACTGTATGCACATCGCTATATTTAACAAACTATATGTTAGAACCACAATGTAAATGCTAATTTAATCCGATTTGTATGTAACCAGAATTTTATATACCCGTTTGTCCCTTTTCTAATTTATGCTGGTTTTTGTGTATAAATGTACTTATAGGAAGATATATTAAACTTATGTCTTTGTACAGTATATACATACTATTTTACCCAGGCAAAGTATTTTTGCAGTGATATTAGAGAAGATGCCATTTGCTATGTTTAAAGACAGAATAAAGTCACAGTTTGTCCCTGGCAGCTCGCTGCCCGTGCTCCTGCTGTTCTTTGTGGGGCCCTAAAGATGTCAGTCTTGATTAAGTTTTATGAGTGGATGAGTGGAAGGGTGGGGTCTGGGGGGGCTGCTGCAAGGACAGCTGCTTTCACCCGACCCACCTGGCCAAGGTCACGCAAATCCTCTCACGGCTTGGCCAAAGAAAGATCTGGCTGCGTAAATCGGAGTCCAAAATTGTTTCAGAAAACCCTCACTCAGCTGCTGAGAAATCCCGGTGGTTTCTAAGTTTCAGTTGCACCTTCGATTTTGCCTTTGCGGCTCCCCAGGCTTTTGCATCTGCCCAGAAATGCCCCATCGGAGCTGTTTCGCACCACCCACCCTCCCGGCGTTGCACTGGGATCGGCCGGAGCAGCTCCTCTGCCCGGAGCCCCGATCTGCCGGGAGACCTCGGGGCAGGGACCTCTCCCTGACCTCCCGAAAAAAAAAAAAAATATGCAGTTACACCATTGGTCTTTCCACACAGAGCTGACGGGGCGCAGCTACCCGAGTTCTGCACTGCACACCTCTCCTGACCCCTTCCCAAAAAAAGCCTTTTCCAAACACGGGGACATGGGTCCTCGGCTCAGCGCAATCCCTGCCCCCGCGGTGGCGGTGCAAAGCAGCCGCAGGACACGCCGAGCACCCTGCCCGCGAGGAGGGCAGCAGTCAGGGAGAGCCCAGCACCCTCTTCCTTTTGCAGACAGCTGGGTCTTTAACGCGACCCCGTTAATAAACCTCACTTGGCAGCCGGAGGTGCTCCGTTTCCCAGAGCACTCACCTTGTGCCGGCCGGGAATTTTCCCTGTGCAGGCACGGACTTCCAGGCTCTCAGCACCAGAAGGGACGTTTGCTCGGGGGCTGCGGGCCCCATCCTCCCCTGCCTTGTGCTCCCACCAGCCGCTCCTGTAAGGGCCACTTTAGAGGAAAACCAAGCAAATTTCCCACAGGAATTCTCTCCCAAAGCCAGCTCTCACAGAAAGTAGTTTTAATCCAAGACCTGGCTCTTTCTCAGCTAAAGAGCCCTACAAAAAGCCCGTCTCCTTCCATGTGCCAGAGCCGCCGGGTACTGCCATGCCGGCTCTGCCGGGGTGACGGTCCTGCTCTGCAGCAAAGGGGACGTCTGCTCCCGCAGACCCGCGGCGGACTCACCTCCCTGCTTCACGGTACGGAGCGCGGGGGATCGCAGCCTCCATCCCTCTCCTCCGTGGCCAACCTCCGGCCTGGAGCCAGCACGCCCAACAGTCGCCTTCGCAGGAACCAGCCTCGGGAAAGGGGCGGCCTGAGCAATTATTTGCTTACAGACAAAGCCGCGTCGCTCTTCTTTCCGTGCGACGGTCCAGCGTGGCTGCGTGAGAGCCGGGCGCGTGGCATCGGCAGGCCACGTGCTGCGCGTTGCAGCAGGGCGTCGCGGCCGGGTCTTTGGAATAATCTGCAACCGAGACGTTGTCTGTTGCGATGTCCTCCAGAGCCTGGGCGTAAGCCCTGCTGATTGCAGGTAGCGCTGCCTGATATTCTCTGGATGCCTCAGCCAAAGGCTCCTGCTCCTGGATATCGCGCTCCAGATTGAAAATGAGGGGTGGCTGGTGATGCTCAGCTGGCCCAATGCTCCCATCGCAAGCCATCGCCCCTCCTAGGGAGGAAACGAGAGAAAAACACTGGAGTCCCAGGCTGCCCAGGGATCACCTCTGTATTCCTCATCCCTCTGTGATGGCCCAGTCCCACCAGCTCCCAGCTTTGGCAGCCCGGGTCCTGCTGCCAGTCCGAGAGTGCTTCTGAGGCCAACAACCCCGGGCTGCAAAGCCCGTCACACGGACGCAGGCGGGCGCGTGCTTATCCTTGCTAGGTTCGCTCTTGCTTCAATTAACCTGAGTTGGTTTTTACCTGTTTCTGCAGGGAACTAAGAATTCCAGAAGTTTTTCCCCAGACTTCACGATCTCTAAAAGGGACGCGGTACCTGTGGTGTAAAACGCCTTGTACTGAGCCAGCCGTAGCGCCTCTATCTCGCCGTCCTTCCCGGCTGCCCCGCTGTTGGGGTGGAGCAGAACCTGAAGGAAGAACAGAAAAACGCCCGTCAGCCCGTTGCAGAGAAACCCTGCTCCGAGACCCGCTCCCTCCCCAGACGAGAGCGCATCCCACCCGTGCGTGCATTCAGAGACACCGTGTAACCCCTGGACTCTGAGCAACCAACTGAGTTTTGCTTGCTGAAGGACGGGGTAGACAGCAAAAGGGCACCGGGAAACACCAGCATCTCTCTTGTGCCTTCCTGCCCTGCACGCAGGACCCCTGAATCTCCCTCCTCAGACCAATTCTGCTGCAGGAAAGGGATTACGAAGGTGCCGGGGCTTTCAGCAGAGCAGGGCAGAATATTTGGGAGCTGGGACGGTCTCAGGTGCTCTGTGTCACCCACCACTGCCCCACGCCGACGAGACGCCCATCTCCCCGGGTGCTCGCAGCTCAGCTAGCGGCAGGGGCGTCTAAGGGAGCCCAGTCGCTGCCTGGGGCCAGCAGCAAGCCACAAGCGGAGCATGAGCTCATGCGGCGCAGAGGCTGCACGGGTAGGTGAGGTGCTGGAACATCACCCCCGGTCCGTCCGGGTGATTCAGCCCGCTGTGCGAGCGCTCCCTTCCCTAACAACAGCCGGCCCGGCACAGGGAATGGGGGTGAGAAGGAAGGGAAGGAGGAAAGGGTGGGTCGAATCTCTCCCTTTCGGTATTTAGGACACTTGATCCATACAGGACGACTGCTTTGGCACAGGGGAGCGAGAAGACAAGTGAGCTGGACGGTTCAGCGGGCTCGTCTGTCAGATAACATCTGCCGCAGAGCCAATGGTTTCATTGAGGGGTGAGTCACTCGAGGTTTCCTCCCTGGGAATTGAGTTTAAAAGTGATTCAAGAAATTTCCAATGTGCTAAAAATTAGAAACATCTGCCGAAGTTGTAGGCAGCTGCGGTGCCAAGTTTAGTAACAGCGTTCGCAGCTGATCAGCGCGGTAATGCCTGAGCAGGTGCCCGGCACCGAGCCCTGCGCCGGCACACAGCACCGCCGGGCACCCCGCTCGCTCGCCCTGAGGTGCTGCTCCCGCCCTGCCCGGTCCAGATGCGGCCGCTGCCTTGGGGGGGGCAGTTGGTAACTCATCCAAAAATGCCAGGATCCAGGGTGGGGGGTGATTTCCAAATGCTCGCTGTTTCTTTTATTGCCCTCCGTTGCAAGGCAAATTAAAAAAAAAAAAAAAAATTACCTTCTGGCATTTGGTTTAAAAATCATGTTTTAGGGAAAAAAATTAAGGGTGGAAAGGGGAAGCGGTGGCATGGTGTAAGCCTGCTGCAAGGAGGAAACCCCTGCTACAGAGACCCCTTACGCTGACGCTCCTTGGTCAGAATAAACCAGCTCCAAAGCAGAAATCAGCAAATATTCAAGGGCCCGCGAAGCCGAGGTAGCAGGCACTGAACCAATTCGTCTGCTTCCAGCCCTAAAGCTTTGCCTACACCCTGCCGCCGGTCGGCGTTACCTTTAGCGGCACAGCTGGGATGCTGCCGTGGCGGCGTCAAGGCACCCAAACCGCCCTTGCTACCAACCAGCACGCTCCTAAACCTGCCTCTTAAAACCCCACGCGAAGAAAATCCATTATAATTTCCTGCGTAATTAAGGAGCTTGTTTCAACCGAGCCCTTTCAAGAAACTTTCCCAGGTCTGCAAGCCTTCTATTGATCTTTGACTTTGTTATTTCAATTTTTTTTTTTTTTTTAAAAAAGGGAGGGGGGGAAGCCTTTTCTCCCCAGAAAACCCATTGTCTGAACTCGGCGCTCCAGGCTGTTTGCACAAGCGAGCAAGCGCGCAGGGAGCCGGCACACACCCCTCCGCCATTGAGCTGATGGAAAGAGCTTATTTGTCTGACACTTGTACCCTCGATACATTTTGTAGGATGTGTTTATTTTCACTGTGAATCGCCTGTGCTCAAAACAGGACCTTGGCGTCGCCCCAGCCCCGGCACAGGTTGTGCCGGTGCCGAGCGCGCGAGCTGCGACGCCGAGCAAGGTTACCCCGGGCAGCTCGCCCCGGGGAGCCTCGGCCGCCCGAGGGACCCCAGTGAGGAGAGCAGCCTGGGGAAACCGGGCGCTGGGGACGCGCAAAGGAACCGCTTTCGGGAGGGTTTGTGTCAAGGAAAACCCTGCGACATCAAAGCGGCGGGGGTTGCTATCAGCCGCTCGCAAGCGGGAGACGAAGGCGGAGAGCCAAGAAGGGAGGGAGCGGGGACACGCGCTGGCTCCCGGCCACCCCGTGGGGCTGGAGCAGGCGGGTGCTGCGGGTCCCCCCCCCCAAGGCCACCCCGTCCCGCGGCAGCGTGGGCAGCTGGATTGCATCCCCCGGGGACGCCCACCCCGCTCGCGCTGCCGGGATGGGCAGGAACAACCCGGCTCCCAGCCCCGCAAGGGTTAATTCACCCCTAATTGCAGCACAACCCCCCCAAAAAAAGCTCTGGGCCGGGGTGATGCTGGGGAAGCCCCAGGAGCTGGCGGTGCAGCGTCGCAGCTCAGGACTTTATTCCTCGGTCTGAAACATTCAGGAATGGCTGGCGTGGGCTCGTGCCCCTCCACCGTGCCCTGACACCCAGCAAACCATCGTTCCCAGGAAACCATTGCTCCCAGCAAACCATCATTCCCAGGAAACCACCGTTCCCAGGAAAGCATTGCTCCCAGCAAACCATCATTCCCAGGAAACCACCGTTCCCAGGAAACCATTGCTCCCAGCAAACCATCATTCCCAGGAAACCATCGTTCCCAGGAAACCATTGCTCCCAGCAAACCATCATTCCCAGGAAACCATCATTCCCAGGAAACCATCATTCCCAGGAAACCATTGCTCCATCATTCCCAGGAAACCATCATTCCCAGGAAACCATCATTCCCAGCAAGCCATCATTCCCAGCAAACCATCATTCCCAGGAAACCATTGCTCCCAGCAAACCATCATTCCCAGGAAACCATTGTTCCCAGGAAACCATTGCTCCCAGCAAACCATCATTCGCAGGAAACCATCATTCCCAGGAAAGCATTGCTCCATCATTCCCAGGAAACCATCATTCCCAGCAAGCCATTGCCCCCAGCAAACCATCATTCCCAGGAAACCATTGCTCCCAGCAAACCATCATTCCCAGGAAACCATCGTTCCCAGGAAACCATTGCTCCCAGCAAACCATCATTCGCAGGAAACCATCATTCCCAGGAAACCATTGCTCCATCATTCCCAGGAAACCATCATTCCCAGCAAGCCATTGCCCCCAGCAAACCATCATTCCCAGGAAACCATTGCTCCCAGCAAACCATCATTCCCAGGAAACCATCGTTCCCAGGAAACCATTGCTCCCAGCAAACCATCATTCGCAGGAAACCATCATTCCCAGGAAACCATTGCTCCATCATTCCCAGGAAACCATCATTCCCAGGAAACCATCATTCCCAGCAAGCCATCATTCCCAGCAAACCATCATTCCCAGGAAACCATTGCTCCCAGCAAACCATCATTCCCAGGAAACCATCGTTCCCAGGAAACCATTGCTCCCAGCAAACCATCATTCGCAGGAAACCATCATTCCCAGGAAACCATTGCTCCATCATTCCCAGGAAACCATCATTCCCAGGAAACCATCATTCCCAGCAAGCCATTGCCCCCTGCAAACCATCATTCCCAAGAAACCATTGCTCCCAGCAAACCATTGTTCCCAGCAAACCATGATTCCCAGGAAACCATTGCTCCCAGCAAACCATTGTTCCCAGCAAACCATCACTCCTAGCAAACCATCATTCCCAGCAAACCATCATTTCCAGGAAACCATTGCTCCGTGCAACCCATCATTCCCAGCAACCCATCATTCCCAGCAAACCACCGGTCCCCCCCGGTGCCATGTGTGCAGGAGAAGAGGGTTAATCCCGAGGAGCACAGCGGAGCGCGCTGGCCACATCCCATCCGCTTCCCTGCTTTATCTCACGGTTCAGCAGCGGGTTCCGTAAATACGAAGCAAATACCAAAACCCTGATGGACGCAGAAAGCAAATCCAAGATCCCCGCTGGGAGCTGGCTCGTGGTGCTCGCAGGAGGGTGGACTTGAAAAGCAAAATCAAGCTTTATCTGTGGGACTGCTATTAAAGCCACTTTTTTTTTTTTTTTTTTCTTTTGGTTCTGCAAAAATCTCGTGCAAATCTGAGAAAAACGCGTCGCCATACTGCTTGTCCTGCTAACCGCGTGCTTTGGGCTGAGAGGAGCTGTCAGCAGCTCCTTTTGTAGGGGCAGAGCCGCGGGGCACGCACGGGCTGCCCCGCTCCAACATCGCTAACAGGCACGTTCCCTGCCGAGGAGCTGGGAGAAGGAGCGCGTCGTTCCGCCTCCATCCAGCAAGATAAATAAAGTGGATACAGCGAGGTCCGGGCCCCCGGGATGGTTTGTTGCCCGCGCTGGCGTACCTTCTGCGACGGGAAGGCAGCGCGCCGTGCCGGGCACCGCGGGCTGCCGCGTGAGCGGGCAAGCCCCAGCATCGCCTCGACGGCACAGCCCTGCCAGCGCGCGGGAAGGCACGCCAGGCTGCCTGCACAGGCGTCGTCACCTGTAATCCCAGACTTACGAACAGAGCGTTTCTCCTAGCTAAGACGACTCTTGGCTAAGCCAAAAGCCCTTTTTACCCCAGCACCCCAAGCCCAGCCTTGGTGCGGCACCCAGCCGTCTCCGGCTGTCCTCCTCCGGGATGATGCTCCCATGGGTCCGCACGACGCCCGCTCTGAGCCTTTCCGCCCCCCACTTCCCTGTTTGAGCTCCGAGGTGGTGGGACCTGCTGGCAGGAGGGGACGTCCCCGGGGCGGGGCGGCTCTGCCTTACCTTGTGCCCCACGTCCGAGCGCCCAAAGAGAACCGGGGACACGTCCAAGCCGTCAAAGCGCCTGTTCGCGGGAAGCGCCGCCCCAGCCAGGGCCACCAGCGTAGGGAAGATGTCCAGCGTGCTGGGGAAAGAGGTGGCTTTTGTCAGAGCAAGGAGCGAAGACCCCCGGAGGGTCCCCCCAGCCCCATGTGCACCCCGCAGCCCCTCGCCTGGGTGCGCTGACAGCAGGGGAGCGCTTTGGTGGTGGTGGGGGGGGGGTTGGCCGCTTCCCAGCACCCATCCCAACAGCTCAGCTCTACAGAAAAGGTTAAAACCGGTTTCAAGCAGCGACTCGGCCCCAGCAAGCCCTCGCTCCGTACGCCTCCCACCCCCGGCACCGGCTGCTCGCCAGGCGCTGCGGGTTCAGCCAGGATCTGCCGCTCCCGCGCCCGGCAAACCCCGCAGCCCTGGGGCAGGGGCACGGCGGGGAGCGGGGCAGCCCCCTCCCGCCCTCCTGTCCCCCCCTGGGGACACACGGGAAGGCAGCAGGTCACCCTCCGGAGAAAGTGCTAGCACAGGGACTTTTTACGCCAATGACAGCAGATCCCGTCGCCCCAGGAAAATGTGGTCTCGCTTTTGCATGGCGCAGCAGGAGCCGGCGCAGCCAGAATGGAAAATGAGAGCGGTGCTATTTTGTGCACTCCCACCAAAACGCCCGTCAGCATTTCCACCGTAAACCTCTCGGGTTTTTCAGGGGCCTCAGCCGCAAAAGAGCGCTCGGGGCTCGTCCTTGGTTGCTTCCCGGTGTGGAGGGATGCAGGGAAGGAGCGGGTGACCCGGGGTCCCTGCGGGGACATCCCCCGTGGGGGTCCCGGGAGGGACGGTCTCTGCTTTCCCGTTGCTACCTGCAGCCCCAGGGCCAGAGCTGGGCCCCGGCGATTCCCCACCCGCCGGCACGTCCCCGCGGCGCGGCGGGGCCACGGGGCGAGCAAAGCCGTTGCTGGGGTGGGACGGGGATCCGCCGGCCCGGCTGCCAGCCCCTTGCAGAGCCTGGGCAGGGGCTTCCCCCGCCACCGGCCACGTTGCCCGGCGGGGTCCGGGCTGGACTCCAGCGGGACGGGGACAGCCCGCTCGCAGCCCCCGCGCCTCACCCTCACCCCCCACATCCCGCTCCCGCCAGGCACGAGCGTCCCGTCCCCCTCGCCACCGCCGAGAGCATCCCTCCCTCTCGCAGACGTGGTTGCGGGACGACCCCACACCTCTAAAAGGAGCCACCCTGCACCGGGGGTGTCCCACGGCCCCCGGGGGACAGCGGGACGTCAGTGCGGCCAAGTGACACATCCCAGCGCTGCCGTCCCCGGGGACGAGGCCGTGGCACGGGAGCTGATGAGCCAGCAGAGCCACCGGTGCCAGGCAGCCGGCGGGGACTCAGCTCGCATCCCTCCGGCTGCAAAGCTCTCGTGCCGGCAGCTCGGGGGGGTCAGCTGGGGCAAGGAAATTGCTGGGGGAGGCAAAAACACCAGGTCCCCAACTGGGGGGCACCCAGGGTGCCGCCGCGCTCCTGCCACCGCGGTCCTGCCACCGAGTTTCTCCTGCCCGGTGCGCGATGGCGGCTGCGTGAGCGGAGAGAGGAAAGAGCCCGGGGCTTAAGGGCCCCCGGTCCTCCCATTCAATGAGTTTTAATTTAGCTGCTAAGAGACGGAGAGAACAAATAAGAACAAACACTGCTGAGAGGCAGCCCCGGTACGGCGCGCTCGCGGAGACGGCCCCAGCGGCCAGGAGAGCCGGGAGGCGCCAAAAAAAATTCTGGCTCCCTGCTGCGCCCAAGGCAGGGCACATCCCTGCAAGCACCTCGCTGGGGTCAGCCGGGGTCCAGCCGAAATGGCAGCCCAGGGCAGGCCCCGGCCAGTGCTCCTGGTCCCGTGGGTGCTCAGCACCCTCAGGATCTGGGCCCCAGCACGGTGCATGCGGGTGCTTGCGGGACCGCACCAAGTGGTCCCGACCCAGCAGATGGGACCGGCGGAAACCGTCACCGGGGTGGGAGGACGACGTGACTGAGCGCAGAGGTGGTCAAAGATCCCCGTGCCCACCGGCAGATGTAACCCATGGAAAAAAGCATGAAAAAAATAGGATTTTGGTCAAAGTTGGCATCAAAGCAAAGGCCCCGCCAGCAGGCACGTCTCGGAAGCCAAGCTGGGGAAGCCGTGTTGGAGGGAAAGGGGAAGCCACGCTGCCAAGCCCAGCCCTGGCCAAGGGAGATTTAATAAATAAAGTCACTCCGGAGTCCTGCTGCCGCCCCGAACGCCGAGGGAAGGGGGCTGGCAGCGCCCAGGGACAGGCAGCTCCCTGCCTGCTGCCCGAGGGGCAGAGCTGCCCGGGGCTCTGCGCTGGCGGGGAGCATCCTGGGCACGACGGCAGCAAGGAGCGCTGCCCGGCCCCGGCGATGGCATGCTGCAGGCAGCTGCAGGCAGCTGCAGGCAGCTGAACCAGCTCTCCCCACACCCCAACCGGCTTGCCCAACCTGCCCAGCCCCACGCCGCCGGCGCAGCCAGGGTGTTGCAATTTGTTTCTTCACCACCTCACTGACCTATTTCTTCTGTGCCCTACTTTGGGTTGGGGCAAGGAAGGGCAGAAGCACGGCAGGTGGCTCTGACAAATATAATTAAGAAAAGCCGACAAGGCAGTTTTCTGCAGAAACCAGCATGCGGGTGCAGGTCTGCAGCGATGCATCAGCATTTCGCTGCTGGCTTCAGCTTCCTCGGCCCCCCGGCACGCTCACCCTCGCTCACCTCTCCACTCCCTGCGCCGGGGAGGATGCGAAGCTGAGCGATGCCGGGGAGAGGCGAGGCGCAGTCCTGGGCAGGAGCAGATGGCAAAGGCTGTCAGCGTTTTCATAACCTCGGGGGCAGAAGGCGGCTCATGCAGGCAGCTAACGCCTGCCCTTGCCCAGCCCCTGCCCTTCCCGGGGGATCCCACCAGCCAGCGGTCCCACCTCGCGCGCAGAGGTCTCCCAGCCGCATCTGCGCACAGATTTCATCCCCTCCCCAGCTTCTTGGTCTTCCCCATCGGCTGAAGGGACAAGCCTTCAAGCACCCTATTTCACATGCTCGTCCTTTGGGGGATGTCCCCAAGGGTGACTCTGGCTGCAGAGCAAAGCCACCTGCCCCGACACACTGCGAGCACCAAGCAGTCCCTGCCGCCCGCATCCCTCCACATCCCCTGACCGAGGGCTCAGGCTGTGGCCAGGATCACAGGTGACACCTTTCTGAGCACGAGCCATCGCTCGCGTCCCCCAGGCTGGCTCTGTGCTGCCTCCCAGACCGGGGGTTGCCTCTTCCCGACGCCAGGGCATCACCCTGCACAGCTGGGCATCACCCTGCGCCAGCCCAGCACGGCCCCGTGGCAATGCCAGGCTGCGCTGGGGAGGACGCTGAGTGCGCTGTGACTCCTGGGGAGCTACAGAGACGCTTTCCGAGCGTTCCATGTTCAGCACAGCCTGTGCTGCCGCCGGCTTTCCAGATCCAACCTGCTGGACTGGAGCTAGGAAATGCAGGAGATAAGGTCTTCGAGGAGATAAACGGAATGCCTGGGCTTGGCGGCAGGGCTGCAGCGTGCGCAGGGGGACGAGGAGGGCGGTGGGACAGGGGGATGGGGACGGGCGCTGAGCCTGCACCGCGCTGCCCCGGCCGCCGGAGCGGGCACGGGTCGGCAGCTCTGCCCCATGTCCCAGCGGTCGGTCCATCAGCCTACCATGGAGGGGAAGGGGTGGGAGGTGACACCCAAAGGGTGCTGCGTGCGCCCCATCCCCTCTGCCAAACTCAGTGACCCAGCTTATGTCTTGAATCTTCCCCCGCTTGCAAAAATCCAGCTCCCAGAGCTGCCCTCAAGCTATGTAAGGAGCAAGCAGTTCCAGCTTATCTCATGGACCTTAGAAACACCCAACCGCCTCCCCGGGTCCCACCCGTCAGGACCTGCTTCCAGCAGCTGGGACACCCTTTCCCAACACCCAGCAACTCCCTGCCCCCCGGCTCCACCACCCTCACCTCCACCATCTTGTGCTTCAAGGGACAAAAGGGGACGGGGCATCCCACCACGCTGCCCCCAGCGCAGGCCGTGCCCCCCGCGCTGCATTTGCTGCACAGGCGAGCTGCAAGGAGAGGTGCAATTGCTGCATGCAGAGGTGCAAGTGCTGCATGGCGAGGTGTAATGGCTGCAAGGAGAGGTGCAAGTGCTGCATGGCGAGGTGCAAGTGCTGCAAGGAGAGATGCAAGTGCTGCAAGGAGAGATGCAAGTGCTGCATGGCGAGGTGCAAGTGCTGCATGGCGAGGTGCAAGTGCTGCATGGCGAGGTGCAAGTGCTGCAAGGAGAGATGCAAGTGCTGCATGGCGAGGTGCAAGTGCTGCGCAGCGAGGTGCAAGTGCTGCACGGTGAGGTGCAATATTGCTGCAACAAGGACCCCTCCACGCCACCCTCCACAGCGCAGCGCTCCCCGGCGAGGCGAGGAGCAGGAGGCAGCAGCCCTTCCCCTGCGCTCTTGCCGGAAACGGCAAAAGTCGCTCGCTACCTCCCAGCCCGGCCGCATCCTGCGCTGATTGCAAGCGCCATCTCTCCGGCCAGCTTTTCCCACAACCGCACCCTCCTCCACATAAAGCCATTCACAAACCACAAAGCCTAAGCCTGCTTCTTGGTGGAGAGAGAGAACATCGTCATCTTTTAATTATCGGGAGGCACTCAGCCACCGCGGCCAGGAGGCACACGGAGCCCGGCGGCTGCTAACGCCAATCCACCAGCCTCACAAAAAGCCCTTTCAACTCCTCTCTGCTGAAGCATTAAGTCTTACAGGCTTGGGAGAGGACAAAAGTACAGAGGCTGGCACAAGGCAGGCAACAACCAGCACGGGCAGCTCCTGCTGCCAAAATCCAGATCATCACCTGGGTCCCAGCGCAGGGACAGCGGGTCCTTCCTAAACGGGGGCAAAGGGGCTGCCCTGCTCCCCAATGCAATCCGGCCGGGCTCCTACCTGAGCAGAGCGTGGCTCGTCCGCTTGGCAGGGATGCGGCCGGGCCAGTACGCCAGCGCCGGCACCCGGTGCCCTCCTTCCCAGGTTGTTTGCTTCGCCGAGCTCCCACCTGCAAGAGAAAAAGGGCAGCGCTCAGCATCCCGCTGCCCAGGAGCTTTGCATTGATAGGAAAAAATCCTGACGCCGGAGTTTCCCTGGGAAAGGAACTACTCAGAGGCAGAGATGGAGTAAATGACCCCACAGGAGGATGACTTTGCTGGACAGGGAGCTGGGTCAGGAAGTGAGAAGAGTTACAGGAGTTTTTAAAAGAAAGAGGGAAAGAGAAAAGAAAGGGGGCTCAGTTTGGCACTGCCCTGTGTTTCTCCTCTGCTTCAGCGAGCAATGAGAAACGCAGCCGGCCGCTGGAGCTGCCACATTTCCATCCACTTTTGATGTCGGGCGAGAATATGGAGCAGGCAGGAAATGCAGGAATTTATGCCAGGGGCTGCGAGTGGCCTCGTGCAGGCGGCTGCTGACCTCCACGTGGTAAAGCACCGACAGCCCCCCAGCCTGCTGGAAACCCGCTTCATTAAAAATGCCATCCTGCTGACAACCCTCGTGTCGGCTAATTAACCTGTTCGGTCGTTGCCCTGACCACCCAAAATGTCCACGCTCTGCCCTTGGGGTTGAGATGCACGGCGTGGGGAAGCTACCCGGTCCCTTCCTCCACCTGGGATGCTGAGCAACAAAATGGGGGTTCTGAGCAACAGAATGGGGGTGCTGAGCAGCAAAACAGGGGTCCTGAGCAACAAAATGGGGGTTCTGAGCAGCAAAACAGGGGTTCTGAGCAACAAAATGGGGGTGCTGAGCAACAAAACAGGGGTTCTGAGCAACAAAATGGGAGTGCTGAGCAACAAAACGGGGGTTCTGAGCAATAAAATGGGGGTTCTGAGCAATAAAATGGGGGTTCTGAGCAAGAAAACGGGGGTTCTGAGCGACAAAATGGGGGTTCTGAGTGACAAAATGGGGGTGCTGAGCAACAAAACGGGAGTTCTGAGCAACAAAATGGGGGTGCTGAGCAACAAAACGGGGGTTCTGAGCAACAAAATGGGAGTTCTGAGCAACAAAATGGGAGTTCTGAGCAACAAAACGGGGGTTCTGAGCAACAAAATGGGGGTTCTGAGCAAGAAAACAGGGGTGCTGAGCAACAAATTGGGCGTGCTGAGCCTTGAAACGGGTGGCAGGGCGTTAGACAGCCTCTGCTTTGGCTGTAGCCCAAAGGGCCGCAGGCAGCTGGGGGGGGAAGGGGCTGGGAATGGGGCAAAGAGAAATTCCCAACCCGATTCAGCGAGCAAACTTCCCAGGCGCAGCCTTTGTCCGCCCGCCTTTCAGCGTGCGCATGGCAACGGCGCTCGCCCAAAGCCATTTCCTCCGGGCAGAGCCAAGAGAGAGGCGAGGTCCCCGCCACGGCACAGCCGCCCCGCGCTCCTCTGCGTCCCCGCACCCGTCCCCATCCCAGCCTGGCCTCTCCGGGAGTCACCGCCCGACGCTACGGGCATCTGGGCTGATAGAATCATCCAATCGTTGAGGTTGGAAAAGCCCTTTAAGATGATCCAGTCCAACCATTAACCCAACACTACCAAGTCCACCACCAAACCAATGAAGGTCCTGCACTCCCAAGCGATGCTGCGGTACCCACGCCGCCGCAGCGGAGCAGGACACGTGGAACAGATGTCACGGCGCCGGCGGCACGAGGAATAGCCCAGGGAAAAGGTTTCTGACCCCGCTGCCCGTCCTGCCGGCACGGACCAGGCACATCCCTCATCTCTCCCGCTCCACACCCAAACTTTTGGTGTTTCCCCGCAAGGAACGTCTCTTTGGGGCCTGAAGCGGTGGGACACAGCCGGCACCGGTGTCTCTTGTGGCTGTTGGAAACGTAGCAGCGCTTCTGGCACGCTTCCCGTACGGCTTAAGCAGGGTGCCTCCCCTGCCTTCAGATGCCCTAGGAAACTATAGCAATTACAGCAATTAATATCAATCCCCATCTTGGCACGTATATTAAATAACTCGCCCTCCCGGTAAGGCAGCTGCGTTCCAAGGGCTCTTTCCACGCATGGTCGGGGGGTCTCCAGGAGGACATCGGGTGGATATTTCCCTCCAGCTACCCAAGTACCTCTGGCTGGATGCCGGAGCTGCCCGTGAATGAGCTCACGTTAACACTTCGGGCAGCAAACGGGGCTGAAACACCCCAAACCCGCCCAGGGATTTTTCTCCAGAGCAGGGATGACGCAGCCCTGCTGCTGTGGGGACCGTGGAGGCCGCGGCTTTCCAGGAAAACTGAACTGAGCGTTCCCGTGCCGGGATGAAACCCCCAGTCCCCCTCCTGCCACGCACAGCAGGTCCTCAGCATGGGGACGTGGGGTCCGGAGCCTCCCAAACCTGCCTCAAAACACGGCCAGCATCACATCCCCGAAACGCGCATCTCCATCCCGGCGCCCCTTGCCGGGCTCTCGGCCCCGAGGTGGGAGACGCGTTTTCGGGGCGGGCTGGGGGCTTCAGGAAGCTCCCCACCCGGAGAAGGGGGCAGCACGCAGGGATGCGCTGCTCTCTCCCAGCGAGGAGCAGCTCCAGGGACCACCGGAAATCAGTGGAAAACATCCCTGGAATTTGGGATGGATCCTAAGAGGAAACGCCAAGCTGTGTGAAACGTATAGAGCCCCGAGCCCTCCCGCCCCGCAAAGGGCTTTTCCCCGCCGGGGGATGATACCCCGGGGTGGGATGATACCCCAGGGTGGGATGATACCCCGGGGTGGGATGGCTGCGCATCCCACCCACCCAGCACCCACGCCGGCGGGCGTTTGCAGCGTTAGACCAGCCGACGGCGGACAGTAACACCGGGCTGGCTTTCAAAACATCCGCGCAACAACCAGCCAAGGGATTTCAGCAGCCATCCCTCCCAGCCGGTATTTACAGCCCGCTCCCAGAGCCCTGCCAGCCTGACCTCCTCCCCAGCCTCCCGCGATAGCCGGGGGCTCGGGGTGTTTTCGCAGGGCAGCGAGAGGCTGGAAAGGGGCCGTGTTTTCCTAGCTTTGTTCCCGAACGCCGGACTGCCTGTACCATCTGCTCCGGCTTGTGACCGTTGGTTGCTCAAGAGCAACCCAGGTCGTCAGCAGGGTTTGTTTACTAAAAAAAAAAAAAAAAAAAAAAAAAATAAATTAAGGTTACGATTTCATCCCGGGGCCAGCTGAAGGAAGGGCTTTGGGAACGGGAAAGCGAGCCAACCCGGCGGCAGCGTTTGCCCAGGGAAGCGGCCACGGTTGCATCGCCTGGGTGTCAGGAAGCGGAGGAGGAAAGAGGCGCTGCCGCCCGCGGCCCCTCCGCCGCCGCTCCCTCCCCGCTGACCCGAGCAAAGAGGGGAACCGAGCCCAGCGCGCGTTTACACTGCGTAATACAAGCAGAAGTGGGAAACGCCTGACTCATGCATGCTTCTGGCCGTTCCGGCTGAAATAAACCCACCGAGCAGATGGCTTGGCCGGAAAAGGAGGAAAGGCAGAAAAAAAGAAAAAAAAAAAAAAAAAAAAAACCACCCAAACAACAAAACGGTGGAGGGAAAGAAAAGCAAAGTCTCACGGCGATGGGAGGGCTGCTGGGTGCTCTTCTCCAGCGGGGCTTGGGTGGTGAGAGCATCCCGTCTCCAAAACCAGCAGCCACTCACCTCAAGCTCCAGGGTAACAGGGACTGGGGGGCCCCAGCCCCCCCAGCAGGGGTTTTAGGGGAGAACTTGACTGCTTGAAAGCAAAAAAATTATTCTGGGGTGTCTTCAAGGCAACTCAGCCCCGGGCAGCAGCCAGCAGAAAGGCTGGGGGGTGAAACGCTCCCCAGGTCCCCCTCGATGGGCAACGAAGGGCTTTGTGGAGCAGCCCCCCCTGCACCCCCGGGGACAGGGAACCCCCCGTTACCTCGCTGCCTCTGCCAGGCCCCCACGAAGGGCCCCAGGCGTCCGGCCAGCTCGCACTTCTGCGCCCAGGGACCGTTGTCACCTGCCAGAGAAAGAAACGTCCCCATGAGCGACGCCAGGACCAGGGGACCCCCCTGCAATGGGGGGCGAGCAAGGACAAGTGACCCCTCCACCCCTCCTTCCCACCCCTGTGATGCTTTCCCACACTAGCAAGAGCAGCGGGTTTATTTATTTTCATTTCTAAAAGTTTATCTTCAAGGGCCAGGGCTGCCCGAGTCCCCGGTGAGGGGCTGGAGCGGAGCTGGGGCGCGGGGCGGGGACGGCTGCCACCAGCTTTGGGCGTTAATGAGCGGCGGAGCGGTTCCTGTCGTCAGGAGTAAGACATCCTCATTAGGGAGGCTGCTCAGCGAGAGCGGATTTGGGCTTCTTAATGAATGAGGATTTGCGGTTTAATCAGGCACGGCCCTGCCGGTTCAGCACCGCGGCCGAAGGGGGGTGGTGGGGTGAGCACCCGGCTGAGCGGCCGCAGCAGCCCGGGACCCCCGTGATGTGACGACCCCAGGCAGCTCGGCCATGGCTGCCGATCGCTCCCCACACGCAGAGCAGCCGGGAGCATCGAGGGCAGGGGACAAAACCGGGTCCTGCCCCCCACCACCCACCCCCACCCCGGGCTGGTGCCGGTGCAGCCGCCGGCGTCGCCCCCAGCCACCGCAGCCGGTTTTCCTGCTGTACCTGCGAACCACAGGAGCGTGTTGCCCTTTCCGTGGCCGTCGGCGACCCGCTTTATCTGTCCTACCAGGGCATCCATCTCGCTCAGGGAGGCTCCGTAGATGCCCTTGCCCGAGGCGGGGGGCAGTGGCGGGGGGACCCCCAGCGGGACGTGCATATGGGCCAGCGCCAGGTAGAGGAAGAAGGGGCGTCCGCTGTCGCTGCGCAGGGAAGAGGGGGAGCGTTCAGCCGGGTCGGGGAAGGGGAAGGTGGCGGCAGGAGGTCACCGGGGTGGTGGCACTGCTGAGCTTGGGGACACAGACCGGCGGCCCTTCCTCCCGGGAGCCCTGCAGCCACCCCCGCTTCTGCCGCAGCTCCCAGGGGAAAAACCGCGCGGTGCGCATCGGCTGGCTGCAAGCCCCCCGCGCACCCGCTCCCCTTGCAGGGGGGATGCTTGGCCCAGCGCGAGCCGCTTCGCCCCTGCTCCCGCTTAAACCTCTCCCCGTTGTCCGCTGCCCTCCCGTTTGGGTCGGACTCGCCCCTTCCTCCATCTCCAGCAGCGTGCAGCCAAACACCCGGCGTCGGTGCACCCCGGGCACCCACCCGCCTCCATCCCCTCTCTCACGGGACCCATTTTGGCCCGTTCTCCCCCACCCCAGCAAGCGCTCGGCCCCCGCCGGTGATTTTAGCAGAGGATGAGCAGCGGAAGGACACCCACGCCGACCCTGAGCGCGGCCTCGGCGCTGCCGAGCAGCCCCGGACAGGGAGCGCGGCACGTTCGCTCGCCGCGCGTTGCCCCGCTGCCTGTTTGCTTTTAAATCATCAGAGGACACGTCCTGTTTTCTTGTTTATGGCTAAATTTATCTCCTCCAACGAGGCCCGCTCTTCCTCAGGGACCTCGGAGGGGAAGGGTGGGATGGCGAGCAGCGGGGAGGGGCCGGATCCCGGGGACGTGCCCCAGCCCGCACACGCGCCCGGCTCCGGCCACCCCATCACTGCTTCCAGAGAGCTTTCGGGGCCCCTCCGACGTGCGTTTCAGCACTTCCTTCCTCTACCCATCACCCACCTGGGGATGGAAAATGAGTAAATCCCATCCCGGAGCTGCCGCATCCTTCCCCAGCGGCGCTGGAGCCCCGTGAAGGGCTGCGTCCCCCCGGCACCCTGCCCGGCCCCCGCAAAAGGCTGGGGGCCAGGGGGTGCTGATGCACCCCTGGCAAATCGCCGCTGCAAAAGGCTACGCGGCACCATCGGCACCTTTCCCTGTGGGATACCAGAGACCCTGGCGCAGGGAAAGCTGCCTCCCCCTGCTCGCATCCCCCCCGGGAGCTCCAGGTGGACGCCAGCATCCAGACGGACTCATGACCGTAGCGTTCCCACTTGCTTTTCGCATCGACGTTTCAGAGTTCTCCCGAAAATTGAGCCAACGTTTAATCAATAACTTAAGACGAACGTCCCTGACTTTTGCTCCCATGTTCACCATGCTCTAAGTGTCCCGAACGGAGCCAAGTCTCACTGCCACGAATTGCTCAACCTTGACACGACTTGTTAAAAAAACACCGAGATGACAAATCCGGTATTCTTTTGTTGCCCCATAATGAATGAGTCAGGCAGAGGAAAACTGGAATAAGCCATCAAAGAGGAGAGAAAAGGCAGGCACCTGCTTAATCCTGTTCTCCGTGAACGCAGATAACCCCAAAATACTATTGGGAGTTTAAAGGTTTTTTCTATTAACCCGGAGCTCAGCTGCTTGGTTTCACAGCCCAACAGCATCCTCGCAGCCCAGAGGGGTGGGCGTTTGCACAGGAGGAGGGCCCGCTGCTGCCCTCCAGCCCCGTGCCCCGGTACCCTCCAGCCCCGTTACGGGCACGCATCCTGACCGCACGGCCGGGCCACGCTGCGGCCGGTGCTTGGTACCCAAAGGGGATAAACTCTAGGCATTGTGCGAGCAAAATGCTCCCCAGGCTCATAGGGAGCCATTTCCCCGCAGGCTGCTCCCTCGCTTGCCCCCGTTACACAAACCTTTCCCCAAGCACGCCTGCAGGACCCCCCCACCCGTGGCCCTTCTCCGGGTCTGTGTTATCCCTGGATGCAGGTGTGGGACGGGCTCCGGCACGGCTGCCCGGCAGCGCTTCCCCTCCTCACACTGCAGGGAGGCATTTTGCGAAGTCACAGCTCATAATCCGCCAATAATAGGGATTAAAATTACACAACCCGTCAGCAGGGCTCCGGGGCTGTCGTCTCGGAGGAGCCGCTTTGCTCCCTGGGGAAGAGCGTGCCCAGGCTCCTCGTGTCCCTGTGCAGCTGGGGAAGGCAGGCCCGGAAGCCCAGGGATCCTGGAGCGCTTTATCCTCAAAATGGATTAAACCCCACGGGCAGGGCGGGTTTGAACACCTCTGGGTGCTGTTCTGGTCCCGCCGCCGTGGGCACCCTTTCAGCGCCCGCTTCCACGCCTCCGCCAGCACCCCCACCCACCGAGGCAGCTCCGCCGCCCCGCAGAGCCGCCCCGCTGCCACCTCACCCCGTGCCACCGCAAAGACGGAGGGATGGGGCACAGGGGATGCCAACGTTTCCCTCCCTCCCTCCCATTCCTGCTAGCCGGGATCTCGCGGCACCTCACCCCCAGGAAGGAGGCGCAGCCCAGCTCCAAGGCTTTGACCTTCCTTGGAAATGGTGGCTTTAGACACACACGATGCCTTTGGAGGAGACGCACCAAAAGGCTGCCAGCGCGAGCCCTGCAGGACACCGGTGACAGCCTCGGTGGCTTCTCCCTCCACCAGCAGGCTGGGAAGCGGAGCCACAGAAACCCCAGATCTGCTCCCCAAGAACTGCGCGGCAACACCCGTCCCCCCGGGCATCGCACCAACGCCAACCTCCCCGGGCACGTGCAGGGCTCCCAGCCGGAGCTGCTCGGCTTTATCTGCCCTGCAGCACCCGCTGCGGGATGGGCACGGCCTGAGCCTTGCAGACCCAGATCCAGCAGCCAGCTCCTGCTCCCACACGTGGCAGAGCTCAAGGGAAAACCAGCTGTGGTGGGGAGCAGCCGCGAAACCCCTCGGGCTCTGCAGCCCAGGAGAAGCAGCCCTGAAGATACCGCGCAGCACGAGCAGAAGACGCTTGCGGTGACCCACGAGCTCTCCCGGCGAAGGGGACGGGGGACAGCAGGTGGCATCTCACCTCGCCCGCCGGATGAACCGTGCCGCCTCCTCCGCGTAGCGCGCTGCCAGGCTGCTGAGGTTGACGGGCTGTTGGACAATGGTGACGTTCTCGAAGAGAGGAAGGGCCACCTCCGTGTAACAGTCCTTTCTCGCCACCCTGCCGGGAAGAAGCCACCCCAATGCTCGTCACTGGAGCGGGGACCGGCGTGGCAGCAGGCACCGAGCCTGGCTGCTCTCCTGGCTTAGGAGAAAGGCGCAGCTGAGGAGGGGAGCGGAAAGGGGACGGTGCTCGGGGTCCAGCCCACCTCCCCCACCTGCACCCTGCTGTGGGGTGCACAAGGGTTAAAAACGGGCGCACAGAGCATAAGGGGAGGCGACCGCAGCAAAGGGCAGCGCTTGGGGCTGGGGACACCAGTGCAAATACCACAGAATCATAGAATCATTTAGGTTGGAAAAGCCCTTTAAGATCATCCAGTCCAACCATTAACCTAACACTACCAAGTTCACCACTAAACCAATTAAGGGTAGAGTAGCAATTTCATGTTTCCTGGCTTGGTGGCTGGATTATCTTTTAATGAAAGTAAAAACTAGGAATCACTAAGGTTGGAAATGATCTCTAAGATCATCAGCCCAACCATCAACCCAACACCACCATGCCCACTAAACCATGTCCCAAAGTGCCACCTCTGCCCATTTTTTGAACACTTCCAGGGATGGGGACTCAGCCACCTCTCTGGGCAGCCCGTTCCAATGCTTGACCACTCTTTCCATGAAGAAATTTTTCCTAATATCCAACCTAAACCTCCCCTGGCACAACTTGAGCCCATTTCCTCTCGTCCTATCACTTGTTACTTGGGAGAAGAGACCAACACCCCCCTCACTGCACCCTCCTGTCAGGCAGTTGTAGAAAGCGGTAAGGTCTCCCCTCAGCCTCCTCTTCTCCAGGCTAAACAACCCCAGCTCCCTCAGCCACTCCTCATAAGACCTGTGCTCAGCCTCCCAGTGCCAGCACTTGAACCCCCCACGTGCCCCCCCGTACCTGGCAGCCGTGCCGTGCCGCGGGCAGGGCGGGCAGGGCGGCAGGTTGTAGCCGGGGGTGTCTGTGCAGCCCATGTCGTGGCTGTAGGGGATCCCAAAGTAATAGTCGAAGCCTGGGGGGCAAGCGAGCATGTTGGCGGGGACAAGGCAGCCGCGGGGTGCTCGGCTCATCCCCACCGGCACAGCCCTTACCGCGGAAGCTGGGGTGATGGCGGCCGTGGTGTCCCAGGTGCCACTTGCCTGCGTGGAAGCCACAGAACATCATTTCAGAGGTTAACGCAACTACGGTCGCCGCCAGCCGTCACCCCCGAGGTGCCCACAGTGCTGGGGACTTTCATCTAGCAACTAAGAAAGGCTACTTGTTTGTGCTGGCTGCATTTCCAGAATGCCTTTTTTTTGCAGAAACTCAGAAAAAATGCATAGGGTATCTCATGCCTGTGCAAATCGACTGTCTCCAGCCTTAAAAGGCTCTTTCATGCGGTTGTGTTCGGAGGAGACAACTTTCTGACCCCTCCCAAACAAGCAGCATCACCCTCTGACCTCCGACACATGCTTGCTCCCACCAAATGCGCCGATCCGAGAGGGAGAACTGCAAAAACTAAGGGGGAAAGGAGAAACTGAGGGCTTTTCTGCCAGCAAGCAACAGGAGCTGCAGGTGCAAAGGGCTGGCTACCAGCAGGCGAGGGGACCCACGGTGACAGGAGGGTGCCCAAAGCCACAGGGCCAGCGGCACTGGCCATGCCGGCACAAAAAAAGCTGCAAAAAAAAAAGCAAAGCTGCCGTGCGCAGTCGTGTTTGCTAAGGAAAACCCGGTGCGTTCCTTGTGAGGTGAAGCAATTAGAGCTTAAAAGGAGAACTGGGGAGGGCCTGAATTCCAGGCAATGTCATATGTTTGAAAATGGAGATTTTAAGCTTGGGATTGCAAAATCCAAGGGGGAAGTGCAAAACCTGTCCCACATGATCCTTTCTTTTAATTGCCAGCGTTTCACCTAACTACCTGCGGTACCTCTTCCGCAAGGGACGGACACGGGCGTCTTCACCCCCCTCACCACCACCTCCCCGCCCCGGGTGCCCCCTCGGCACGGCGGGCGTTACCTATAGCCCCCGTGCTGTACCCAGCCTCCCGCAGGACCTCGGCAAGGGTGGTCTCGTTCAGGGGGAGGCCGCCGACCGACGTGACGGCGAAGTTGTGGGTCACCCCGTTGCGTGCGCCGAGACGCCCCGTGAGCAGAGAGGCGCGGGACGGCGAGCAAGTGGAGGCAGCCGAGTGGAAATCCACAAATCTAGAAAATGAAAGGACCCTTCGCTCGCAAGGGCGAAGACCCCACCCCTGCATGGTCTAATGCTGCCCCCATCCCTCCCTGCTCCCTTGGACGCGTCCTCTTCTGCCCCAGGGATGAGGGTCTGGAGCAGGGGATGAAGCTCACAGGTTCCAGCGGGGATGGATGGACCCGCACCCCGAGGTACCGGGCTCTGGCCGCCCTCCCCGTGCACCCAAAACCATGTCAGTGAAACCCCCCTTTGCCTGCCAGTCACCACGGTAGGGAAACCCCCTTTGCCGCGGGACAGAGCGACCAGGGATGCCCGGAGAGGGCCAGGGATGCCCGGAGAGGTCCAGGGAGCGGGGCCAGACGTTACCTCATCCCTTCGGCTGCCAACTCGTCCAAATGCGGGGTCTCCTTCGTCTCTGCCCAGTTGGCCCCAAGATCCCCCCAGCCCACATCATCTGCCAGGATGACGATGAAGTTGGGCTGCCCGTACGCTGCTCGGGCAGCCGAGAGCCCCGCCAGCGCCACGGCGAGCACCAGCACCGCCCGCGGGGAGGGGGTCCCCATGGTGCCACACGTCCCCTCCCACCCACGCCGGGGCACAGGCGGCTCCGTCCTCCCCGGACTCGCCCCGCTGCGTCCCCGCGGGTGCGGCTGAGCTCTCCACGGGCCCTTGCAGCGATGCAAACGTCCCCGCCTCGGCCGCTCCTGCGAGGCCGGGCTGGGGGCTGGGAGGTCTGGGTTTGCTCCCTTGGCTACCGACCGAGCTGCAGCGTCTCCTCCGTCTTTCACACCCAGGCACAGCTGATATTTCTGAAATCAGCGCCGGCAAAGGTGTTATTCTTACAAGTCAAATACACCCTTTGAAGTCACTGTCACCCTATTTTTAACTTTCCTTCCTTCCTGGTAAATATCTAATTAGACACCAAACCAAAGCGGTATTTTTCCCTCCAGAAGCGTGCTCGATCTGCGGCAGCGGCTCCTCTCCCCTCACCGCAGCCGGGGGTTCTTGGTGTCCGACAAACGGCTCTGTCCCTGCAGACCGCGCCCCTCGGCTCGCCCAAAGCTCTGGCCGGCCTTACTTGGGGCGGATAAACAACTGCCGTGGCTCTGCCGGTGACTGTCCGTCCGTCCTTCACCTCGCGTAGCTACAGCATCCCCTGCGCAAGAGAAACAAGACACGATCAGGACCCGCCGGAGCCCTCCCGCCCCCCGGCCCAGGGCAGAACGCCTTATCCAGACGCCGAGACTTTGCCTTTCAAGTTGTATTTTTTGCTGCCTGGCTCATGACGACTCAACTGGAAAGGGCTGGGAGCAGCGAGCGCCTTTCCCGCACCCATCGCTCCGGCTGGGATGGTTTCCCGCGGTGCTCTCATCCCCGGGGAGCCGTGTGCTCCTCCCGGCCCTCGCCCCCCGTCCTGCACGCTGCGGGGTGCACAGCACTCGTGGGGTGGGGGGAATGTGCAGGGCCTTGCCTTCCTTTGTAAAAACGGAGAAGTTTCTAAAGCTCGTTTTTTAAATTTAGTTCTGCTCACGCTGCCCCACTGCTGCTGGCGGGCTGGAGCAGGCGGTGCAGCCCCGCTGCCGGCCATCGGGCACCGGGAGGGAGCCGCTCCCGGAGGTAAGAATGCAGGAATTCAGGCAAACCCAGAAGGCAATAAACCCCGGAAATATCCGAGCTTACAGGATTAAGCACATACGGCTGCTTAGGGCAGGATTTGGCCTCCAGTGGTGGAGAGGTTCAAGGACAAACACCCAAAGACCGATGGCAGAGGTGGAGCTGTGAAACACATCTTCAGCACAAAGTTATGGCCAAAGGGAGATGAAGCGGCAGAGATTTGCCAAAACCCCACCGAGCCCTGCGTGAGGAGCTTGGCGCCGGCCGTGGGGATGGTGCGGGGACCTGCGCCCGGGTGGGCACGGCCAGGGGCCAGCAGGACGCAGCTGGGACCGGCGCTGTGGCAGATGTCCCCATTGGCATTGTCCATGTCCCCATCCCCATTGGCACCAGCAACCTTGGGGGAGCAACATGTCGTGGGGGATGCTGCTCCCGTGGGATGGTCAACACAGCCAAGCAGGACAACCATGCATGAAGACAAACCGGGAGGGCGAGGAGAGAAGGCAATACTGGAAAACAGAAGAGGAGAAGGCGACAGGAGGAGGCAGGAGAAGGAATACAATGAGCCCCTTCTGTAGGCCAAGAGGTTTGTAGCTGGCAAAGCAAATTATTCCCAGGTTTCACTGTTCACATCTTAAAAGCTTTGGGCTGTCGCTCAGATCAGCAGCTACAGGACCGTCGGCGTAGCACTGCGGCAATCAGGGATGTGACTCCATTCATAATTCATAGCCCAGAGCATCAATTTATAAACTTCCACCCAAGGGCCTCGACGCTCTCGGTACATTAGTTAATGCGGGCAGGATGCGGTGGGGCGGGGGGCTGAGCCGCGGGAGGGGGGCGAGCTGCGGGAGAGGCTGCGCAGCCCTGCCCGAACAAAGCGCAGGAGCCCAGCTCCCGTTCTGCACCCTACCTGCAAACCCACAGCTCGTCCCTCCTGCCCTGAACTGCCAAACAGCAAAAAGAACCGAGATCAGGCATGTGGACATGTTTGATGGCGGCTAAGTCGCCGTTATATTCCTATATTGCCCAGGGAGGCAGTGGAGGCCCCATCCCTGGAAACATTGCAGGTCCGGTTGGACGGGGCTCTGAGCACCCTGGTCTGGTTAAAGCTGTCCCTGTCATTGCAGGGGTTGGGCTGGATGGGCTCTGAAGGTCCCTTCCAACCCAAAGCTTTCCACGATTCTATAAAAAACTCCCTTTGCAATTTCTTTGGAAAGCCCTTGGGGTTTCTTCGGGGAGCAGCTCTGCTTTGGTCCAACACCCCTGCTCAGGGGCTGAGCCCAGTTGGACCATGGAAAGCACAGGATTGAGCCACCAGCTCTGAAGGAACAGCATGGATTCACCCGGGCATGGCCCAGGGTGACCTCAGCCCCATCTCAGCCCTCTGGCCGGGGCTCTCCGCAGGGCGATGGAGCAGGATATCACCCAGCACTGGAATTGGTTTTGATGGAAAAATAAAGCAGCAAAGTTCAGCTGAGCCCCATGTAACCATCCCAGCTGAGCCGTGCCTAAGGGCGGTGGTGCTCACCTTTCCAGGAAGCCATAATCACATACCCCTACCCTCCGGCACCTTCGCTGGCGGCCAGCAGCTCCCGGGCCCCTTTGCCAGGCTGAGCGTGGTCTCCGTGCCAAGCCCCAACCTCTCCGAGCATCCTGCGTGCAGCACCATGCCAGACCCCGGGGGGTGGCCCTGCACCATGCAACGTGCATTGGGGACCCCCCCGTCAGCACCTGCAGCCACCCAGAAAAACCAAGCAAAACCCAAGGGAGCGGAACCCAAGTTCACCCACAAACCGCTCTCCTTTCCATTTACTTTGGGACGCTGGGATGACACGGCTAACAAAAACAATCAAAACCATTTTCAAAGGACACTCTCTTCTCTCTAAATTACAGGGGAAAGTCATCCAGGGCTGAAATTTATGCGCTAGCATCAGATGAAACTTCTTGATCTCTGATGCTCAGAGGCCACTGCAAGGAGAGGTGGAACGCGGCCCGTGGAAGGTGGGACACGCCGGCGCGGCTCAGTGCCAGGCTCCTGCAGAACCATCCTCATCCACAGCTGGTCCAAACCCCAGCAGAGCATGAGGCTGCCCCTTGGCATCAACTCCAGCGTGCTCTCCTCCGAGCTCCTTGGCAGAGGCGTCTCTCTGACCCCTTTCATCTCCAATTCCTGGGCGAGTCCGGGCTCTGCCGGCTCTGCCCCGCGGCACGCTGCGCACATCCTCTGGCAGCGCCAGGGCGGTCGCGGGGAGCTTCCCTGGGACGAGCCCCGGTCACCACCGCACCAGGACCTGTGCTTCAGCAGCATCCCTGTTCTCCTACAGCTTTGCTAGAACTGGACGCATGCAGAGCTGAAGGACCAACTTTTAGCTATTTTTGCAAAAAAAAAAGACTGCCAAGAGCTTGCCCCAGACTTGGCTATGGTGGGAAGATGGTTGTTGCAGCACCTCGCTTTGCGCCAAGCAGGAAATACTGCACTGGGGATTACAGCCCGATGCGCTACCTGGGCAGAATCACACCCAGGAACCACCAAGGCCTCCAGATAACCGGCACTGGCACCGCGCTCCTCGCTGCGCGGCGCTGGGCTGAGAGCGCTGGCATCGCTTGGACTGGACACCGTGCACCCGGGCTTCACTGCACGCACCACGTCCCGAGGAAGAATTCAACAAAATAAAGTGCATTTTTGCAAGCCAGAGAAGGCAGTTCACAGAAAGACGAGGGATAAGTCGAAACCAGATAAACCAGTTTAGAAAAGCCCCAAAGCCTCTCCAACCAGGGCTGCTCAGGACACCCTGGGGCTGGCTGCAGGGCAGGGGAGGGGAGATGCCTCCTCGGCTTGGGGATGCCACCGCCAGCCGTCCCAGCACAGAGGCCACGGTCGCCTGCCCAGCGCTGGGAGTATCTGTCATGTATTTATTACACATTAACCAGAAGTTTACAAATCTTGGGGCCAACACGATCATTTTCACATTTTTCACATTCTTTCACATTTTCACGCCTGCCTGGAGAGCAAAGCAGCAGCCGGAGCCCAGAAAAACCTGCCGCTCTTTGAAGCGTGCCCGGCTGTGCCAAGCCGTCCCCCGCCAGCACCCAGGGCTCGCACCCCGCCCGGGGCGTCAGAGCTCCCATCTCCGGCCCAAGCCCGCGCCGGCGGCCCTGCTCTCCTGCCAAAATCCCCGGCAGGCATCCCCATCCCGGCTGCGAGGAGCGGGGAGATAAGGACACAGCAGGGAATGAGAAATTCAAACCGGGGCAGGCACCCGCTGTTACACCAGGACCACCCCGGGGGGCTCCCAGCGTCGCCCCTCATGCCAGCCGGGGGTCGGGGAAACTGAGGCAGGCAAGCAGAAGCGATGGCCCGAGCTGCGTGCTGGCCGAGCGCGCAGGATGGGGACGAGCCCCCACGGCGTGGCTCACGGCCCTGACCCCCACCCCACCGGGGATGCCCAGCCGCAGCCTGGAGGGGATGGACGGCAGCGCATCCCGGCAGGGACAGCCAGGCTTTCAAGAGGGAGAAAAAAAAGAAAATCCTTTGGTTTTGTTTCCGAACTAACCATGCACCGGTTTGATTTTTGATTCGAGCGCAGCAAAGGGCAGCAGGTGCCTTGTGAGGGGTTTGTCCGTGGGGCAGAGGGTGCACGAGCTCCGCGTCTGCCCCATTAGGCCTCCTCGGTCCCGGCGTGTTTACCAGCAGAGCTGCGTTCCTGGTACAACTGTCCTGACAATGCTCCGAACAGAGTCAAGACTTTATTCCAGGAAAAGGTTTTCTACTGAATAGTTTATGCTAGTTCCCCTAACAGAATAAGCAGCACCGACAAAAACATACTTCTGCAGATTTACTAGGATTTCTGCCAGCTCCTGAGACAGGAGAATGTTTTTCACCATCTAACTGCTGGGTCTTTCAGAGAAAACATTACACATGCCGAGCAGGGCTGGGCGAACCCTGAGCAGAATAAATGAACTGGAAGTCCCTGACCCATCCGGCGGCAGAAAGCAGGGGCCCGCGCTCCCTTTCTGTTTGCAGCCCGCCTGTTTTCCAGCTCCTGACTGATTTATGCCCACTGACGGGACGCTTGCTCTCCTTCGCTATGGTTTGCAGAGCCCTCAAACACCGGCCACGCACCCAGGCTGGGAGCGGCGCAGAAGTCTCCGGGAAGACGCAGAAGCACGTCCCGGTGCAAGCCGCTGCTTGGCACGCGATGAACACGCAATGGATGTGCCGGGGCAAAGCATTCCGGCGAGGCACGGGCAAGCCCTCTCCGAGGCCAGGCTGCGGCAGGGCAGATCCCCCCAAAGCGGGCGAACAACAACGGGGGGAAAAAGCATTTCACGGCAGAGCTGCGAAGCCCTGGGCCGGAGAGGCTGCGGCCCCCGGCGATCAGCCCCATCCCTCCCACGGGGCCCCTCCAGCCCCCCTCGCTCCCCAAAGCCTTATTGCACTTGGAAAGCCCAAGGAAAGGAATGAGAAGGTGAAGCAGAGACAGATGCAAAGCACTGACAAGAAATACCAAGGAGTAAATCGCCTTTGTTTTTTCATGCCAAAGATATTTGCATTCTTATTTCTCCCTGGAGGCACAAACCTCTTTTGTTGTCCCATAACCACTTGCACTGTGGCTGCCAGGAAGAATTACAGCTTGGGGAGGGCGACCCATTCTCAAGGAAAAGCTTGTGTAATGGGAGACGGGCTTTTTGAGGCCAGACGAGGTGGTCGCCCTTTATCGTCCCCCTGAAAGGCGCAGCCCCTCGGAGGAAGGGGTTTGCTGCAGGACAGGGCGAGCCGGGGCTCCCCAAGGACACGCGGGGCGCAGTCCCCAGCGCTCCCCATGGCCCAGCGCCTGCATTTCAGCTCGTTTAGGACGGGACCGCGAGGGGTGAAGCTGCCGAAACCTCCCGGCGAGGAGCAGAGCAGCAGCGGCTTTGCTGGAGGCGGCAGCCGTTGGACCAGCATTGCCATGAGAAGTTAGCGGCGGCTTTCTCGAAGCTACCGAGCGAAAGCAATAGCTAGGTTTGCCTGGATCTCTCAGAAGTTTTCAGAGTTTTGTCCCCGCTGCCCGCTACCCTTACCTACACCGCCCCACTAGCAACTCCCATTGGGACAAAAAAAGGGAAAAGCAAGGGAAGGGACTCCTGCCACGTCGGACAGCAGTCCTTGCGGACGGGTGAGGCTCTGAAGGAACACTTTAACCTGGGTCGTTTTTCCAGGGGTACGAACCAGAATCGCCAGGTTCCGCTTTAACCCAGCAAACTACAGTGGGGTCGCGGGTCAGCGCGGGAGGGCAGGCGAGGAGGGGTCCGGTCACCGCCCCACCCTGAGCCTTCTGCTATTACCTGCGGGGAAAAGTCACTCGCCCATGAGCCCAGAGGAACGGTGCGAGGCTCTGAAACCTCCCTGGAAGCATCCGTCCGTGCCCAGCATGTCGAGGCCAGCACCGGGATGGAGCGGTAGCAGTGGCTGTGGCACAGTGAGCCAGGAAACGCAGCGCTCTCAGTGTTTTTCCTCTTTTTTATTGGTTTCAGGGAAATTTAGGGGAAACCCTAAGCGCTCGTCATTTTAGTTCCATCCCCCTTTGCTGGGCACTGCTGGGCGTGGGAAAGACCCTTGTCCCATGCTGTCCGTGCCCGATGTCTCGCCCCCGCCTGCTCCCTTCCTCCTCCATCCATGCAGGCAGTGAGTCCGCCTCGCCTGCCTCCGGTTTGACTCACAAATGGCTACTTTATAAGCTCCCAAACTAAGGGAGATGTTTTCCCCTAAAAAAGCAACATGTGCTGCCCGCAGCGCCGGAGCGAGGAAGGGACGGACGCGCGCCGGCGTCCTCAGAAACGGCGCGCAGGGCTTCGGCGTTGTGCTCGGCCCCGTCCCAGCTGCTCCCGTCCTGTTCCCAGTGCCTCGCTTGGCAAACGGGACGGCGGCTCCTCGCTCCGCTGCGAGCCCAAGCCCGGGATGCTCCTGCTCCGGGATGCTCCGGGCCCCGGGATGCTCCGGCCCCGCATCCCGCCGCTGCGGGGCGAGGAGGGAGGCAGGCGGCCGGACCCCGGCCATGCTGCCCAAAGGGGCTAAAGCACGCGGGGATACCCTTCGCTTGCACCCCAACTTGCACCACCTCGTCCCTTTCCCGTAAGGGGGTCGAGGCCTTTTCTGCAAACAAAGGGCTTGAAAACTTCGGCACCAAAGCGGAGCGGGCTCCGAGAGCCCCCGCCATGGGGGGGGGGGGGGACACGGACACCCAAACCCGCTCGCGGTGCCGCTCACCGAGGGCAGCGCCGGCAGCACCCCCCGCTCGGCCCCTTGCACCGGCAGGGTCTTTGCTGCCGCCGCTCTGCCCCCCTCCTCCGCCCGCCGACCCCCGGGGCAGCGGCGCCCACCCCGCAGCGCGGCCCCGGCCCCGGCTCGGCCCCACCGGCGGGGACCCGGCGCCGCTCCAGCCCCAGCCCCAGCCCCAGCCCCAGCCCCGGCCCCCAGCCCCAGCCCCGGCTCGGCCCCACCGGCGGGGACCCGGCGCCGCTCCAGCCCCAGCCCCAGCCCCCGGCCCCAGCCCCGGCCCCACCGGCGGGGACCCGGCGCCGCTCCAGCCCCAGCCCCCGGCCCCGGCTCGGCCCCACCGGCGGGGACCCGGCGCCGCTCCAGCCCCAGCCCCAGCCCAGCCCCCGGCCCCAGCCCCGGCCCCACCGGCGGGGACCCGGCGCCGCTCCAGCCCCAGCCCCAGCCCCAGCCCCGGCTCCCCCCGCCGCGGGGCTGCGGCGCGGCCGGGGGCGGAGGGCGGAGCCGGGCGCGGCCCAGCCCGCTCCGGCAGGTGCCGGCCCGGGGCCGGGGGGCGGGGGGGAGCCGGGAGCGGGCCGGGGCCGGGGGCCGCGCTCCCCCGCCGCCAGCACCGCCCCTCCGCCGCACACGCGGGGCCGGCGCCGGCGCTGGGGCGAGCCGGGCCCGGCGCACATGGCGCTGCGGAGCCGCCGGCGGAGACCGGCTCCAGCCGGTATATAAGGGCTGGGAGCGAGCGCAGAGCAGCCGCCGGCGCGGGCAGCGGGAGCAGCAGCGGCCGCAGGCGCGGCGGGCAGCGGGGCCGCCTCCTCTCGCCGCCCCGCCGAGGCTCGCCCGCCCTGCCCCGGCCATGGGCAGCCCCTAGCCCCGCCGCAGCACCCAGCGCCGCCCGGTGAGTGGGCTCCCGCCCGGGGGAGGGGGGGGGGAGGAGTGTGTGGTTGTGTGTGTTTTGTTCGCCTTTTTTTAAAATGGTATTTTATTTTTCCTGCCTTTTTGCTTCCCCCCCCCCCCGCCTCCCCTCCTCTTTTCCGCATCCCTTTATTTTTAGCCGGCGGCCCCGGCGCCCGCCGAGGAGCCGGTGCGGCGGTGGCGATGCAGAAATCAGGTCTGAAATGTTCGGAAAGTGATGCAGGGAAGGGGGGGGCGGCCACGCCGGGCCCCTGAGCTCTGACATTTTAATTTTTAATTTTTTTTTCCCCCATCGTAATTTCTTTTCATTCTTAAATGTACATAATGTACACCAAGGTTTGTGGTTTTTTCTTCCTTTTTTTTTTTTTTTTTTTTTTTTTTTGCATCTAAATAGCACGCTTCCTTCTAATCGAATCTCCCCCATTCCTTGTGCAGTGACACAGGAATTCACTGCAGACCCGGTGCCCCTCTCTCGGGGGGGGGGCTCTCCAGGCACTTCCCACAAACTTTGGGCAGAGGCTCAACTCCCGCCTGGGCACACGGTGGTGGTCCTGCCAGCGTCCCCCCGCCGGCTGCGGCAGAGCCTGGGCGCAGGCACCAGCGGAGGGATGCTGGAGCCCGCACCTCGCTCCATCCCTCGGCAGAAAAGCCCCCAAGGGAGCCCAGCACCGGCCTTGACCCGCCGTGCAGCACCGCAGAGGGGTCAACGGGGTGCTGAGCACCCCCCTGCCCTGCTCAGGGGACCCATGGGGGGGGCCCTGCATCCCTCACCCCAGCCAGGCTCCCGTGGGGCTGCTCACGGGTGCCCGGTGGGTGCTGCTGCCGGTGCCCGCAGGAACGCGCGTTCACTCGCCTGGTCCTCTGTGAGAAGTTCCCCAGTGGGATGGGGAAGCGTTGCCGGAGCCGCTCGGGCTTCCTCTGCCGAGAAAGTCGTGCCGATGATCTGGAGTATAAAATGGAGGAGGGAAATGCCTGGTGGCTGCTGGGGACGGCGGCGCAGGGAGGGAAACGTGCTGCCCGCAAGAGCTGCAGGTTCACGCTGTGCCTGGGACACCGCAGGCGTGGGGGGCCGGAGGTAGCCCGCGGGGCGGGGGGCCAGCAGCGCCCGGGGCAGTAGCCCACGGCCACCTCGCGGTCCCCTCCCTGGGTGGCCACTGGGAGCCAGGGCTTGACCCTGGGTCTGTCCCCCGCTCAATGCAGGTGTGGCCGTGCTCGGGTTCGGCGAGGAGCCCCGTGCAGGACAAAAACTGCCCCTGCGCATCCACAGCCCCCGGGTGACACGGAGCAGGGCTGAAAAGACCCCCCCGTGCCTTACGGGGTGACCCCCTCCAGCCCCCCGGCAGCACTTAGGGCTTCAGCCTCCCCCCGCCCTGGGGGGTGGCGGGGACCCCGAGGGCTGCAGGGCACAGCACAGCACGGGGGGGCTGGTGGCAGCGGGGGTGTCCTCACCCGCTGTTGCATTGTGGACAGCCGGGGGGGGGGGGCTTGGCAGCCCTGAAGCAGCCATTTTGGGGAACGGGCAGGTTCCCGAGGAGTTGCTGTCACCCCAAGTGCCAGCGGCGCTCGGTGGGTTTAGGACGCGGGCAGGGTGCGATGGTGGGCTGTACCGTTGAGCGACTCCGCAGCAAACGGGTGGCACCGAGGTGTCACCGGCCACCCCGGGCCAGGCAGGAGTGTGCAGCGGGGAGGACAAGTGCTCCCGGGGAGTTCCTGCGGCTCCACCAGCCCGCGCTGGGTCCCGCGGTGGATCTCTCACGAACTGCATCCGTCCACCCCCGCGCACCGAAATACAGATGACAGCTCCCGGGTGCGGGGTGTTGCTGATGGGAACAGCTCACCCGGGTGCTGAGCGGAGAGTTTCTGGTGCTGGGCTCTAAGGGCACCGGCAGAAACGAGCCCGGTGGGGTGACCAAGGCAGAAACTTCAGCCCAACTCCTGCATTTAATCCCTCGGCAGCACAAGGACCGGCTAGTGGTGCCTTAGTGATGTTACAGCTGCTAGGCCGTGCCTCTTTCAGCAAAATTCATCTTAAACTGATGCCTGGCTCTTTCTCCCTTCTTTTCCAGATATAAAAAAAAAAAAAATGACTGTCAAAGCTGTAAAAATGCCGTGCACCGCTCCAAATGTGTATACTAAAGTGCCTGACGGAGGATGGGGTTGGACAGTTGCTTTTGCTTTCTTCTTTGTGGAAGCTCTAACGTACGGCATTATAAAATCGTTTGGCGTCTTCTTCAATGACCTGATGGAAAGCTTTGATGAAACCAACAGCAGGATATCCTGGATAATATCCATATGTGTGTTTGTGCAGACCTTCACAGGTAAGAGGAACACGTCTTCAGTGCGAGGGGCAGTCGTACTGCTGACTCAGCACACGAGGACCTGGTACTTGGGATTTCTTTGTCCCTAATGGCTCCATTATAAATAACAGCCATAAAGCCGAGAGGCTGCGTGCTCCTGAAATGCCAAGAAATGTCTGTCTCGGCCCGGCAGCCCCTTTGAGCCCCATCTTGTGTCCTCCTGCGTGGAACAGGGATGTGGTCCGTGTCGCTGATCCTGGCCCGGCCCTTTAGCTCTCATCAGCAAGGGGTGAAAACAAGAGTTTTGAAACCTAATTCGTAGTGAAAAGGATTAGAAATAACTTGGCCCTCACTGAAATCCACTGCTGTCTGTGGATGTTGCTGCAGGCTTGTCCCACGCTGCCATGTAACCATCTTAGTCTCTTCTGATGATTTTTTTTTTTTTTAGCACATCCTAAATGCCATGAGCTTTGTAGTGCTCCAGGGATGGCTCCGGCGCAATGCTCTGCTGCGTGAGGCCAACTGGCAGGGGAGGTGGCATGTCACAGGGACCTGGGGGGGGTTATAAGAAGCGCCTCCGAAGGAGATGGCAGCTGGGCAAGCTGTTGACTTGGGTGTTGACCACAGCTCTCTTCCTCTCCCACCCATCCAGCTCCTCTGTCAACGGTCCTCAGCAATCGCTTTGGCCACCGCTTCGTGGTGATGGCCGGAGGGGTGCTGATCAGCACTGGCATGGTCACTGCCCTCCTTCGCCCCGCACTGTTGTGGACATGTATGTCACAATCGGCATCGTTTCTGGTGAGTCATCCTGTTCCCTTACCCGCTAAAACGCTTTGCTCGCTCCTGCGGCTTCCCGCAAGCGCGGCTCTGGCCACGGGGGTTTTTACTCTCCACGATCCTGAGGGTGCTTGAGAAGCGCTGCTGCCCCTTCTGAGCTGAGCTCCCCGTCCTGGCAGAGGTGACGAGCTGGGCTGAAGGCTTGGCCTTCTGCCCCGTGTCACCCTGGGGACCACCCTGGGACTTGGTCCTGCAGACCGCTGCGCTGCTGCAGCTGTACTGATTGCTTCTGATTGCCTGGGATCGCTGGGGACGTGAAAGCTGTTCATGGGGTCAAATCCTCTGACCTCCTCCTCTATCTTTTTTTTTTTTTTTTTTTTTTTTTCTCCTGATACCTTTCTCCCTCTCCAATCTGGCCTGGGTGTCCTGCTCACATCCGTGGCCAGGAGCTTGCCTTGCTTAGGGGAGCAATTCCTACAGGCTCAAACTCTTTAAGCAGATGAGGTCCTCAAAGTGGACCTCGCTGGCTGTTGGGGAACAGAAGGCATTATCTAGCAGGTTTGGGAGGTTGGGTCTCTTGTTTTGGTTTTCCTTTTTTTTTTTTTTTTTTTTTCTTGTCCCCCCTCCAATCTAAAGAAAAATAACATTCTGGTTTCCCCAATGATTTTCTTCCAGGGTGACTTGCTGAGTTGGCCGAAATGATACTGTAATCTCGCCACCGGGAAAGCTGACTTAACGTGTTCTCGCATCGGTGTTTCCCCCTCCCTTACTTGTTGTTATGGCAATTTTTGGCATTTAATTCACAGGCCTTGGATACTGCCTCTCTTTCCTCCCGACTGTCACCATTTTATCACAGTATTTTGACAAAAGACGTTCGCTGGTCACAGCAGTAGCATCTACAGGGGAATGTTTTGCTGTTTTCTCCTTTGCACCAGGTACAGTGCCCGAACGCTGCGAGTTCATACGTGCATGCCTAAAGCACAACGCTGCTCCAGTCCTTTTTCCCAAGCAAATGGGAGCCAAAGGCCATCAATACCCGGGTGCTTGTGGACCCTGCCACGAGCTGCTAAAGCCCCCGGGTGGTTGCTCATGTGCCCGTGGCACTCGTGCCCTGCAGGCAGGGTTACAAGTAATGCTGGAGATTGGTCCAACGATGCCGAGCTCTCCCCAGCATCGCCTGCCAGAGCAGGACATGCCTCACTGATACGCAGCCCGCCGGGTTCCCTATATAGATCTAGCAGGCTAAAAATAAGACCGAGAAATTTCAGCTATTTAAAACGCATGCGGTGTACATAACTGCTCCTAAAGGTTAATGGGCTTGTGCTTAGCATGGGGTGCCGAACCGCTCCAGCCTTTTGGGGACCTGTCCCCAGGCAGCGTGTCCCCGTCGCTGCCTGTCCTCTGCAGTTCAGGTGGTCTTCTGCTGCGCGTGCTTGCTTTCAGGTAATACCCGTTGCAAAGCAGCTTTGATTGCAAGTGAAGGCTTGTAATTAAGCAGCGACATGCACCTTGGAGTAGAGCTAAGACACTTCCTCTAGTAGCTGGTTTCAGGGTGGGGTCAGCTGAGAAAGGAAACCCGAATGTTGAGTTTGCTGTCACTCACTAAAAATAACACCACCTTCGTCCTTGCGCATCCCTCACTCGCTGGGACCTCAAAAGTGGCTACCCGGAGCCACTAGCCAATGTTTAAATGCAACTTCTGGCTCCTGTCTGCTGCAGCTGATGGGAAGAAGGTGGGTGCCAGACCCCTGGGGTGGGAGGGACCCCTGCTCAGCCTCTGCAAGGGCTGAGGTGCTTGGGACTCGCCAGTGAGGCAGCTTCAGTCACTTCCCTAGCTGTCAATTCAAATAGCGCCTTGGTGTAACTACGGGCTCTTTTAGTTATCCTTTCTTCTTCTGCCCTCTCCCCTCAGCAATTACTGCTCTGAAGGGAGCAGATTGGCTGGAGATACAGCCTCCTCTCTGTCGGGGTGCTACAGCTAAGCATCGTCATCTGCGGATCGCTGCTGCGACCCATTGTCATCAAAGAGCAAGAAGTAGTGAAAGCGCAGCCTCCGGAAGAGCCCACGGAGACAAAGTACATGCTTGAAAACGAGCAAACACGCACCTCAATAGAGTCCATAGACTCAGGAGTAGAAATAACTACCTCACCCAGCAATGTGCCTGGAAACACCAAAGCAGAGCCGAAAAGTGAAGAACCAAAGGAACACGTACAGATACTTGTTGACAATAACAGCACCCCTCCAGAACCAAAAACCAAACTACTGGACTTTTCTGTGATGAGAGACTATAGCTTTATCTGTTATGCATTCTTTGGCCTGTTCGCTACCCTGGGCTTCTTTGCTCCCTCCCTCTACATCATTCCCCTGAGTCTCAGCCTTGGCATCAGCAAAGACCACTCTGCATACATACTGTCCGCCATGGCAATCGCAGAGGTCTTTGGAAGAATTTCAGCTGGCTGGGTTCTCAACAAAAAGCCTATCCGCAAGATCTACATCGAACTCATCTGCGTCGTTCTGCTGTCTGTAGCGTTGTTTGCCTTCCCTTTTGCCTCTGAGTTCTGGGCTTGATGACATGTAGCATATTTTTTGGGTTCATGCTCGGAACGGTAGCGGGCACGCATATTCCCCTCCTGGCAGAAGACGACGTGGTTGGCATCGCAAAGATGTCTTCTGCGGCTGGAGTCTACGTCTTCATTCAAAGCTTAGCTGGGTTGGCCGGACCACCCCTTGCAGGTAACTCTAAAACTTTGGGGTGGTGGTTTGTTTGGTGGTTTTTTTTTTTTTTGTATGTTTGACAGCCGTTGGTGTTGATCTCTGTCTAGAAAGTGTTCTGGCAGCGCTAATCCTAGTAGTATCCTAAAAGCCCTGCAACTAGTATTAGGAGGCTCTCGGAGCCAGAAGACTGCTGCAATGCAGCTCTGCAGAGTCCCACCGATGAGGCAGTCTCTACTGAGGAACCTCAGAGAGAAGGAAAATACTGCAGTGCTACCCTGATCCTGTTAGAAACCTAAAACTGGCATCACTTCAGGCTCTAGCGAACGGTAGAAACAAATCGCTTTCACTGTGCACGTGTTCCCACCATACGCTGCAGAAAGGTGAAGTTTCTATCATAATAAATACATGCCCGATGCATCTTGGGCTGAGCGTCCCTGCAGTGCCCGAAGGGTTCTGACCTGCCTGAAGACAACGCTACGTACCCCTGCACACGTTTTTACTTTTTTTAAGTTAGCATCTGTTTGCCATTGAGTTATCTTTTGATTGCAAATAAAATGATGCCGTGGTACCTGGATTAAAAATCCTATAGGAGGGATGGATGGGCAAGGGAGAGTCGGCTGTGGCTAACTGCTGTAAATGTGTTTTTTTCGTAGGTGTCTTAGTGGATACAACACAGAACTACAGCTCAGCCTTTTACTCCTGTGCTGCTGGCATGGTCCTGGGTGCTGTGTTTCTGTCCCTGGTGAGACCATGCAAGGCTGGGCTGTGCCACCGCCAGCAGCAGTGCGCAGAGGAGAGCGCGGCGGCGGTGGTCGCACCAGATCTACCAGATGACTTTATTGAAATGGATATTGGAAAAGCAGAAACTTCAGGAAAAGGTGGTGATGGCACGGCATAAAAAAAAAAAAAACCCTGTTCCATCTCCATCTAATGTACTTGGTGTAAGACTGGGGAAAACGTCGCTCTGCTCCACGTTTTAAGCATCCATTCTAAAGGGAATGTGAAATTTTAAATGTGAACAGTTGCTACCGACAACTCTCTCTCTTTTTTTTTTTTTTTTATTATTAGAAAGAACTTTTTTAACCAACAATGGAAAGCTCCATAGGAGATACGGATAGCCACACAGTAACTTCTGTCTAGCATGAAGATGTGATGCACACTCCTGCTTTCCTGATTACAAGCATAGGTAAAGGTTTGACTGATCCCAGAAAAAAAACCCAAGAACAGCAACAGCAGAAGCAGCTCAGCCTCTGACTGTCCTCACCCATCCCCTACCGCAAATTCCAGGCAGGCAAGACACCGATGATACGAACTGGAGATGAGCACTTTGTACACCACCAGTAGCCAACTGAATCTTCTTCGGGAAGAATATGGACTCGTGTTTTAGATTTGAGGAGGAGGCTAGGCTAGATAGCTGACTTAAACCATTGCTAATGTTCTTCTAATTAACTTGAACGTCACAAATGCTGGGAAATCGGAGGCTCCGTATATCTTTATGGCCAGTTATTACTGCACAGGTTTCATGAGATCATTTTTCTTCTCCTGAGTGCTATCTGTAGAACTGTTTTCTTTTGATAGCCAGATCTGATGTACTGTTTCTAATTTAACTAGTATTTATTAATTTATTCTGAGATTGTTAAAGGAGGTTAGCTTAAATAACAGGAGAGGAAAAATCATCTTTTGCATAACAAAAGCTGGTTTTACATCAATCTCTTCAATACCTATCTTGTATTGCTAGCTTGTGAAATTGTAGGGAAACTTACTCTTACAGCATAGAGCGTAGCTGTTTTTAATAGGTAGGTCTTGGGTAACCCAGTTCTTATTTAAAAAGGAAAAGAAAAAAAAAAATTAAAAACTACACATCCAGCATCTCTTTCCATCAGGCCTCAGCTGGTGTCACCAGCCCACCCCGCAGGGAGGATTTGGCCCAGTATGTCTTTATGTACCCGAAACCTTCGCTTACAGGTGCACAAGGAAATCTTTGCCGCCTCACCAAACGAATGCGGAAACCCCTACGTGCCGCAGCCCCTCGCAGCCTGCTCCCGCACCTGCCAAGCCCGTAGGCACGGGGCGGCTGGTCTGAGCCGTACCCCCTTCGCGGCTCCCCCCCGCTCCCCCAAAGTCAGCAAGAGGCTTTTTTTGGTTTTTTTTGCTGCTGACTTCAGTGAGAAGTGAACTGGAGCCTGTGCACATTGAAGGCGTGAAGGGAAATAAGAGAGAACGTACTAGCTGTTCATTTAGTCTTAATGGGAGAGATTCCTACTCACGGTGACACAAGCTTGCTTACCCCACCTATATGCATCTTAACGCCTCTAGGCAACTCAGGGGGACAAATAAACCAAGTCTGGTTTGGTTTGGAAAAGAACCGAACCAACATTTCTGTGTATTTAAGTGGAAGTGGCATCATGCATTAACTGCTACACTGACCTGTCTGTATTTTACCAGCCATAGAAACATGGGACAATCTGTAAAAAAAAAAAATACAAAAAAAAAAAACCCCACAATAAACCCAAACAAACAAAAAAAACCCCACCACAAAAAAAACCCACGCAGCTCTTTTTGGGAAGGTGCTTGACTTGTTTTTTCTGTCTTAGATGTCCAAAAAAAAAAAAGATAGATACAGGCACTCTTGCAACCAAGGGACCAGAGCAATTCATCCTCACTGCCTGAGACCTGCCGTCTTGTGTCCTTCCTCTGCCTCAGCACTTTAGCACGGCCAGCAGAACCTCGCTGCGTTGCCCCCAGGACTGGAAAACCCCTTACAGAGAACTAGAGTTTTGTGAATCAGTGAGGAAATGAACAAATAACCATGTTGCATTAAGATGTACTTTTTATTTATTGTTAATTTATGATACTTCAAGCATTTTTGGTAAATGTTCTGTAGACTATAATTGTAAGATTATTGAAGTCTTTGTGATACGAGACCTCACTACAGCACTTTGCTATTACAACTCTGCTTGGAAGTGGAATAAGGCCTCCAGGTTTTGCGTGTGTGTGGAAGCTCCCTGTTCTGCAGATTTGCGAGGTTCTACTGTAATTTAATTTTTTTTTTTTTTTTGAAACAACAGTTTCCAATACAGATCAAATAATACGTTTGTCACTGACCTCACCGTACGTTTCTGTTCCTGTCTGTGTCGCGGCACGAGCAGGGGAGCGAGTGAGTATGTGTGTGTGCGGGCGCAGAAGACCCAGAAGCAGGCTTTAACGCGTTCAAAGCAGGATTTACTGACTTGTTTGTATGTACCTAGTGGACTCTGGAAATACTCTAAAACACTGAGTTTTGCAATAAACTTTTTCTTTTTTTTCTTCTTCTTCTTTTTTTTTTTTTTTTTTTTTAAATTAAATTTTCCTCCTCTCCCTCCTCCATCCCTAGGACAAGGCTGGGGTCAGCCTTCGCCCCGCGGGGTGGTGGCAGGGTCCAAGCCACCGCGTCCCCTCCCAAAGGGCTCTTGGCAGCAGGGCTGTCACATGCCGCTTCCTCAGCCTGAAGTAGCGTGTTTACCCTGCAAATTGGGCAATCCTCCCTCCTTTTAAACGAGTTGCTTGGAAGCCGGTAGATTAGTGCTGACCTCAAGGGTACTCTTGTAAACCCTTACCCCGGGGAGGCCCGATGAGAAGGAGCCTTTTCTTCTGAGTGGTAACTGAATTGGTGGCACTTGGGAACATTATCCTCGTGTCTTCAAGAAGCGTGCAATCGTGTAATTATTTTATCATCTCCCTGAATTGCAGAATACTTTCTCCGTGCCAGGCTAGGCAGCTCATGTATCAGAAATCAAGCTACTAAATAGCAGGATGGTCGCACTAAAAGGCAATTTTCTCTCCCTCAAACCTTATTTCTTTTTACACCAGCTGAGATACACCCTTCCCCGCTTAGCCCTTAACTCCTAGCATCACCGAACCCTACAAGGAGTAACGCTGCCACGCTGCTTAATTCCAAATATCAATGCATGTGTTAGATTTGCAGATGTTGAAGGAGTCATCACGCCACTGATAATCTGTATTAAACGCAATTTGTTTTCATTCTGGTTGCAGAAGTCCTAGAACAGAGGGTATCACGCATGCGAGCGGAACAGACTTAACGCAAAATACCAAAGTCCCTGGAAGCTAATCTGTCTCCAAATTTGACTCTGGCTCAATTACAGCAGTTGAACAAACATTATTTGCAACAGCTTCCTCAAAACAATCCCCCCCCCCCCCCCCCCCCCAAAAAAAAAAAGAAAGCATTACAAAGGCTGCACGCTGTTCACATAAATAAAAGCACATAAAACTGTAACACTATCAGATGTCTCCCTGCACAGAAACAATTTTGAGTAATTTTTCCCACCTGGTTTAAATTAATTGCCCACAACCTCCTCTGTTATCCTGGTATGAAGGCATTAAGGCCAGAACAAAATAGGATAAGAATACTTATTTTTTATTCAGTAGCACTGTACATCTACTTTGTCCCAGTAAATAAGAGGACAACGCAGGGCAAAACTCACTTCTGCAAGCCTCAGTATTCCTCTCAAAAGTGGCTGCATAAACTCTTGTAGTCAATGAGGCCAGTGCCAGCCAAATGTAAATAAAGGAAATTACACAAGGTCAGCTTGCAGAAGGACAACAAGCCCTCAGACCATAGGTACCTATCCCTTCTGAAGCGGAAAGGAAGCCGTACAGTGGGTTTGTTTGTTGTTTTGAGATTTAAAAAAAAAAAAAAAAAAAAAAAGACAAAACCTGTTTTCCATTTGAAACTCAAAGGAAGGGCAACCTCTTATTCTTTTTCACTTATTTTAGATAAGCTGACATCAGGTACGTAACGGGACAAATGAAACTTTAAAAATAGCTAAACTGGTTTTGGAAAAAAGTAAAGTAGGTGCTTACAAAACAGCTTGAATGTTTTAATGCTTCCCTTCAGATGTTACTTGTTAGCATCCGAGATCATCATTTTCCAGCTGCCCGTAGTAAACATGACCTGAATTTTCACAGCCATGCAAGCCCAGCAGCAGCCTTCCTCCCTCCCTCCCTCCCTCTTTAAAGCTCATCTTAAAGGTGCTTCACAGGTCGGGTTTGGGAAAACATCCCCTGAACTTCTGGCTCGGTTTGAAGGATGAGAGAGAAAGCACTGCTGCCCAGAGGAATTATTTTATACTTGATGTCCACACCACAAGACAGGAGCCCCAGTTCCCACCAGCGCACCGCACCAGCGACGCGTGGGAAAGGCTCCCGGGCATCCCACGATGCCGTCAGCCGGAGCGGCCAGTTTGCAGCCGCGATGCGTGCGTGCCTCCCGCCGATCCAGGAGACCTCTGGGGATCCTGGCAGCAAAACAGAGAGTTTTCCCCTCCCCGGTTTCACTCACATGGACTTTTACTTGCAGGATTTGCAAATTCGTGGCTGTGCTAGCATAAAGCTCGTGCTTGCAAATTGCAGCAAGTCATCTAATAAATCAAAGGCAAACCCCCACCCTCCTTCCTACTGCAGTTGTCAAGCTCCAGTTACAACAATTTGTGGTAAAATATTACTCACCAGCACTTTGGCCCTTGTGAGCAGCTCTGCCTCTGTAAAGACAGCCCCCTAAATCACTGCTTTGTCACAGAAGCCACAAGCATAACCAAAAGACTTATTACACGCAGACATTATGAGAATAAGGCCGAGGAGACAATAGTTTCCCTCGCTTCCTTTTTGTCAAAGCTTTCATTAATGTTGTGAACGTCTTTTTCTATTTTATCCGCTGCCGGCTGCTTGCCGCAGTCAGCCTGGCAGAGGAACGGCCCAAACCAGCCCCAAGGAGCCCGAGCGGCAGCGAGACCGAATCGGGCGACGGCAAACCGGGGCGCCGAGCATCACCCCGCGCTCCCGCTCCAGCAACCTGCTCTCCCCAGCGACGCCGGTACCCACCGTCCTGCCTCTGCTCCGCTAATTCGCTTTAACCTCCACCAGCGTGCGCTTGTGCTATAGGAAAATAGCAAAATTAGGCATTTTGAGCACTTCAAGCACATCGAGGCTGTTGCATTTTGCTGTTGATGTGGCTGGTCTTTTTTTTTTTTAAACGTTGCAAAGTGAGACAAAGACCCAAAACCACCGGTGAGGAGCAAAGGCCGTTTGTGAAGGTCGCGCTGGGGTTCAAGGACTGCAGGAGGTGGGCACGGAGGGCACAGGGCAGCCGCGCACCGCTGCCCATGCACAGCAAGAGGGTGATGCTCCTGCCTCAGCCAAGCAGCCTCCTAACCCCTGCCGAGCGTGCCCCGAGCCCCAGCTCAGCAGCCGTACACGTGCGCCTCCGCGCCGGGCGCGATGGCAGCGAAGGCTTCCTGCAGAGGGTATAAACTGACTGTAAATGAATAACTCAGTAACGCAGCGAGGGATGCACGGGTCGCCTGAAGGATATGAAGGTACGTGACAAGGCCCGATTCTGACGCTGCCGCTCCGACAAACCTGCTGCTGAAGCCTTTCATCTGCTCCCAGGCACGGCACTTGACCAAAGTTACCCAAACCCTTCCCCTCGCAGGTCTGCGTCCCTGCTTTTCTCTGCCGGCGGTGACCACGCAGCGGCTGCGCGTCCCGGCCGGAGCCGGCCCTGGCAGCCGGAGCACGGCGGGGATTTGAGGACACCTCGACACGCACGGCCGCTTCTCCTCGAGATTCAGCATCCGCAGGCAGGAGCTGGCGCAGCAATTACTACACCTTGACTTTCCCACATTGCATTCTCCTAGAGCCCGTACCGGGTGTAAAAGCAGGTTCTGGTTTGCGCAGAGAGGAGGGATTCTCCCGGAGAGCCCGTACCGGGTGTAAAAGCAGGTTCTGGTTTGCGCAGAGAGGAGGGAAGAGCGGGGCAGGGTGCCCTCCGCATCCCAGCGCCAGAAGCCAGCCTCGCCGCGGGACGGGACGCATCCCTGCGGATGCAGGAGAGGATGCGCCTCCGCTGCTCCTCCGAAAGCAGCGCTGGGGGACAAGCCAGCCTTCGCTGAATATTGCGACGCGCACGCCGGGAAACTTGAAATTGGAAAACGCGCGTGGAGCAACAGCCCGGGCCCTGCTTGGAGCTGAACCCGCAGAAGATCCAGCTCCTTCCCACACAGCGCAGGGCTCCCTGCCCGCCGTGAAATCCCTCCCTTCCCCTCCTCCTGCTGCAGCCCCAGGCCTCGGGTGCGAGCTGCGAGTTCGCCCTCGCCGTCCCAAGCAGGGGCCACCGAACGGCCCGCGCGCCCGTATCTCGCTCCCATCACGCGCCCCGCGCTGCAGCACCGACGGCTTATCGGCCTCGGCCACGCGCAGCCTTGCCCCCGCGCCCCGCCGCAGGGCAGCCCCGGGCGCTATCGGGTGCCGCAGGCCTCCCGCGCCGCCGGGATGGGCTCCTGCCAACTGGTGCCGCCAAGCGAAGGACGCCAGGCGGCTCGGCGCTGCCAGGGAAAGCCGGCGCGAAGACGGGTCCCCCCCCGGCCAGGAAAGCGCGAAGCAAAAGCCTGCGCACTCACGGTGCGGAGCTGCCTGCCATGTTCTAGTCCTCCCCGCCGCGGCGTGACCGCGGGAGCCCCGCTCCTCCCCGTCCCCGTCCCCGCCGAGGGGAGGAGCGCGGGCTGGGGAGCCCGGGCGAGGCGGCCACGCCGCTGCCCCGCAGCAAAGGGTCCCCCGGAGATGCCCCGTGGGCCAGAGCGGGCACGAGATGGGGCACGTCCCACCCCCCTCTGCTCGGTACCACCGGAGGAACCTGCTCCCCGGCAAGCCCTCGCACGGCTGACACGCAGGCGTTCCCTCGCTGCTCGCAACACACGGCCCTGTTCTGCTCGAACGTCGGCCACACGTAACGCGGCGAGGGGCTTCGCCTCTGCCGTCGCTTGAAAACTCCGAACGGCACCTTCAGCGATGCTCGTGCCCACCCTCGCCTGCGCAGGAACCCCGCCGGCCTTGCAGGGCTTCCCCTCCTCCGGTAACTCAGGCAATTCCCCACGCTCTGCCAGAAGCAAAACACATTAAATAAACCGTACCTGGAAAGGGGTCTGCAGGCATGAAGGCAGTTTTTCTGTTTCTCCTCCCTTTTGCTGGCTGTTCTCCTCCTGCCTCCCCCGGTGAGGAGCCAGAGCCCTTCACAGCTGCTCCCAATACCACAATCAAGAGCGATCAGGAACGCGACGGTGGAAACCCGCTCCCCCAACAGCAGTCAGAGCAAATCCCGATGCAAACAGATCACCCAAATATTTAAACACAAAACCACCTTCAAGCTTTCATAAAATGTTTTCATTGAGATCAACCCCTGTCCTTCCCAGACCTACACTCGTACCTTCACGTCGCAAGGATTTTTTTATTCAATCTCTTTTGCACAGCTTTGAATGAGACAGGAATTTCCACCTCAGTATTTGTCTTAAAGGACTAGACACTGATGTTGCAGCCCGACCCACGTGCTGGATTTCTCCTTGGTAAAAAGCACCTTCAGCGCAGGAGAGGGGGCCAACCCGGTCAGCTAACAGTGTAAAGTGGTAACTGGGCACAAACTATATATTTACGTCAAATTCAATTTTCATAAGCAGGGAAACAACAGCAGTAAATATCGGAATGTGTAAGTGATTCTATTTCAAAAGGGTAATTTTTAAAATATATATAGATGCACACTGGTGTGTACTTTTTCACTGTCAGAATAGCAGACAATTCACACACTTTGGAGAAATTAATTGCTCACAGTGTGTAAGACCAGGAAGGGAGCCCAAAAGTAGATTAGTGAACCAGAGAGCAAAAAATAATCCTGAAAATTGTGCACAGTGGGAACTCTCCCCCAGCAGCCTGATTTGGGGCCCTGGTACGAGGGAGCCCATTTACCAGCACAGAGGAGGAAGCATCCTACCTGGGTGTTGTAAAGAAAAATGGAAGTCTAACCAAATCCTCATCACACTCATTAAAAATAACATCCTGACACAGGAAATTAAACCTCTTGCACAAAGCGCCAATTAGATCTGTGAACCTGGTTAAAAAAAAAAAAAAAAAAAAAAAAAGAGAGAAACTATGTAAATAACCTGAATTAAAGTTCAAGGCATCTCCTGATCTTCATGCAAACTCTTAGATGCAACCGGACTTTGCTCCTCTCCTTGCAACCCACGCTATGGACAGGTCCTGGTGCTTGGAGACTGTTTTGGGATCGTGTGCCGAGTAGTGCCAGGACCCCAAGAGCCAGCCGCTCATTCATAGCCGCCCCTTTCACCCGCAAACACCCTTTTACTTCCACACAGGGACTCTCATCCCCGCAATTTTATTACGAGTCTTATCAAATACAAAGAATCAAACCGCCCAAGTCGCCCACAGCTGCGTGGGACAGAGCACACCCCAGACCCTATTTAGAAAAGAAGCGTTCAAGAGCGATGAAGACAAACATTCCTGGATACATGTGGCATCAGCGGAGACCAAATACTGTAGCATCACGTTAGCAACCAGCATCAGCCAAGAGATGATACAAACATTAGCTTTCCAGTGAAGAATTTTTAGTGCCCTGGTAGTTTCTTGTCAGACAGTAAATTTTAAAATAGGCCATAGTAAATGACAGAAAGTAACCCTTTAAATACGCAAGCCTTTTCTGCATATACTATACGCTCTGCTTATGTGCGTTAGTCCTGCAGCACATGCAAGGCGTTTCAATAACTCGCGGCTCCCCTTGAACGCTTGTAGGCGTTTGGGTGAACACATTTGGGTTCCTGCCACTGTTTCGCTATCGTCCTCATGCATTTCTTGATAGTAAGGTCTGCAAGATGTAACACATTAAATGAAAATGAAATAAGGAAGTTAAAAGATTTTAATCTCGATGTTGAAAGACCAAAGCAAAATCATTCTCTCTCCCCACTGCATTCTGCTTCTCGTATTTAAAAACAATACGGTTAATAGCGGCTAGAAGGTTTTTGACCCCCAACCCGTGTGAGCAACGCAACCCTTCTGCCTCTTTCCCCAAATACCCTGACTTTTCTGTAACACCTGCTTCTACTTAGCAAAACAAATAAACAGTTACTAACCACAAGTATAACCCTCTACCACTGACATTTCTTTGCATGTCTCAGACCACAGTTTCCTTTGGAAACCCTGAACTTCTGCGCTCCTTCAGTTTTTACGTCTGTAAGACCGTAGAAAGATGAGAAAAACAAGAAAACACGCACAGGCAGAAGCTACAGTATCTACAGCAACAGCTGAAACACAAACTAACATCGGGGTTGTGAAATTCATCCTGCGAGGAAGTTAAAAAGACGCGGCTGACTGATGCACACCACTGATGTTGTAACCCAACCCGAAGCGTGAGGCGATGGTTCCCAGGCAGAGCTCCCGGCGGCAGCGCCCAGGTACCCGCTCCCACCACGGGACGGGCACGTGTCCAGCCAGGCACAGGCTTCCCAGGGAAAAGGGCGGCCAGAAATCCGCCCAGAGCATCCGGATGATAACACATTGCTCCTGGACACCCTTGTCTCCAGGAGGCCGTGGGAACGGGTGACGATACCGCTTTGAAAGATGCGCTCCTCACATTCGTCAGCACTGGTTTCTGCGGGGCGGGGGGTGACTTTACTGGGAAGTGGTGGGCCGGTGGTGCCGGCATACGTGCCGCAGGTCCGGGCTCTTCCAGCTCTCCCGTGCCACCAGAACCAGCTCTGCCGGGGTCTGCCCTGCCAGGCGGGGTGGGCAGCGGCGCCCTGCGGAGGGGCGAGCAGCGGGAGGGCTCTGCGGTGGGTGCCGCCAGCACAGCGCGGCGGGACGGGAGGAAAGAAAAGGTTGGGTGCCAGCTTGCGTGACTGCCCGGTCTCCGTACCCTACATCTGTCTGTAATGTCAGAGCCTATGGCAGCCTGCGGCTCGCACAAGGAAATTGGGCAGAGGGGACGTCTGTCGTAGGATAGAATCATCGAATCGTTTAGGTTGGAGAAGACCTTTAAGATCATCCAGTCCAACCATTAACCTAACACTACCAAGTCCACACTAAACCAGTTAAGGGGAGAGTAGCAACCCCACGCCTCCTGGCTTGGTGGCTGGATCATTTGTAATGAAAGTAAAAACTGGGAATCATTAACATTGGAAAGGACCTCTAAGATCATCAGTCCAACCATCAACCCAACACCCCCATGCCCACTAAACCATGTCCCAAAGTGCCACGTCTACCCGTTTTTTGAACCCCTCCAGGGATGGGGACTCCACCACCTCTCTGGCCAGCCTGTTCCAATGCTTGACCACTCTTTCCATGAAGAAATTTTTCCTAATATCCAATCTAAACCTCCCCTGGCGCAGCTTGAGCCCATTTCCTCTTGTCCTATCGCTAGCTACTTGGGAGAAGAGACCAACACCCACCTCACTGCACCTTCCAGTCAGGGAGTTGCAGAGAGCGATCAGGTCTCCCCTCAGCCTCCTCTTCTCCAGGCTGAACACCCCCAGCTCCCTCAGCCGCTCCCCACCAGCCCTGTGCTCCAGACCCTTCCCCAGCTCCGTTGCCCTGCTCTGGACACGCTCCAGCACCCCAATGTCCTTCTTGTACTGAGGGGCCCAAAACTGGACACACTGCCCGATGCCTCCAGGTATCTGGAGCTCTGCATCACACCCTGCAGCCACGGGCAGCGATGGAGACTAAAAACCTGCCTGATTTCATGAGTCGGGGGCTGATAAACAGCCTGCGTTGGGCAAGTTGTTCCCACCTACGCTTCCTCATCTCCTTCCAGGCTGACCGCGGCAGGACGGGCCGTGCTCTCAGCCGGCGGGACCTGAGAAGCAGCAACTGGGAGCCCGCCGGTGCCTAACAGCCACCAAACCGGAGCACCCGGTGTGTGCCTGGGGGGGTGGCCGCTGTCCCCCCGTGGGCCCCCGCCGCCCCCCAGGCACAGCCGCAGGTCCCGCTGCCCCGGGAGGGAGGCCCGGGCGCTCCCAAAACGCTTCCTGGAGGATAGAGCCGCGATCCCTGCCCCTACCCACCCCTTCCCCCGTGGGTCCCCCCTGCTCCTACCCACCCCTTCCCCCGTGGGTCTCCCCCACCCATGGGTCCCCCCAAGCCCGTGGGTGCCCCCCCACCCCTACCCACCACTTCCCCCGTGGGTCCCCTCTGCCGCTACCCACCCCTTCCCCCGGGGTCCTCTCCTTCCCCGTGGGTGTCCCCCCCCACCCCTACCCCCTCTTTCCCCCGGGGTCCCATCGCCCGTGGGACCCCCCCGCCCATATCCACCCCTTCCCCCGGGTTACCCCCCTTCTCCCTTGGGTCGCCCCCTACCCAGCCCTTCCCTGGGGTCCCCCCCTCCTCCGGGTCCCCCCCCTCCCCCCGGGCCCCCCCCCGTGGGTCCCCCCCCGTTCCCCCAGGTCCCCCCCCATGGGTCCCCCTCCTTCCCCCGTGGGTCCCACCCCGTTCCCCCAGATCCCCCCCCATGGGTCCCCCTCCTTCCCCCGTGGGTCCCCCCCCTTCCCCCAGATCCCCCCCCCATGGGTCCCCCTCCTTCCCCCGTGGGTCCCACCCCGTTCCCCCAGATCCCCCCCCCATGGGTCCCCCTCCTTCCCCCGTGGGTCCCCCCCCTTCCCCCAGGTCCCCCCCCATGGGTCCCCCTCCTTCCCCCGTGGGTCCCCCCCCTTCCCCCAGATCCCCCCCCCATGGGTCCCCCTCCTTCCCCCGTGGGTCCCACCCCGTTCCCCCAGATCCCCCCCCCATGGGTCCCCCTCCTTCCCCCGTGGGCCCCCCCCCTTCCCCCGTGGATCCCCCTCTCCCCCCGGGTCCCCCCCCCGTGGGTACCCCCCTCTTCCCCCAGGTCCCCCCCCCGTGGGTCCCCCCCTTCCCCCCGGGTCCCCCCCCCGTGGGTCCCCCCCCGTTTCCCCAGATCCCCCCCCATGGGTCCCCCTCCTTCCCCCGTGGGTCCCCCCCTTCCCCCGGGTCCCCCCCGTGGGTCCCCCCCCGTGGGTCCCCCCCACCTTCCCCTGGGTCCCCCCCCGGGTTCCCCCCTTCCCCCGGGTCCCCCCCCCGTGGGTCCCCCCCCTTCCCCCGGGTCCCCCCCCGGGTCCCCCCCCTTCCCCCAGGTCCCCCCCGTGGGTCCCCCCCTCCCCCCGGGTCCCTCCCCCGTGGGTCCCCCCCCCCCCCCGGGTCCCTCCCCCGTGGGTCCCCCCCTCCCCCCGGGTCCCCCCCCGTGGGTCCCCCCCCGTTTCCCCAGATCCCCCCCCATGGGTCCCCCTCCTTCCCCCGTGGGTCCCCCCCTTCCCCCAGGTCCCCCCCATGGGTCCCCCTCCTTCCCCCGTGGGTCCCCCCCCTTCCCCCGTGGATCCCCCTCTCCCCCCGGGTCCCCCCCCCGTGGGTACCCCCCTCTTCCCCCAGGTCTCCCCCCCCGTGGGTCCCCCTCCTTCCCCCGTGGGTCCCCCCCTTCCCCCAGGTCCCCCCCCCCCGTGGGTCCCCCCCTTCCCCCGGGGTCCCCCCCCCTTCCCCCGGGTCCCCCCCGTGGGTCCCCCCCCGTGGGTCCCCCCCCACCTTCCCCTGGGTCCCCCCCCGGGTCCCCCCCTTCCCCCAGGTCCCCCCCCCGTGGGTCCCCCCCTCCCCCCGGGTCCCTCCCCCGTGGGTTCCCCCCTCCCCCCGGGTCCCCCCCCGTGGGTCCCCCCCCGTTTCCCCAGATCCCCCCCCATGGGTCCCCCTCCTTCCCCCGTGGGTCCCCCCCTTCCCCCGGGTCCCCCCCCCGTGGGTCCCCCCCCTCCCCCCGGGTCCCTCCCCCGTGGGTCCCCCCCCCCCCGGGTCCCTCCCCCCGTGGGTCCCCCCCTCCCCCCGGGTCCCCCCCCCCGTGGGTCCCCCCCCCTTCCCCCGGGTCCCTCCCCCCGTGGGTCCCCCCCTTCCCCCGGGTCCCCCCCCCCCGGGTCCCCCCTCCCCCCGGTTCCCCCCCCGTGGGTCCCCCCCCGGCACCGCCCCGGCTGCGCGGCCCTTTGGCGCCCCCTGCCGGCCGGCCCGCGGCGCCGCGCCGCTGCCGCCCGGCCACTCGGGACCGGTGTCACGGGGGGAGGGGGGGGGGGGCACCCGCGCCTAATGAATCCAGGCCCCCTCCCGCGCAGCCCTGAGGGTAAGCGCCCAGCCGCGATGCTCCGCTCCGGTTACAGCAGCGGGAACGCCGGTGGGATGCGAGTTTCCCACCCGTGGGTGCCGCAGCCCCCGTGCACGCCTGCGCCGCTCCGTCCCCACGCGCCGCTCCCACCCGTGACATACGGCAGGCAGCTCCCGGGAGATGCCAGCTGCCTGCGAGAGCCGAGAGAGCCGCCGTGGGCTACCACCGCGCAGCACGCGAGGCCCTGAGCCTGCCGGAACGCGGGCGACGCGCTGGAGAGCAGAGACACGTTAGCCACGCGTGGAGAAGATGAGCTTCAAGCCAGGCTGCAGCTGGGATGCTAAAGCTCACCAGCGCGAACCCCAGCCTCCGCCGTCACCCTTGCTTTTCCGCTTTTTCAAGCTTTATTTCTCGCTGAAGTCACGGCGGGGTTGCTGCCGTCCGTGCCCACCTACCCTCCTAGCCGAGCCTGCGCTGTCACCCCCGCCGCTACGCAAATCTTTTTAAGCGCGATGTCTTCAGGGAAGTCTAATACGTGACAGTTTTAATGAACGCAGCCGCCGTTTTGTGAGGGAACGACCGAAGGGCGTATTTAGAATACAGAATCCTGCTGCGACCAGGAGGCAAACTCGCGCTCTGAACGTGGCATGAGGTCGCTTAGGGGCTGGCTCTCCTTCCCCCACTATCTTTTCACACTCTTTGCCTTCAATTTACAGCAAAATAGGATCTTGCATCCAGTCATCCACATGCAACGATGATCTTCAGTATGTAAAAACAAGCCAGTACCCTTTTTTTTCCCCCCCTACAACAGAAAAGTTCACTTGCAAGCGACAGGCAGCCGGCATTTTGTTAGGAATTCCCCCTCCTTCATTTTATCTGCTTGAGAAACTTGGCAAAGGAAAGGGTGCCTAAGCAGCGCAGTGAGTCAATACTACCCGTGTCCCTGCCTTTTCCAAATGATCTAGAACTTGAGTCGGAAATTCATCAGTCTTCTAAAAATTGCATAAAGCAAACCGCTCGCTGAGCATCCCTGCTCGCCTTCCACCACACTTCAACAGCAAGTGTGATTTGGCGCTTTTCCTATTATTGAGCTGATTGTTCATATTTTGAAAGTCATTTTAGTTTTCGACACTTAAAAGTTGTGCTGCTTTTGTCAAAGCAGCTTGTCCAGCGATAAATTTCCAAGACTCATCAGGGTTATTCCCACAATACCAAAAGCATCTCGGCTTTTTCTTCTTTTTCTTCTTTCTTCTTCATCTCTTCTTTTTCTTCTTTTTCTTTTTTCTTCTAGATATTTCAAGAGGTCCACTGGAAAAAAAAAAAAAAAAAACCAAACCAAACCAAACCCAAACCAGCAACAAAAAGGCTATTTTCAGGAAACAAGCAGCAATATACAGAAAAGCTGTGGACTGTTTTTACACATGTAAGTGCACATTACTAAGCTGGGCAGCCTGAGCATTCAGGCACACTCGTATTCCAAAGAGAGACTTTCAAGACCAAGCTCTCTTTGCAGACTTAGGCCTCAGGACAAACCAGCCCAGATGGTTTTTTTTTCTGTTTCACGGATCATTGAAATATTACTTTACAAAAGCAGAAAGAAGATTAACAAACGTAGAGGCTTAAATCTGTTGTTGACTGCTTGTGGGAAAAATCTTCCTAGCCCTATGGACATTAAGTGGGCTCAGCAAAATTCCTAGTAGACCACATCAGATAAAAATCACCATTAAGAATGCCTGAACAGTAGATTTTATTACGAGACCCAACGAAAATTCGTCTTAAACAGGCTTGACAAGAGTTTGGTCTTTACTTTTGAAGCTAGAACCTAAATTCTATGTAATTATGCCCAACAAAAGGCAAAACCTCCAGCTGGCCACTGCATCAGTGTGGGGAATTTATTCCGCAGCCCCGACGGCTGGCAGAGCTCGGACTTTGCAGCTGTAACAGAGTGATTCAACCAGCTCCCGAGGCAGTGGCCCGCGGCTCTTGGATCATCCTGCCGGCTGCAACTTGTGCGAATAAAAATGAGAGAATCCAACAGCCGCGGGAGCTGGGGTTGGGGCTGGCGAGACAGGGAGCGTTGAGCGGCGCTCACAGCCCCTCTCTGCAGCACAAGGCCCTGGGAACCGTCTTCTAGCGGACGTCTCCACTCCAGCGAGCGACGAAGAGCCTCGAGTCCCCTCTGTTCATCAGGTCAACCGACTCGCTTCACGGCCTCGGAGCTGTAATATTCCCACTTACTTCGTTTCTTAATGAATTTCAAATTTCTATCAATTTCTCAGGAGAAAAATACAGGTACTTGCTGCCAAATGGCATTTATAACATGCCCCCACTATCCTTGTAACCTTTTACAATCCCTTACAACGCCAAGAATTTGTTGCATTGATATTTGCCATCTTAACCAATAAATAAAGGAAAACAACCACACAGCAGTGGTCCGAAATAATGCATATCAGCAATACAGATGTTTGCAGTAACTGCTGTACTGCTGAGTATCTTCTATTGCCACAGAACAAGGGCTTTGCTTACTGCCATCACATCCAAGGAAGGCAATACATGAGGCTAAAACCACACAAACACAATGTTACCCGCAACCCACAGCACCAAAAAAAATCATCAGCGTGGGACAAAACCACGACACTGAGCTGTAACTCAGCTTTCGGTTCAGAAAGGAGGTCCGCATCCCCAAAACAGCTGATCACATACGAGGAAAATAGGTGCGCCAGGACTTGCACGCTGCATTTGTTGCCGGTTGGTTTTTTTCCCAGCGTGTATTTACAACAGGATTGCAATTATTAATTTCAAATGTGTGCATAAGAGAGGCAGAGGATATTTTATTAATACAGCTAATTTGAAAGTTTTAGAAGACCTGCGTGAAAGCAGCAGCAAGTGAAGGAGATCTTTGCGGTCTTTGTAATTAGAGCATCGCCCTTTCTGGAGGAGAATTTGTGTAGAAATTGCAAAAATGGGGGGGAAAAAACCTCCGTGAGTAACGAGGCACGGTGACCACGCTCTCGTCATGGAGCTGAAACCCTTCAGGGGATTGCCTTCCTCCATGCGTGCAACCAGGAGACATTTTTTCTATGAAACACTATAGCAAGAGGTATTCCTGGGCTTACTGGTTTGTATAGGTGTGTCCTCTCTATTCCCCTGCCAGGAGCAGCATTTCCCCAACACACCTAATAGTTCTCTGGTGTTCGTATAAAACAAGCAAATAAACAAAAGCTCTACTATTTTACACTCGTGTGATGCTTCTTGTGTTCAGAAGCTTTTACAAACACTAGTGAGGCTTGCTGGAAGATACTATGTTCAGACAGAGGAAGAGTTTAGCCCATGGTTCCAAAATACATATATTCAGGTTCTACTTTTTCCCCCTGATAATTTCATTATTCTCTCAAGCACTTCAAAGAGACATAAAGCAGCGAAAAGACAGGGATCCTGGGATTCCCAGGAAGCATCGCTGATGTGGGGCTAGGGATTGAATTTCACGCCTCCCCTTAGGGTGATACGATTTCTCCCATAGCCTCATCCCAAAGCAGGACCCGAAGCCGCTGAGCGAGCACGGCTGCTATATTTAGTGCTCAGACGTTCCCGGAATCCAGTCCCGCGCTCAGATCACGGCAGTTCTCCCTCCGCCTCGCAGCTCCTCCGCGATGCTTTGGTTTGAAGCAAACAGAGACAGCTCAGATGTTTCCGACACTTTTCGGGGCACATATGTGGTGTAACGCTGGCATCACGCTGCATGCTTGCTTCAAAATGTTCCGGGGCTCCAAGAGAATTGCGTGCAGTGAATAATCTTGCCATTTAAGTCAAACAAACTAGCTGTGCGTTGCCGGTCTGCTGTTTCTCTTACTAATATTTTCAGCTCTGGCCTATTTTTCATAAGCATCACATTAGGAACTCTTCCCGGGCTGTCTACCCGTGCCGGGTGAGACATAAAGATGGGGTGACATTCGTGCCTGCACAAGCAGAAATCCTGTCTGACTGGAAGATGGAGGAAAAAAATCAGCCCGTGCTATAGAAAATGTGTGATCCAAAGAGCTCCAGCTGCAGAAGTGGGAATTTAAATGAGGATTTAGTTATTCTTTTGCTTTTAAGGAACTGTAAAACATGTGGGGTTATTTCCTACACCATTGCCAAGATCTGGAGCCACTTATTTGCGATGGCTTGTGACTGTTACAAGAGGGAATGTAGAGATCGGACCAGTGAAATCCTGCCACGAAGAGGTACTGGAGGACCCTGCTTTGAAACTAATCCTCAGCAAGATAGACTAGACCTTTCCTCCAAGGATCTGAAGAGTGCTCCGCACCAACACGCTCACGCCATACAGCCTTTCTCCATCGGGGAAATACAGCACAAAGGCGCTGGGCAGAGGTGGTTTCCTTTCACTGGAGGTGTCTGAAAGTGCAGAGACCAAGTCTGGGCTCCTCACTTCTGGGGAGTGACTCAGCCAAGCTACCTGGGACACCCTTTCAGGCTGAGAATTGCTCTCTGGAGGGGCTTTTTTTCTCCCTACTGATTCTAGACGGCCCTTGAAGCTGCTAGCTCTGAGAAACGTTCCCTAAATGTGGGCAGCGACTCTCATCCAAGGGACAGCAGGCTCCCTGCCTGCCCGGGGAATCACTGACCTCCACCTCCACCTCCCAGGAGAGCCACAGCAGTAAGCAAAGGTGCCAGACTATGTTTTCCTCCCCTGCTCTCCTTACTTTGGCATCTTCACAGACATTTGTCTTGCTGCAAGCGAGACGGGCTATGGAGACGGGGTGGAAAGCCTGGCTCCAGCGAAAGGGCTGGGTATCGCCCATATGCTTTCATATTTGACCCCTGCTTCTGGAAAGAGGGAAAAACAAAACACTTCACCTTGCTAGCCTCTTAGAGAGAAGCTACTTTTGGCAATTAATTTGAATATTAAATGTCTAAATACTCTCCATGTATCTAACACACCAGTTCAGGCAATTGGGGTTGCCTTTCTAAAGGAAGAAATCTTGCAACAGTGTCCATTAGTGCTTTGGCACGACAAGGAAACAGCCACAGTGACTTGCTGCTGCTGTTTGTACATGTAAAAATGTTCCCTTACCCCGGTGGCATGCCCAGATAAAAGATAGCAGAGACGATTGCGCGCTGCTTTATTAGAGGTGCAATGAAAGGCAACATTTCACTGGAAACAAGAGGAGGATTTAGGGTTTGCTACATGCTGGAAATAAGTATTTAGCAACAGTTCTCCCCGAGTATTGCAGAGGTGAGAGAAGGAAGAGCAGAAAGGTTTCCTGCTGTGAGCAGAGATGTAACGCCATGGGCAGGGAGAGACATCGGGAGCAGAGGAGGAAGGAGACGGCGTGGCTCTGGCTGCGGAGCTGGCAGGGTCACGTCAGGCTGGCGTCCCCTTCCCAGGCAGCAGCCAGGCTTGTGGAGCACAGCAGATGACACAACGTGAAATTCTGAGGTTGGTTTGGTTGCGGTTTTATAAAGGGCACCAGAGATTTCCACCAGGCAGGAATTCCCCGAGCGGTTGGTACCCCGAGCTCTGCAGGCTGCCGGCACCAGCAGCGCCCGCAGCCAGCCCGAGCAGAGCTGCGCCGCACCGGGTCTGACGCCTGGCACTTTGCTGGGCATGGGCTGCGTCACATCCCCTTTTCCCCTAAAGTTTTGTAAGTGGGGATGGCAGAGTCTGCCTGGGTCATCTGCATGAATAAAAGAGGAAGTTTCCCCCTTAATTCGAGACAATTTTTAGCAAATGCCAGACATGATGTAAGAAGGCTGTTGCTGCTGAAGGCTTGCTCAACTTGCTCCCCTGCAAGTCCTAATGTTAATAATTCTTTGAAAATGCTGGTTTCGCTGAAGTTTTTTTTGTTTGCTTCCTTCTTTAGGGAAAATGGAGGCTACAGCAGGAAACGGTCATCAATTCACAGCTGCTCCCACCATTAGCCTTTGGATTAATAGAAGAGAATCCAGCTCATGGGGAAAAAGTGCAAAATATTACGCCTAGGCAACCACATAAAGATCTGTATCATTTATAGCTATTGCCTTTTCTTTTTCTATAAAAGCTGAAAACAAAGGACAACTCCTAGGCAAAGACTGTGGGTACGCAGAGCACTCAGAGTTGAACCTCACGTCAGGGCTGGTGATCATACCTACTAATTGTGGAAGTGCTTACTGCCGTAACAGCCTGATGTGGTGAGCTGCTGGAGATAAATTATTCACGGTTGGTGTCATCCCACAGACATCGTTTGCATGGTAGACGGTCAACATGGAAACACTCATTCATCCTCTCAGTCAGCGCAGAAGGCTATCTGGGGGAGTGTTAATGTTAAAATAGGTGTTCTTTTTTTTCCACCCCCATTAGTGCTTCCCCTTTGAATCTGATAAAAGGGTGGCTTTCTTCTATGTAAGAGAAGTTGACTGTCTTCCAGGCTGCGGGCAACATCAGGGAGAACACAGGACAGAGCCTGCAACGTGGCTAAAAGCCATCCAAGGTTTGGCCTGGAGCTGGATAGGAGAGAGAAATGGAAATCAGGCGGGGATTTTGGCTCTAAGCGTTGCTGCCTGTCAATGGGAAGAAGCCTGGGAAGGGAGTCAGCATCTTCTATACAGGCATGATCCACTATATTGAGTATCGGAATAGGGAGTGGGGAAAACTCCCTTTGCTGGATGCATAGAATCATAGAATCATAGAATCATAGAATCGTTTAGGTTGGAAAAGACCTTTAAGATCATCCAGTCCAACCATTAACCTACACTACCAAGTCTACTCTAAACCAATCAAGGGTAGACTAGACTAAACCATGTCCCAAAGTGCCACATCTGCCCGTTTTTTGAACACTTCCAGGGATGGTGACTCCACCACCTCTCTGGGCAGCCTGTTCCAATTCTTGACCACCCTTTCCGTAAAGAAATTTTTCCTAATTTCCAACCTAAACCTCCCCTGGCGCAACTTAAGCCCATTTCCTCTTGTCCTATCGCTAACTACATGGGAGAAGAGACCAACCCCCACCTCACTACACCCTCCTGTCAGGGAGTTGCAGAGAGCGATGAGGTCTCCCCTCAGCCTCCTCTTCTCCAGGCTGAACACCCCCAGTTCCCTCAGCCGCTCCCCACCAGCCCTGTGCTCCAGACCCTTCACCAGCTCCGTTGCCCTTCTCTGGACACGCTCCAGCACCTCAATGTCTCTCTTGTATTGAGGGGCCCAAAACTGGACACAGCATTCCAGGTGCGGCCTCACCAGTGCCGAGTACAGGGGGACAGTCACCTCCCTGCTCCTGCTGGCCACACCATTCCTGACACAAGCCAGGGTGCTGTTGGCCTTCTTGGCCACCTGGGCACACTGCTGGCTCATGTTCAGCCGGCTGTCTACCAACACCCCCAGGTCCTTTTCGGCCAGGCAGCATAGGGTCTTGTGCTTCCTCCTGCTCTAAGTCCTAAATTAATAATCATAGAATCATTTAGGTTGGAAAAGACCTTTAAGATCATGCAGTCCAACCATTAACCTAACATTACCAAGTCCATCACTAAACCAGTCTGATCAGCGTCATCGTACTGGGTCACCACGTTTCACACCATCCAGGCAGAGAAACGAGATTTGTTCACTTCCTGCGTCCGCTGACGGACACGTTCCTGCCTTATTCCGCAGCGCCTTACAGCCCTCATTGCCCGAGGAACAGCAAACGCACAACTTGCTGGGAGGACACAGGCTTTGAAAATTAACCTTCCTATGAAGTCGTAAGCACTGAAGCACACCTCTGCTCACAACAGCCTACCTCAAATCCAGGTTTGTCAGATCTAGCGCTCAACAATTAATCACACTCCCGGCTTCCTCCACGGAGCGAAGCAGAGGCAGTAGCTTGGCTGCATGCATGGGCGGGGACTGCATCTCCCAACTGAGCGCACATCTCATTTCTGCTGGATGTTTTGATTCCTTATCTTCGAGTTATCTGCAGCTTGTTTACTGAACTCCAGCGTAAGGACTGACTCCGCCACGGCGCGTTTGCACAGGCCACTGCAGGGCTCGCTCTGTGATACTGCAGAAGCTTCTCTTAGGAGCAATAGCGAGCAAGAATCCCAGAGCCCACAAAGCTGCTGATGGTAGAAGCCGCACTCCAGCAGGAGCAGACGTCTTGCCCCTCATTTTTCAGCGTGCATAGAAACACAAGGGAAGAAAGCGGAGAAAAGAAATTCAATACTATCTGACGTGAGGCACAAATAAAACACTATTGCAGAACCTCGTGGGACTTGATCTGGACCCTTCTTATTAATCTCGTAATTCACATTTCACACACAGTGAAAATATTTCAGCTTGTGTGGAAAACACCACCAAGCAGTGCATTAGGTGGGCTGGCCAGAAGTAACTTGATGCTATTACCTTTTTTTGTTGTTGTTTTAGAGAAAAACCCAGCAGGGTCTGCTCCAGCGCAGACCCTCATCCTATTCCCAGCCACGCTCCCCGAAGGGCCCTGCTCGCTTGGCAGCCGCTCCTCCAGCACTTTGCCCTTCAGCGGCCGCGGAGCTGAACAGCCAGGTCAGCTCCGCTGCAGGGACGGCGCTCCTGAGCTCAGCTCCGAAACCGGCTCCTGCTGCCGGCGGGGCAGCCAGGGAAGCTCTTTCGGCAGAGCTCCGCTCCGCTTTCATTCCCATCTGTCAGTTATTGTGTAATGACCGAGTTACTTTAACAGGAAGGAAGAGGCTCGAAAACCCAACCTACATTCAGCAGTACATGCAATGAGGCGTCTTTGTTAAATTAAGAGCTTTGTGAAAGTGAAGAAACTTCCACTCGCTCACACAAATCCTGCGACACGCTCCTTCCCCGCCCCTCCCTGGGCTCTGCCCACCGCTGTCAGCCACCGGGCACGTCAGTGCGGTGAGGCTATCGGAGTCCGCGAGTTACCGCTGAACGCTGCAACGCCGCTAACCTACTTCAAGTGAGAGCTTCAAGGACGTCACCAGAAGCCGAGGTGAACCTTGATGCAATGACACTTGTAATATTGGGCTTAAAAGAAAAAAAAAAACAAAACAAGATCTGTTGAGTTCTAGGTGTTGTTAGCTTTACTCCTGAGGTGGCTGACTGCATCTCAGGAAATAAGATGCAAGAAAAAAAAAAAAAAAGCTTTCAAAAAAACCTGAAGAGATCGGTTTTCAAAGTCAGAGTGACATCACAAATGGTGCTCATTTGATAGAACTGTTTCAGTGCAAAAAAGTGGTCAAGAGATGAAACTGTGATTCCTCAGAAACAACCTTCCTAGGAAGAGGCAGGACCTGGAATCAAAACTGCACTGCAGAGCTGGGTTAAATTTCAGGCCATCGGACAGGTTTTTAACTCCTCATTTCAGTGAGCGGCGGCTCCTTCCCACAGCGAACTCCGCTCTCCACAATGCAGAGGCTGGGCGAGAGCGCGCAGGTTCCTGTTAATCAACGGCGACATTCACATACAGTTTATGTATTCCGATTATCCGGACACATGCTAACGGCGAGCACTAACTCTATAAACAAGCATGACTTTGAGTATTTGCAGAGATGTAGTGTCCGCAGCATGCCAGCCAACTCTGAGGGCTATTGTGGAAAATGAAGTGGCTCAGGCCTATAAAAACTGACAAGGAGAAATCAGTGTTTTGCTGCAAAGCATTGCCTCATATTGCAGCCGGTTGCAAAACAGCCAGTGATCCATTTCTAGAGGAGATAGAGGCTGGCTTATTCAGAAAACAGATTAAAAAAAAAAAATCTTAACTCTGCAATATTGAGATACATAATTTATACAGAGGCTTGCCGCTTACGCCAGAACACACACGAGACATCAATATTTTAAATATCGAGTACCAAACTGGTTGTCAAATGCAAGTCAGCAATTTCCTTTTGCCTCTCTACTGGAGAGAAAGCAATCAGGCTGAACAAGAATCTGGACGAGCCCTTTTAGCAAAGAGCTTGCTTGAGACCAGCGACTAACTCTATTACATATTTTATTTGAAACACAAGATGTGGCAGGAGCAAACCAGCTGGCCTTAGCCCACCAACAAACAAACAAACAAAAAAAGTCAGAAAATAGTTTCATAATACCAACATGAGCTGTATATGTTTATTTGTCGTCAGTAACTTTTGTACAGAAGGCAAGTATTAACTGCTGAAAGGCAACACTTTCAGAGAGTTATGTACAGAGCAATGTACAAGTGAATGTAAGAGGTTTTAAACTATTAATCAATTTAACCGTTTTATAAAAAGGAAGTGATGCTTTTTCTCCTAAGACCTCCCTTAGAAATAATTTATTGCCAATCTTAAACTAAAGCAAGGAGAAAAAAAAAAATTTACAAAAAAAAGTAGTCCCTGGAAAGTTTATAAAAAGTTAAACATATAAAATTGTAAGCCACGAACATTTATATAAAGCTAATACAAATCTTGGTTTGTTAAAGATCTATGAGGTTGTTACAAAACATATGTTTACATAAAGGCTTCACGTAAGGTAAGCTCTCACTGCTACTGAAAGCGCAGGAAAGCAGTTTTAAATAGTCTGCAATTCAACTTATTTTCAAGTACAATGCAAAGAAATTGCAAAATGGCACTGTACTGCAATGCTGTGTAATTAAAAAAAGAAAATGTTAATGGTACCATCAACTAGACAAGACCTGTAAAGTTAACTTGTGAACAATTCAGTATGGCATGAAACTTCTGATCATTTTGAAACAGGAAATGTTATTGTTGGAAAATGAACCTTCTGCAACCGTCCTTAAAGAGAAATAACCAGAGAAGTCTTCCGATAGCAACGGACATGTTAAACACGCACGGTTCTCAGTCTTGAAGCAGTGAGTTGCTCTCAAACATGGTGAGCAGATGCAGTTTGACCAAGCTTTCTGGGACTGATCATAAATACTATTACTAGCCAAGTGTCATGAGGCTTGAAACATCCACATGATCCGAGTAATTTGCTAGGATAATTCTAATGGGCAAAATGTAAAAGCCACTTACTAGACAAATGAGTCCAATATACAGCTTTTGAGATCAATGAACCCACCTCACTTTTCTTTTTAAGAGCAGATATTCTAGAAGAAACCTTAAGTTTTACACAAACTGATGGCTTACGCTCCCACATACAATGTATTAAAAAAGTAAAATTTTTAAAGCCCTGATGAACAGCCACAGTTTTCAGGTATCAATCAACTCAGTTGAACACACTGCGGCAGGGAACAGTCTCTAAAATTTCACCTTCAAGTACAGGAAGGCTGTACAAGACAGTGGTATATCTCCATGTGGTCAGTGATCGGTGTTCTTTTTAATGGAGCTCATTCCATCAAAGAGAACTAAGAAAGTTTTGGGAAACTTGATTTTTCTACCTGCTTTCCCACCTTCAGCGGAAATATATCCTGACCTTGTACCACAGGCTGGTTTACATGAACAAGCTTCACTCTTACTAGCCAACTGTGACTCATTTGTTTGCTTCAGGATAAAAATCAGTCTGTCCAAAACATCAATCCTTCAGCTTTTGTACCAAAATTACATCCTGCTATACTTATATACAAGAAAGAATATTTCAAAACAAATGTAAAAAGAAATACAACAGCACATACTATTCTCCTTTTCACGTAGCTAATGAGGAGTAAGGTTGGAAACAGAAAAGCCAAACGCTGATTCGGTTTGCTTAGCCAGTATGTTAACATAGGAACCATGTAAACAGTTACAGCAAGGTTAGTTGCCTCACCCCCTCTAAAGAAGTGGGAGTGGGAAACATGAGTGATTTGACTGAGTCATTTCATTAAAATCATTCATTTCTGCCTGAGATTCATATAGTGCTTATCTACCAGGGCCTACTTTGTCAGAAGTGACCCAACATTGCGGGGTCCACCTTGCTATCTTACAGGCCCTGGTATTCACAGGGAAAGTGATCTGAAAGGATTAAAAACAGGTTTTTTGCGTTGATTCAGGGGAGAAGCTTGCAGAATATTTTTCCCACTTTAGCTAATGTCAGAAGTGCCCAGCGCTTTGGTGATACTGACTGTATCCTTGGACTGACATCAGTTTTGAGGATCTTCAGTAAATTAACAGGTCCCTTGACACAAAATTCATCAACATTTCACATAAATTTGTTTAGACAAATTTCTGGTAATCTTCGTATCATCCACTATCCAGTCTTTAGTCTTTTCTGCAGTCATCTGCTCTGACATCCTGCAAAACACATACTACAGACCCTCTCCAAATTAATGATTTTAATCAGAGCAGAGATAGGTCTCTTTTCAAAAAAGAAACTTGTTCAGACAACTGTCAGCAATGGAAAAAACCAAACCTACTGCTCAAACAAGGGCATGGATCTGTTCAGTTTCTGCTTTCCAACAGTGGACTTTGAGGCTACTAGACAGAGGTTTCTTGTCTGCTCATGTAGCATTTATAGCTCAACCAAATCAACCTGTCATTCTTCTCCAAAGAGGGAAATGGAGAACTTCTGGAATCCCATTACAGACATGTTGTCCAATCCTTTAAATAGCCTCACTAGCCTTTTTTGAGGTCTCTAGCTCATCAGCCTTCTTGAACTGCTCACATATGACCTGAAAACATCAAACCAGAAGTAATCATATCCACGTCCAATAAGGAGGCAAAATCTACATGAAATATCCCCATCTAAAGATTGTATTAATCCTCCTGACATCAGCGTTACACCCAGACTTTGTTTAGATTATGCACTGTGTGACTTCTCCCAAGCTCTTTTCAGAATTCCTTCCTCCCAAAATAGTGCCTTATCGCAGAAATCGCAGACTAATCTATGACTACACATTGGATGATATTAAAAAAAAAAAAAAAAGGTCTTTCAAAGCACCTAACTAAACAAAAATACACTATTCCCCTTCTACTGACAGGAGAATGAGGTACAGAGATGTTAATAAAACTTACAATCACAGTAAGTAAAAGGCTAAAGTTCAGAAGACGGGCAGCTTTCCTATGTTCTAGCAGGGACACTGCTCCAAGCAGTGAAAATATTATGTCACAATGCTTGTCACATGCGCGGTATGTTAAAATTCATTTAAGAAAGTATTGGCCAGCATCATGATCCACAGGAATTGGCCGGTTCCATAGGGCAAAGTGGCAAGCTGAACTGCCTACGTGACACTACAGTCTGGGGGAAACTTGCTAGCGGCATTTCATTTTTAACACACGAGCTCACAAGCTTACTCTCATTTTCTGGCATGCTGTGTGGTATATGAGGATTTCTGGGCAATAAGTAATTTTTATTATTTTTTTTTAAATCACATGGCAACAGTAACAACATCCCCCCCCCCCCCCCCCCAAAAAAAAAAAAAAGAAATTGCAATGGAACTTTTTGTAGAATATTCTTAGTCACAAGCAGCACTCTGGAGTATGCTGTGCAACATATTTGGCTCAAGTACACTTAGGATTGTTAGACCCAATTGGAAAGTCTCAGAAAGAACCTCATCAGCTGAGGCACGTTCTGCTGTGGCATGTTCTTTTTTCAGAAGAAAACATTCATCTTCACGGTGTCAGCTACACAAGGCCTCTGCTGGGAACACATATGCTCAAATAAGGCCACTGAAAATACCGTAGGAGGACAGAACACAAGGAGGCACTTAGGTTTGCAAGTACTTCTATATCCATCACCAAATGCTTACTGATTAAGATGAGGCACACTGTAAGAAGTCATGGAGAAAGTAAAAATAAACCAGTGCTATATTAAAGCGCTTCAAGAACAGTTAAGGTACCTACATATAACATCTGGTTAGTGAAGATAAGAAATACAAGTTTAGCTTGCTCCCCCCCTTCCCACATCAGAATTTCAAGAGGACCGTATCATAGTGCTCTGTGCTTTGCCATGGCTTTAAGACATACGTACAATGCAATAGAGTGAAACCATGTACTGTGCCGTTCACTAATTCCTCATCACTAGACTTCTGCCTGCGTTTGTACTTCCCGCCAGATAGGCCTGAAGCTCCCAATCTAAGTATTTTTAAAGCATCTCCTAGTCAAACCCCATGCAAAGATTTATACTTAACCAGGAAGTTCGTTACACCCAGGAATCCTAACTTCAAATAGGTGATTGCAGCAAGGGATTTACGGGATTTCTAACCAACAATAGACCTGAGAAATCGTTAAGTCAGCTATGGTATCACAGTCTTCATAATTAAGTTAGAAGCGAAAAGTTTCTCTCCCCCTTGAATTACTGCCACAGTCTGACAATTGCAACAATTTCACTGAAGTCTGGACTTGGAATTCTGAAGGTGGAATTCATTTTCTAGGATAACATACACGTTCTTAAAAGGTCAAATTTATGACTTTACAGGTAACTTAGACATAGGTCTGCTATAAAATTACAACTTGAGTCAACTTGAAGCTACACTGGAAGAGATTAAGCCTGAATTTCTGCAGAAATTGGCAATAATGTGTTCAGCAGCAGCTTTTAGCCACATATCAAGAAGTCTGACAGGATCTGCATTTCTCTACTCCTGCTGTAAACTTCTAGTTAAAAAAAACAACACACAAAAGTTACTCAAACAAAAATGTCTTTTTGCACATCACTGTAACATAAGCTGCTTGAGGTTGTCGTGAAGGATGGTATCCTTGACATCGCGGAAAACTAGCCGGATGTTTTCTGTGTTAATAGCAGTGGTGAAGTGGTGGTAGAGGGGCTTCTGCTGTTGGTCCCGGCGTTTAGTACGAAAACAATCCACCAGGAATTTTTGGACATCTGTTAAGCAGTGGGGATCCCCTTCAAACTCTGGAAAATAGTCTTTGATGCTCACTTTTTGTACTTTTTCCTCAAGCAAGTCCGTCTTATTTAAGAAGAGAATGATTGAGACGTTGCTGAAAACCCGGTTATTGACTATCGTTTCAAAAATGTTCAGGGATTCTGTAAGGCGATTCGTTTGCCGATCCTCCATAAGCACTTGGTCAAATTCACTCGAGGAAACAAGGAAGAGTATTGATGTCACACTGTCGAAGCACTCGAACCAACGTTTCCGTTCTGACCTCTGGCCACCTACATCAACCATTTTGAAAGGAACATTTTTTATTTCAAAGTCGTACTCATGAATCCCTTTTGTGGGTCTTCGTGCCAGCAGTATATCTTGTTGTGAGGGAAGATAATCCTAAAAAAAAAAAAAAATATAAAGGAGAGTTTGCCGATTAGGATACAAGTCACAGGCATGGTGATCACAGCTGACTTGCGATCGAAAGAAAAGCTTGCAGAGGAACAGCACAATGTTTTGAATAAACATACACACATATGTATATTTATATGCTAACACTGAAGCATTCTGGGAAGATCTAGAGTCCAAAGCAGGAAACACACCCAATATTAAATCAAAACACGTACCCCAGAGAACTGAAGCTCTGTTTGCCACATGACAAAGATCCATAAACAACCTGAGAGGTGTACCATCAATTCCTCATGCCAGTTTCCCTCATTCTGGATTACTTTATGCATCATTCATCCTCTTCCCGCAAAGCTGGGAAACGTGCTGGCTGCCAACACTACAATGCAGCAAATGGGGTCTAAACCAAGTTTCTCAAATCAAAAACCACGGTAGTATCCTGTTCATAGAATCGTTTAGGTTGGAGAAGACCTTTAAGATCATCCAGTCCACAGTTCTAACTGTGGGCACTCAGTTCCTCCCGTGTTCTCATGCATACTGCACGACTGCTTCTAGAAAAAAGAGCTGCTGCACTAAGTAATTTTTAAGGCAATCAATTATGCCAGAAAAGCAAAACCTAAGCAACTTCCTGTGTTTGTGCCATGGACCTTTGCATCAAGCTGTATCGGTCCAAAAAGTCACTTCTGTTAGCTGTGTGCCACACGGGTGAGCTCACACAGCCCCATTTTGTCCAAAATATACTGTGCAATTGGTACCACAGGAGAAGAAACGGGCGGCTGAGAACAGCAGCCCCTTCCCAGTAGTACAGCCTAGGAGGGCACCCGAGACAGCTGTACCCTGAAGTCCTCCAGCCTGCCTTTCCCCCCAGAATTAAATAGGCAGGATAAGTGGGTTTTTTACTATTTTTTTGACTGGTACATGAACAGTCATCATCAATGGATGCAGATGCTAACAGGAAGAGGCATTCTTATTAGTCAGCTTTTGACAGCATGAAATTCAAGACTCGTACTGGGGATTTCTTCATTCTTAGAATTACACTTTTGCATACGGTCCAAGTCTCTCTGCTATTTAAAAAGTGCATCTATAACAGCTGGCTGATGCTAAAGTTTAAAGCTTTGTTGCTCACTTGTTATGGAAACTCTTCCTTACATTTTTCCAGCATTTCTCACAACTTCAGAGGGAGTGATTTAGGTTTCCCAGTTGGAATTTTAGTCTCCTCTTAGTGAATGATCTATGATCTTCCTTTGACAGTGCCAGTTACCAGACTTGGAGCTTTTATAAAGATGTGTAAGACCGTGGTCCAGAAAGTCTGATTCAACTAATAAGCTGGGCTGGGGGGCACAAACACATGACTACATGGCAATTCAAATACTGGTATTCTGAGTTTAAGGCAGCTGGGCAAGTTTCATCCACAGCCTTTAAGAAAGCAATTTTTAAAATCATGAAGTGAGTGTAATGTTCCAAAAACTCAAGGATCACTTTGCTTTACTACGTAAACTCAAAAGTGAAACTAGCTGGAGAGAGACTGTTTTGTTTGAACTCTCCCAGGTTTCTTTATTCGAGCTGCCCGTGACTAAGGCACTGATTTTTATCATGGCACAAATTACAAAGCAGCTCTCTGAAGCACAGGCTCCCCACCCTGCACTTCTTGCTGTAGTACTCTTACACATCCCAAACCTGCACCACCTAAATCTGCAGGAGAGCTGAACTGCTAAAGCAGTACTATGTTCTCTCCAAACTGAGCAACAGAGATGGGCTGCCACCCCCTTGTCTGATTAAAAGAAGCAAATAAGATTTTTCTCTTTATTTGTTGCATTCATCTTGGGTCTTCTCTACCAAAAATTGTTAGAGAGAGAACAATCAGAGGAATAGAGCAATGACTGTATCAAATGTCACTGGGCACATGTGAAGGGATTTTGAGTAAAGCTGACAACATTTAGGCAAAAGAATGTCACAGGTTCAAGATCTACTCCATCTTTTAAACAGGAAGGTATAATCTTTTGTTATTCAGGAGGTTAGTCTCAGGTTCTCCAACAAAACCAGAAAGTCTTAGGAAAGCTCAGGAGTGACTGAAATTATTAAAGTAAGTAAATAAATAAAATCAAGTAACATAATAGGCAAAGCCATATATACCTTCAATATTGAAACAAGAGCACAAAGCAAACTCTTCTGGAAGTTGGCCTGTACTGTTTATTCAGTAAAGCTTTTAAGAACAAGGAGCTTATGCCTAGAATTCCTGACAAATTCCCTCTCAAGTATTATTACTCATTTAAAATTCCTTCCACACTTGCAACCACAAATAAAATCCTTTCAAGTGCTTTCAAGTTCTACATGCACAGAAGACCTACCGTGTTTTATACCAGATAATGGCTACCCTGATGCAAGTCTGCAAATGAATGTACTGGAAGTCAAGTGCTTGGTATACAGCAATCATTTGGCTACAGGAAACTAAATACAGGAACTCCTAAGAAATCTCCCAGTATTTTAGTTATCTTTTTGAAGGATGATTATGTTTTCCTCCCTCATGCCCAGATCCTTGGGATACCAGCAGCTTGCCATTGCAGCAATTCTGAACCAGCCCATTTCTTGCTGTTGATCCCATTCTCCGTATCTGAAGACCGCAGCATCAGGTGAATATTTTCCTTGGACGGCACTGAGGATTATTTCCGAAGTCCTTTCAATGTTTCACCACTGACAATCGGCACTTTTCTGGCAAGCATCCCCAAGCACACTCTCCTTTTCTACACTTCGCCCAATTTTCCATGTTGACTGTTTTCTTTTTCACCTTCTTCCTTTTTAATCTTTTTTTTGGTGGGGGGGTGGTGGTGGGGGTGGTGGTGGTGTTTTTTTGTTTTATTTTCTGTGCAGCTCTTCCCAAGGATACATATGGATACTGACTTGGAACCTGTACTTTCTTCCTGAATTACCTCCTTCCTCAGATTTACTAGTCTGGTTTCTTCTAAAGGACTTTTGGTTATCAGGTAGCTCTTTTGGCTATCACATCACTGTTTGCCTAGTTAAAATTAGAATTTAAGGCATGAATAAGATCCAATCACAACATGGAAAGCAATGTCTCTCTATGAGATATTTTGAATACATACAGTCTGCACTGGCAGTTGAAATAACAACAAACAGTTGCAAGGAATCCAGCCGATCCCACGGCCAGCTATATGTCAGCCAGCTACTCTTATTTTGCTGATCTGATTAAATCTGAACATTAAGTTCTTTTCCCTATGTGCTGTTCTCATGAGCTGCCTTTCGGCAAGAGGCCTATGAATCGTGGGTCTATCTGTTTATAAGCAATTTAGTTGCAGGCCAGCCCAGTTGTATCAGATAACAGATAAGAACAGTAAAATACTTATATCAATACAGTTTGGGGAAATAAACATTAGACAAATCTTGCATATAGATAAGAATAAACCAGAAGAACCTATTAAATCTTTCACTCAGTAACAAAACTTAGCTAGCGCTTTTTCCACAAAGACCTAACATTTTCTATGACAGCAGATCTTGAAGAGTTCCCCTGTACCTCAGCACCACTTGGTCTAACTTTAAACCAGAAAAGCTGCAATTCAGAGCTCAGCATTCCCACAGCAACATCAGACCTACAATAAGCGTAGATAAAACATAAAAAACCCTAGTGACTTCAAGTTTCACGCTTTAATCAAAGAATGGACCAAGGTTTCTAAATAAAGAACTTTGAAAAGAAGCTGCAAAAATCTTTATCCAAACGGGTGTAAATGAGGTGGGGGGAAACCCCTTTGAAACTAAAGTGGCATTGGATTCAAAGACCATGAGAAATCCTCCATTAGCGGAAAGTTTAGCAGTTTGTTAAAGTGAGTGCAGTTCTCATATTGCCTTATAGCTCAAGACCAAATCGAAGTTCAGAGAGCGAGTGCTGTTCTCAAGCAAGGTATCTGGGAAGTGTATGCGTTCTGCAAGATGATCACCAGCGCCCTAGTTAGCAAAATGACAGTTCAAAGCAGAAAAATAGTCTGGCCTAAAATTAAGTTTTTATCTGTCAAAGAGAAAAAGGAAAATGAAATTAAGCATGATGTAACAGGATTCAATTGAAGTGGTTTGGATTCCTTCATCATTTGTTAGCCATCAGCTGGAAATAACCATGGAGAAACTGCCTCCCCATGGAGTTCAAGCTAGCATCCCATTTTAAAGGCAGTTTTTCCACATGCCATTTCTGCAATGCACGACAAATGAGTATCAGCATACAACTTCATTATTCAACCAGTAACCAACGTTTCTATCAAAAAGTATTCTACAGAAGTTTCAGCTTTTTCCCCAGAGAAAACAGATTTTATTCTGCACCAAGTTTGTTTATTTTAAAGTAGATACTACAGAAAGGTACCACTGACCTGTGCACTGATTTCACTTTTGTGTTCCTAAGTGGATACATAAACCCAAAAGCAGTCATTTTTGGATATCAATTAGTGCTGAAGTGCTACTTTAACAGTCTTCCAACTCGACAGGCATTTGTAACTTGTTTTTTGTTCAATTTCTACAGAAGTTTTATTTCCAGAAAGTCTCTTGGCCCTTGCATTGCCCTGTGTTTTTGACATGTCAGTGATGAACTGCTGAGATAATGGGACAATCAAAGTTAACTAAAGATAAAGTTATTTGAGTAGACACTAATTACATTTCATCTGTTTAAAACCCAGAGGTCACAAAGACTACTTAAAACTCAAGACTGAAAAAAAGAAAAACTAACTTACTTGTTCTCCAAGTTTATCCAAGTTGTCCAAGAAATACTTTACAGATTCCCCCTAAAAACAAAGCAAACAGTTATTTAAATAAGCAGCACACTTGATCCCAATAGTTTACATTCTGAAGTCCAGTTAATTTACCGAAATCTAGATATAAGTGTCATAAGCTTTAATCGCTACCATTTTTTTAAGCAGCTATCCGAAGAACACAACTGACATTTTATTTTTAGGCCAGTTAATATTTACGCTTAAAAGTATAGGAAGGCACATTTATAATAGTTAAATTCTTTCCCAGTTTAGAATTGCTAAATAAATTCTACAGCGTTATCCACAGGGAACATCAACGAAGCAACCACACCTTTGTTATGAAAAGATACATTCAATTTTTCTAATCCTTTGAAGAGTTTGCCCATACAGGCGCTCAGGTACAGCGATTAATCACTGGAGATAAGTTAATTTATAACTGCATTACCATACGATCCCATTCATACAGGTACTTCCCCTGAGCACAGCAAACAACTAGAAAGAATAGAGGATGAGAAACCGCAACAGATGAAGCATTTTACTAAACTTTCCTATCAGAGACCAAGTTGGACAAGAACTCCTTACTCTGGGAGTAATGAACAGAGCTCCGCGCTGCCATACTCCACGATATTGCATCTACTACACAGGTTATCTTCTGAATTCAAGCCATCACTGTCCTTGAAAATAGCAACTGCAGTTTTTAATCCCTCCAGTAATGCAGAACTAAAGGCTTTTTATTGTAAGCCTGAAGTACAGACAACTCTCCAGAACTCCATTAGTGTGCTGGGATTAAGGAACTCCTCTTACAAGGATGCTGCTGAACCCGAGTTCATTTGCAATAGGTAACATACTGATTGAATTTATTGCAAAGGAAAGTAGTACCTTTTTTGGATTCTCAGCATCATCACAGAAGCAGAAACATGCTTCCTTTTGAAAGCTCTTGATTAGCAAGCTGTAACTTATTTACTTTATAGTAAATACAGAAAAGAAACCATCTGTGTTTTCACTCTGCGGATGGAAGAGCAAGAATTCTGACTGAATTTTCTTGATGTGAAATTCAAGAAGCAATGAAGGCTGGGGTGACTACATCTAAGCCAGACAAGTGAATTAGGACAGGAGTTACACCCTGATAATGGCTTCCCCTCACTTGAATTTGAACTCTGCAAACTTATCTAGGAAGAATATCAAACCTCAATATTAAACTGTGTCATCTAAGCAGCAGTAAAGTAGGGCAGGGTAAATAACAGTCCAAAAAGGGTTCTGGCAGACGCATAAGCCAGGTACCTTTGCAAGTTTTCCAGGTACTAAAAAAAGTTACATAATACAAGTAGACACCGCACCTTTAAGTGTGCAATTTGAACATCAACTTTTAATTAGGCAAGACTGGGACTCTGGTTGAAACATGCCTTGTGCTCAACAAGCCTGCAGGGAAAGAGTCCAACACAGTTCTTCCACCTTATTTTACCTTCTGTGTGGCTTAATTACCGATTTTCTCTAGGGTGACAAACTGCAGCAGTAACACTAACCATTTTAAAGCCCAGCAGCACACAGCAACAAGTGCTTGCAATGACAGCAGTATTTTACATCTACATCTTTTTCAGCACCTTAGAAATCCTCAATCCTGTAAGGAAAGCGTACAGGGAAGAGTATTCCTATTTCACAGAAAATAAAAACACACAAAACCTTGATGCACAAATCCATCAAGCTTCCCGAGCAGGAGTAAAAGGATCAGAATTCAGGCCTTCCAAGTACTAAGACCACTGTCTGTAGCTGAATGTTAAGACAAAATAAAGTTTAAGGTCAGACTTAATTTCTTTTTTAGGTCCTAGTAGGAGCTGGCAACCCTCCCTCCCCCACAGGACTACATACAAATCAGCCGCATTTCGGACTCATTAAGTAGAAGTATTTTTTCTAGAATACCTGGGCCTCAGCAGCTCTAAGTATGCATGTGTGTGTGTATGCATGCATACATATATTTTAATCTTAGACAGCTCTTTTTTATACTACTTACGGCAATGCCTACTCCCTAAAGAAGCATTAACTCCACAGTACTGGAATGCATGAGTTACTGCCCCTCCTTTAAGTCCCAAGGCTTACTGCTACTCCAATGGATTGAGCAGTTGGAGCAGACAAGTAAGCCATAGGTGGTAAAGGTCACAAAACATCCCCAGAAGCAGCTTCCCAAAAGAGGGGATTTCCTGAAAACACAAATGCAAAAATACATCGGCCTGCAGCAACAGCAACGCTCTAGAGCCACACATCCAACAGTAAAGTAGCTGCCAGAAAGCACACGGAGAAGACTGCTTCGCTTTTTAGGCTGTCACGTATCAAAGTCACTGGCAGACAAGTATGAAGGTGGCCATTCTCAAACTCAAGAGATTAAACTATAAAAGCAATCAGTTACAAGCATAATACAGTTTAATAAAGCAGTGGCATACCAGTTTCCCTCCTCCACATCTTCGGCTCAGTCACTGGGTTCTTCCCTTATGAAAATCTATGCAGACAACTAATAAGACACACCAAGCAAGTGCCATCAACATGACTCAACTCTGTATTTAGGGATAAAAGTTGTTCAATCGCTGGCTTTTATCAATTTGCATGGCATCAAGAACTTGCAACAGCTTCAAATTCATCATCTGTTCTTCCATCACATGCCAGACACCCCTCCATATCATACAGCTACAAGCCAGAGCCTTGATTAGTGGTAATTTTCTATCTGACCTGGACATCTTCATATTAGCAGGCTAAGCTCTGCTAACTACAGATACTCTGGAACAGCAAACTACCACAACTAACAGATTGTTATCAGAATGCACTACCATAGAACTGAGGAGTTTTGACCCATTTTAAACAAGCTTCAGAAAGGCGGCATTACAAATCAACCAAGCAAGACTTTCAATCCTTTTCCCAAGAGGGTGAGCCTATGTATTTTATGCACTAAAGAAGAGAAACACACTGAAAAACCCACCATACAACCACCAAGGAAAGCCTTAATGCCAGCAATTGTTAAAAGTCAGTAAGAAAATGCTCTATTCACAATCCTGTATGACAACAGCTCCAAAGACAGCTTCTGTGTTAGGCTACTTTTTCTTGACATTAGATACAGAACTAGATCTCACTCTGTAAATCGATGACAGTGGTTATATTTAAATGGCTGTATTCAACAGGCAGTTGTTGCATTCTAAAATTTCCCTTTAGACAAACTGTAAACTCTCTGGTTTGCCCTAGATGACTAGAAGAAAGAAACTGGGTTTCCCCACTCTGCCCCACTAACTCCAGTGTGGCTCACCGCGTCCAGCCCCCACCACGTGCCTGTTGCAGCAGTCTGCTGCAGCCATGCCACAAAGGAGCCACGCCAATGACAAAATCAACAGGAGACTGAGAAACTGCAGGATCTACCCCCATTAAAAAACTCTCATCGTTCTCCATTACATGACCATTGTCTTCACACCCATGTTCTGTGAGCACATACGACGGAAATTTAAAGATCCAGTTAAAAAAAAAATAGTGATGTGAAGGTCTTAAATTAGTCACAAGTGAACTTTTGGGTTTTTTTAAAATGCAGGCAATCCCTTTAAAGTCATTTTTACAGTTGAGCAGTTCTGAACTGCAAACTTCTGAAATGTGGTTGAAGGTTACCAATGACCTGTTACACTGCAGGAACCATACCACTGAGCCTTACTCATCCACTGTCCGCTTCCTTCTACTTAAAGCACGGGCCCAAAGATGCCAATAGAAGTGACAAAGTCAAACGCAGGCTTGAGCGTATTTCTCATATGCGTGTTGACATACTGCAACAAAGCAAGCTTCTTGAACACATGCCAGTACAACAGAATGAATGGCCTACACGTTAGCTTCAAAGATCTTTCAGTGTTAGGCAACTGCGCTTTTGCTCTTTTAATACAGTATTAAAATAAATCATAGCCGAATATCAGATTTTAAGCAATCACTTTGATTGCTTGTAGAAGATGCCCTTTCTTGTTCAGATAGAGTATACACATCTCAGCTGCAGCCCTTCAGCCTCCTCCTGATTCAGAAATGCATGTAAACCACAGGAAGTTGACTGTTAAATAACTTTATTCATAACTGTCAAGTATTCCATTTTCAGAAAGGTTTGATTCAAAACAGCTTGTGTGCCTCCTGGAGTCTTGGCAATCCTTACTGAAGAAAGCCAAGCCAAGTCATTTCATTGCGAACATACAAGTGATTTACAAGAAAACACAACTAAATCATATTCTTATCAAGGTACTTGATGTTACAACAGCTTCCCTTACAACGCTACATTTATTTTAACTGGTCTTGCTCAAGCCTGGTCAATGAAATATCTTGAGTCTTATGTAATGCACTCTTTCTACAAAGACAGGATTACAGCACATCCTAGTCATTTACCTGTAAGACAATAATGTATTAGAGCTGCTCATTTGGTGTTCTGAAGTAAACCCGATTAGTTATCTTTTATAAATAAAACACAGCACAGACAAAGATTACTGTCTAAAATGTTGCTAGTTAGTGCCTAAAGCAAAGTAACCACAAAAATATTTTGGGGGAGGGAAAAAAAAAAAGGCTACATGAAATACACAACAGATGAACACATCTCTTAAACCCAGGAAGTGGCACTAATTTATTTGGTTTCCATGAAAACAATGTCAGCAATCTAAATATGATTTGTTGAAACCTTAGCATAGCCAAATGGCTTTTTAGCTGTTCTAGGGGAACACAGACACTACATTTTTTCCAACAGCAATCACTCAAAAAAAAAGAGAGAGAAAAAGCATCAAGATTTATTTAGTCATCACAAGGTTTAAAGAAAGAAATGTACAATTTATCAAACCATCTACATTTGGCTGCAAGTTCAGTGGAACATACTGAACTGACATGACTTACTAAGCATCTGAAAGAATAAATCAGATATTTAAAGAAATAGGGGATACAACTTCGTAACTGTAGATTAGAATTACAGGAACCACCAAACATTTTCTCTTCCTGACCTTACTTGAATTTCTGGCAAAAGAGAAACAAAGATTTCCTATTTTATTTAATAAAAAACCCACAGAAACACAAACAAACAAAAACAACAAAAAAAATCCCCTTTTTTAAAAGCCTAGTTTAGAATAAGAACAGGTAACTACAATGTTTTTAGGCTGGCATGTACATGCCTGAATTGACACACAAACCAAACCATACATAACATGGGAAAAGCAGCTTGAAGGAAGAAAGATGATGGAGAAATAACCAGAGCCTTAAAATTCTGCATCTTACAACACCCTAGTAATCCTTTAGCATATACTTCATTATATATAGGTTTGGTTTTTTTTTTTCTCGTTAGAGGCTTAATCCAGATAAATCCATATCTGAGGATTTTGGCAAAGAATCCAGAAAAAAGAATCTCTAACCTTTATTTTCTTGACACCCCACCCCAAGCTGATTCAAAAGAAGACTGCAAATCAATACTGCTGCTACTGAAGGTTCACCAGATGTCTTCTGAAATTGCAGTAATAAGCACAAAGATCATTAATGGAGAAATGTTTTAGTCAAATCAATGCAGATTTCCTAGTGGGAGAGGTATTAGAGAGCACTACAGCCTCCTCCCCCTCCACCCAAACGAGGGATGTCCATAAGATTAGACAAAAGAGGCAGATGATCTAGATGATACATTTATGCCCTGATTGCACCTAGCCCTAATTATATTATTGAGCTCAAATCCACAATTGTCTTGATTGTTAGGCCAGTAGAAGTTTATCCAGGTCTTCTGTCGAGACACTGAATTGGCTTGGTTTCTTTTACTGGCCTCAGGCTTGGAGTTAAATAAAATAATCTTGGTTCCTTCACAGCTTTCCAGTTTCTACAAATTAACTTCTCTCACCGGTAACTCCTCCCAGTGCTTTCTAATGAGGGTGCCTCTTTCAAACATGCCCCAGTCAACAGAACAGGACAAAACTTCTACACATTCATACCTATAACTTGTTTATTCAAGGAACTAAGTTTAAAAACCAGGTATTTTCCCTGTTTTATAGCAGCAAGTCAGCAACTTGCTTGGTATCTCCTAAGGTGAGGGGAAACGATTTGTTTCCCAATTGCCACTCCTATGCTCTAATGCTTGACACAGCCCTGTCTAAGCAGTAACTTTATTAGCAGCGTTTCGGAAGCTTACAATAAGCATATACAATAACTAATTTTTAATGAGGGTGCTAAAGGTATTTAGGGAAAAGGGTCGAGGTAAGCAACAGTATATTTACTTACCAAACTGCAGGTCTGGGTCAAAATATTTGAGAGTGTGCTAACACAAAACACATTTCCTGGAGAGAGGTACACTTCCTTTCTCTAAGTGCTAATTATGACCAAAGTCATGTTAAAACCAGCATAACTGGCACTCCCACCAAAATAAAGCAGTCCCTATTTATGCCCACACAAGCATTATTGCAGCCATGTGCAGGCCAGCCAACTGCTCCATGTTAAACTAATCCCTCCCTCCCTAAGAAGGAAGGGCAAACTGCTTTAAAACGGCATTGCTGCCAGTGGAAGCATTAATGGACAGGCCTTAAAAGGGCTAAAGCACAGATACCATATATCAACATCAGATATTTCAGGATCTCCTAGCTTCTCTCATTCCAGCTCAACCATTTGAACAGCCATTAAAATCTGGTCTGCCCATTTTCAAAGATAGAATTTAAGTACATTGGGATTAATCGCTGCTTCTTTGTAAGACTGGAGAGTTTCAGACACGGGCTACATTTGCATATACAGGAGTACAAAATAATCCTGTTCTCCGCCAATACACATCACAGATGCGTCACAGCTCATCCTACCTCTGAGCACTATCCTATTTCCTCTTTTCAGCACTTCCTCTGTGCAGCTCAAGTTGTATTTGACTTTTTTCAAAGCAATCAGAACTGCATCATGCAGTGTAGAAGCGAAACCTGTCCTGCGTTTGGTCACAGAAACTTGAGTATCTGTCCTAAAAAAAAGGAAAGTTTGAAATCCTGACTCATAGAAGTAATCTTTAGTAAAACCTTTTGGTAGCAGAGCAGAATTTGTATTCAGAACAGCTGGATCACATTGGGTGGAGGGTGCTCAACAGCATGAAGCTGCAAAAGCACCGAGAAAGGAGGAGTCACACTAAGTTTATTTCATGACTGACATTTTTATCTTGCATAATGGCGTTAACAAAGAAAGGTGAAGGGGTTTAGGAAGGGTTTTAACCCAATAATATCCCTTTAATCTACTATCCCCTATTTACCGTGTAATCCAATTAATCCATAATTCTCAAAATGTGGATAACAAATGGAGGAAGACAGAGCACGCCAACCTGAGCTCTTGCGCTACAACTACCCGGCAGCATCTGCAAGCTGCTGGGTACCCAGGAATATCTGCTATACGGCTGTCATACCCAAATAGCTGCGAGTGAAAGGGGGGAGGTCAGCCAAGGCACGCACAAGGCTGTCTAGAACTAAATACTCCAAATAAGGCTCCAGTATCAGCTGTTTCTCCTTCTCGCACTGAATTCAGTTTTGCACTACCCTTCAAAGTGCCTCATTCGCTTACACAATTCAGACTTAGATTTTCTCCAATCGGTAGAGCGCTTCCACTGTTTCAGATACAACATGCTATCCCAATTAACCAAATGAAGACATGATCAAGCACTAAGCAGAACTTAATCCACATACAAGTATACCACAGAGCAAACTGGTCCAGTTTTCAATTACTTTCCTAAGAAGGAAGAAATCCAATTTCATTCTTCTTTGCTAGGTAGCCCTCCCCTCTCCTGAAGAAGGGATGTAATTGCCAGATTCTTAACAAAACTTGCTTAAAAATATGAAAATTCACTACAGTTTTTAGGCATGAAACAGCATTCTATTAAAGGCTAAACAACTACAATTTCTTCCACACAAGGCACTGTTAGTGTATTTCCAACTAATTCTGAAAGACTATTTGGAAACCAGGATGTGCCATATTCTATAAACAGCTAAGAATGTTAAGAAACTGCATACCTTTGAGTTGTATGACATGATATGCCATTTCTACAACTCAAGAGCAAAACCCAAAAGTCTGCTGAGACTCTTTCCCACAATTAAGAACCCTAGGAATACACAGCATTTATCCTGGCATGTCAGCTTCCTTAGGATCACCAACGCTTCCAAAGAGGAAGCCAACTCAAGTCTACTGCAGCCCCTTCTGGAGATCAGAGCCAGGTTAAGAAATGCAATAAATGGCATATGGGACACAACACATGCAGAACCAGAGCATCTAATGAAGATGCTTCTGTTTGCCAGAACCTGAACAGAAATTAATCCATGAAAGCAAATTAGCATATGCTGTCCACAAGATCAGGTGCACTTTCTTTCTCCAAAGATCTTTTTACTCTCTCCCTCAGTAAGTATTTACAATCCAAACTCCTCTTCCAGAAAGTTTACTTTAGGAAGGACACCGATACTTTGCAAAAGACTTCCAAATTTCATTGATGAAACAAATCTTCCAAGTCACGGCACACACGCAGACCTAGAAGTCATATGAAAACACACACTGACCAAGGCGAAACAGCCACCTCCCAATTACTATTTACACTCTGAGAAGCATCTATATAAACTTCAGATGGTTTGCACACAAAACAGACTGGAAACAGACTGTAAACATTTGCTCTTCTTTTAGTGCACTGACCCGCTGGCTCCATGACTTCATGTGTTTGCAACTCAAACTGCATTTAATCTAACACTGAAGCAGTAGTGAGTCTGCAAATCTGCCATCCATCATTTAGAGCTTTACTTGCTTCCAAGTTGTACAAGCCCGGCAAAGGCTCCGAAAAACATGACAAATATTTGGCATGTGGAAACATATCAGTACTAAAACTGGCCATATTGAACTTTAAGATGCTTGAAAAGCGCATTATTGAATACTCCGTAAACTAAATCACATTTCCAAAGCAGAACCCTAAACTAGATACTTCAGTGCGTGCATTGGTATCCCTAAGATTCCGTTTTAAAGTACATTTGGTTCCTATTTCAGCCTCATGAGAAATCCAGACAACCAAACGCTTCTTAGTTCCTTCCTCTGCCTCAATTAGCAGAATCCATTTCAATGAAGTTCTGGTATTTCTGTTTGCAAATAGTGACACACTCTTGTCACAAGCTATCTGACAAGATTCAGTGATAATTTACTAGGTGTTGTGAAAGATCTGTATGTATCATTAGACAAATACTACCAGTTTTAAAAATTAATAAGAGCTGTGCCTAAAGCACTAAAGTAACAGTAAAGTACAGACTCCCTGAACAGCAACACCCAAGAGGCTGCAAACATTTCACATCACTTGTAGAATTTCATACTAGAAATTAACTACAAATAGAAAAAACAGAAATTAATTACTAGACCAACTATATAACTGTTTGCTAGTGAAAACAGTTAAAGAACCCAATACCATCCACATGTAAAATTTCAGATCAGCCGCACCAAGGCTTGTTGTTTTGGGTTGGTTTGGTTTGGGGGGGGGGGGGGGGGGGGGTTTGTTGTTGGTTTGTTTGTCTGGGTTTTTTCGGTTGGTTTTGGTTGTTTTTTTTTTTTTAAACACACTAATTTGTGTAGATATTTTGAATTACAGATGGTGTCAGTGCACTGTGTTTCCTCGCCTGGAAATTCTGCATCCTCTTTATTTGATCACCAGCGGGTGATCAAATACCATCATGTGCCCAGTGAGAAGCGCTTCCAGGCAGTCTGACGAGACTCCTGTCGGTTTGTTTAAAATTATTTCTCCGGCATCATTAAACAAAGGAAAAAGATACAGAAACTCATGTGTGATTATGCATTCCTGTACCTCTCATCCACAAAAAGAATTTGGGGTCTTTTCCGTTCCTTGGTTAAGTCACTGAAGAGGAGCATGATATTCCAGTTATTTCAACTGAGACTATAAAGTACTGGGAAAACATTTAAGGCACGAAAGACCATGACAGAGAAGTGTGCAGCATGGTACAGTGAATTAAGGGCTGCAGAAGTCAGCTCACTTCCTATTATAGTCCAGAAATTTTCTTCTCTGAAATAGCTGAAGTTGTCAGTTACTGTGATGACAAAGAATTCACGGTGTTTTCTACACTTAAAATTCCTCAACCCTTCCACCTGTATTACCTGACGTGTATTGCTAATGCAGACATGCAAGTGGAGAAGATACTGGAAATAATTTAGGACCTTCTTTAGCTGCTGACAGAGTTTTAAACATTTTCTTTATTCACCATTTAAATACAACCTGTCAAACTACTTTGGTTGTAGAGTATAAGGGTTAGTCTCAAGGATTATTCAGAGAATTTTATTTGGAATAAATACATTTAGTGTTCAAGGCTGCTGAGTTAACTAATGTTGTGGTCTGCGACCCATTTACTCACCTGTAAGATATAAACAAAGCAATACACAATTCCAGAGCAATACACGATACCACTTGGGATCAGCTAGACTCCACGAGCACTGCCAGTGACACAGCTCGCTGTTCTGCAGAAGGGCAGCCTCTGCACCTTCTGAACTTCTCAACTGATTTGTGGTAAATTTAGACACTTAAAAAAAAGTGCCAGTAGACACAATGCTGGTATGGAGATTACCTTGCTTTCTGTGTGAAACACCAGTACAGTTACTCTATTGCTTTTCTTATGTAGTAAGGTCAGCTGCACTTACATTTTCTCACATTCGCTTAGGCAACTTCCTCAGCTACCACAACCTGAAGTTTCCTACTGCTTTGCTAGTTCTGCATAAGAGGTACAGCATGAACTCGGAACATATAAATAGCACTTATCATGACCTGAAGTGTAGGTCAATAAAGACAGCCAAAACAGTCATCCAAATACAACCCGAGTGTAATATGTGCTCAATGAGAGCAGACTTAACTAGCCTCTAAGGCTGAAGTCTTGTTACATGAAGCTCAAATTAGGGAACAACAGCACAAATCAACACTGCCCCTGGCATCGCACCTTAATCCTAAAGGATCCCATATTTACATATGAAAAAGGTCACTCCGCATTTTTTGCCTCAGGTGCAAAATTAATTTCACCTATATAGATGGAAGATCACAGCTGCATTCATACCACATGTTTTGTCAGCATGGAGATTTGCTGACAGCTATGAATACCGGGACTTTGTAGTGTAGATTGGGCTTATATTTAGTAAGTCATTTCTAAATGGACAGAGAACGGTGCAGCCATTGCTACATTTAAATTCTGTGAAGTAATGTAATGAGACAGTTCTTCTGGTACTAACATGTAGTATCTTGCAGGTTAGTAGCCAGCAAGGAAATGGGCTCTGAATGAATGTTTGTACCAAGGTCTCACGTTACACTGTAAGCTGCAGAAGCAGCAAAAGCTCCTCTAGCATGTTTGCGCCAATTTGAAAGAATCTGCTGAGAACAGGTTCACACCTTCAAGACCTGAAAGGCTGAGAAAGCCTCTTCCTCTGAACTCTTTAGAGGTTGGTGGCATGCATACATATTCAGAAGGGCACTTATATTTCACCTTGAATCAAGGCTCAGTTAGAGAAATCCCAATTTTTGCAAACAGTAGGTTACCTTTCAGCCTTCTGCAACAAAATATTTAGGAAACTAAGGCACATGATGATCAATACGACATAGCTTGTTCATGACAAGAGTATGTATAAGAACACATCGCTCTACTCCCACAGTGTATGGTGAAAATCTGCATTTTAAAAGCAGCGGTTCCCCATAAACAGATATCTGGATCGAGTTTGAATGAAGAACTCCATCCTCAGAGGCTGCACTGAAACCACACAGAAAAGATACACTTGTGCAAGCTAAGTGTAGTGCACAGGCCTCCAGAAAGTTGCTAGCATTCTTGGTGGGAAGACAACTCTGCATGCTTCTGTCTGGCACGGGTGTGCTGGGACAACATGTCCACATCAAGACAGCTCCCACTGAAAGCCCTCTCAATCCAGAGCCACGCCTGTGATTAAAAATAACAGTAACAAAAAAGAAAAATAGTAACGTTCAGAAAAAATTACGGCAAAGATGTTCTTCAGTAAAACCAGACCAGCTTGCACTACAGCATCAATTGGCAATACAAGACTACTGCTCTCCAAACTTTCCAATATTCTATTGCTAACAAGAAAAGTCAGCTGGTGGGAAAGGAAGAATGGTGGAAAGGGAAGAAGGCAGTCCCAGAAACAGCCTTTCAAAGCGCAGTAACTCACAGAGGCCACAACGGAAGTCCTAAACCCAATTTGGAAAATGATAAAAAATGGCACGTTGTGTTAAATTGGTATAAAAGTTCACCTGAAGATCATTCAGTTCAACTAAAATATTACGGTCAGTCCCCATTACCAAAGCACTAGTATACACATTGAAGGGGTTTTGGCCACAAACCAAGAATAAGGAAACTCAAGCCTCCTTATTGTTTGACTCCAGTGTTAATCCCTATATGGAGCCTTAGTAATACAAACTCAAAGCCAGCCTTATCTTGTCACTGGGACAGGAAAACCAGCAAAGCCTCAAGAACCTTGAGACTTTTCTGAGGATTTGAATGACTCATTTGTAAGTATAAATTTGTAAAGCACTTTTCTCTCCATAGTTAAAGCAACAAGCTTTGATAAATCCTTTTCGCGTAAAGACCAAAAGATGGCAAGTAGCTCTAAAATTTCCAAGGTCTTTAAGGAGTCATGCTCACTATACACATGCCATCCTGTCATTTCACATTTGGCAGACCTATCGATTGGGGAAAGAGGGGAAAACAGTTCATATTTCAACACAGACAAAGCAGCAGCTTTTTGGTTTTCCCCACAAAAATTTAATCAATATTCAGTGTAATTACAACATTGTATTTAAATAAAGTAACTCTGAATTATATGATTAGGTGCCCAAATAGTCAATGCACGTGTTTACAGAAACGCTGGGTGATTGGATCTCATATCCGTAATGGAAGAAGATTCTTCTATCAGTCTGAGAAAGGTTCTACCTACAGTTTATGCATTCAGGCGTGTCACAATAGAATCACCACCCACATACTTCAAGCAGAAACAGAGCAGGAGAACCAAACACCCAATCCCAGAACCAAGAGGAGATCTGGGAAAGGCGGGGGGAAAGATATCTCTACCCTCCAACTTAGGGGTGTGGGGAGGTTGCAGAGGATGAATACTGAGGACTATCAACGCGTTACAGAGGGCACAAGCTGTTGAAAGGCTTCTGAAATTCAGTGTCACAAATACGGTGTAGACGCTTTTAACGAACAACAGATCAGATACTCTTTTTGCGGGTTCTACGCTTGTGACTTCAGAGAGACGCCGAAGTACTGACCTCACAACTGTTTCATAAGATGGGCACGCACACTTGAGAAAGAGGAAGACCTCAACATCTGGCAGCCGAGTCTGGCTTCAAGCACCACCGACCTCCGCAGGATCACTACTCTATAATCAAGCACATTTCAAGGGCACGTTGCTTACGCACCTGAAAGAATGGTAAATGTTGCTAATACTTTGCAGTGGCCATTTGAGGACTCATTATTTCCAGTAGAGCTAATTTAACATTCTCATGTGTACAACAGCCCCACCAATATTCAGAGACAGAACCCAGAAAAGCCCAACCAGAATAAGATAAAACACAACCTTCTAGTAAACTGAATACCACTCTCCAAAAATACTTCTCTGCATAGAAAAATGCTACAGAAAAGCTGCAGCAAAACTAGCAGTAGAACTTCAAGCTGAACACGCCTTTTCCTGTCTTCTATAATCTGATCTAGCACTTGCAGACGTGTCACAGAAGTAAACAGGATCCAGAGGTAAATGCATATCCTATCATCCTTACTGTATCATCTATGTCTGCAGTTCTATGCAAATGCAGACAGAATAAAGTGTCATCGCTGCTCCTGCATGCTGCAGGTTCACGGCATAAAAAACCCAACCACCACTCAGTGTAATTTGCAAGTGAGGCAAAATACCTATCCGAACATCACCAATTGCTGGTAGTAAACATTCAAACCCACCCAAAAGTTATCTTTAACAAGAAGAAACCTTTAACACCTTTGAAGCTTATCATGCATCTGAGCAACTCAGCTCTCATGCCACTTTTCCATTCTCAGAGGATTAGAAGACTCCTGGAGACTACTTCAAAACACTTCTCTGGTAACAACTCTTGCAGCAAATTCAAGAAATGCAAGTTCACAGCAAACACTCTGAAGTGAGAGGCAGTGTTCAACAGTACTCTTACACAGAAGTGCTTTCCTCGGCGTTACTAGATATGCAGCACCAGCACTACACGCTCCTCAGCTGCCAGTGCCTCAAAGCAAATCTCAGTGAGAACAGCAAACCTTTATAACCACATAATTGAACAGCTCACGAGTATAAATATAAAAGCTAGGAAATGTCTAGTTAAATCGGTTTGCATGTTGTAGAATTAAGATAATGGGTGTGTTTATCCAAGTAATTTCAGGAGATTTTTACCAGAAATCAACTTGCAATGAGAAATCCGAAATGTTAATTACATGTCAGAAAGCATTAGGCTAACACAGACTAACTCCGTAACTAATCCATGTTAGCCACCTGACTAGAGGCCATAGGAAAAATAAGCTCGGTAGATGGGAGAGAAAGCTTGAGGCTGACCAGAATCCTAAGTGTAAGTTACAAGAACTGACTAGGCTACACAGCCAAAATAGCCTTTACTTAACCGTGTAAGTGGACCTATCACCTGAGTGACTTTGGTTTGTAATAAAATGTGAGGGATTATAATATTAACCACCTAAGAAGTATTGAAGTGGCATATACTGTACTAAGCTGTAATTAGCTCTTTCCAGTTTTAAAGCACTACACAAGCGTGAACTAATGAATTTTCATAAATGCTGCTGTTAGTGGCCAGAAGGCCCCTATTTTTATACCAAGGAAAATAAATGATATTGACTATCCCCATGACCACTTAAGTTAACAAAATGAGGAAGGACACTCCAGTGAACTAGGCATGGAAACGCTGATTTCTAATTCCATTAGAATATAACCAAGTTCTGTTTTTTCCCCCTCTCACGCTGCTATAAAAAAGACCACATTGTTTCTTTAGGCTCCTAGCATCATCTCTCGCATTGTAAGTGAAAGATGATGGAGAAAAATGAAAAAAGCAAGAACAGCTCAATGATCCCTCACAAATGTACGTACACCTTTACGTCTTAACCATATACATGCACAAACTTTAATCTTAAACCCTATTTCTGTGTACTTCCTATCTGTCCAAGCTACAAATGGCTTCTAGGACGACACACTCTTGCTTCCTTTCCTCCAGAATTTCTGTGTAAATTTTGACATTTTCACTCCTTATCCATCACTGCTCTGTTCCTCATTTGCTCACTTCTACTTTTGCCCCAAAGTGTCCTATTCCCATGATAAACAATACTTTCCCAGCATTCCTGCCTGTGCTCTCTTAATATGAACCATGTTTTTTCAGTGCAGTGTCAAACTCGGTCCAGTGAAAAAAGTTAAATTCACTCAACAGTCTGAAAAGAAGTTAGAGTATACACAGTCACATAATACTCTTCTACCATGCTCAGTCCCAGCATTTTACACTTTTTTTAATGCCACTTTTCCCTCTCTCTTACTCATCTAACAATTGCTGGTATCTCTCATGACATTTTTTGCCACAAGCAGTTGAACTGGAAGTAGAACAGTATTTTTTCTCTTATTCCCCATTCTACAATGCCAACAATTTTCAGTCTTGAATCCGTACTTCAAGAGTCAGTACTCGACACAACTGAACTGTCTGCGTCTCTTCCAACTTCCCCCTGCTCTACCTCCTGACTCGGGTACGCCTGTCACTCCCTCCTTAACCATTCGTGTCTTCATTCCATATTACAATACATATCTAAACTCTCTGAACACTCTTCTACAAAGCCTGTCAGCAGGTATGGCAAACATACGTACTACTTTCAGGAGTTTTCCACCATTCTGCTGCCCACATGGAGCTCTGTCATAACTTCAAGCTGGAAGCTTACTGGGGGAAAACTGAGACTTCACGCTTGGCCAGCGCTGATCACACTGCTTGCACTCAATACAATGACATCATTCAGCTTTTTTTTTTTTTTTTCATGTTTATAACTTGGCATAAGTATCTCTGGCTGAGATTTTGAAAGGATTTAGGAAATAAAGCAATGTAGCATAAATAAAGCATTCACCTTATCTTCGAAACTTAGTATTAGGACAGTTCTCAACTATTAAGAGGACTTAAAAGTAAATTCTTGAGTTCTGCCTAAAACACAACATGAGCTATACATATTTTTGCAGAGAACATTATACAGATTTAGAGATTTCCAAAAGAAAGCAATAGGGGGTTTTTTTTCTGTCGGATTCAGAAGAACACATTCTTCAAATCCTACTCAAAGTGAAACTCTGCACATGCTTCAATTATGGAAAGAACCTACTTCTCAGGGACTCTAGGCAACAGAATAGCACTAGCTCCCTTCTCCTTTGCTACTTAGCCTGAAGTCACTAAACATGCCTAATCAAAGACAAAACAATTTTGTTTAACGAATTTTAAAACAGATCAGCACAGCAATTACGTCACTAGAAGTCACATCTGCACCAGAAGAGGATCTTGACTATAGCAGAGCAATCACCTTTTTATGATTACTGTGAAGGCAAAATGCAAGGAGCAACAGGTCTCATTAGAAACTTATTTACACAGCTCAGAACTAGCTGGGCAGGCGATAGGCTACTCGAGCACCTGCCCATTCTGCAATCTCCAGAAGACATTCCGTGATCAGGGCAATACATATTTATAGAGTATTTACACAACCTATTTAAGTCAGAGTATGATTACACAATCGTTCATAATAGCTCAACAGGAGACATTATCGGCTATTGTTCAGATTCTCACTAACGCAAAGGTTCTTTTTAAGACATAAAAAACACAAAGCCACTTAGGTTTAAGAGACCTACAAGAACAGATTTAATCTATTTTAAGGTTCTCAACCCCCATCCCCATAAAACCCTATGCCACTGGCATTTACTACACAAGCCTATGAACCAATAAACAGCAAATTTAACTTAAATTCTTCATTCCCTTTTGCAGCATTTGCACGGAAACGGAGCAAAGGGACTTCAGCTGCCATGGACAGTTAAAAGCTCCAGCTCAAGAATCAAGACTTGTTTCTTTTTCCTTTCCAACCCCACTATTGAATTGTATACTCCACCTCAACCCCAGTATTAAACTGTATACTCCATCTTCAGCTGAGAACTTCAATATAACAAAAATCTCATTACATGAGTATTAACATAGACATTTAAAGTTAAACAGGAAATATACAGAGGGAATGTTTGCTAGATTGCTTAAATTGGAATAGAGAAGGGAGTGGTTTTTAAATTCTTCCCATTAACCCATGCATATCTTCTCTTAAAAATCACATTACTATTAAGATTTCCTTTACTGCAAACCATTTTTTTTTTTAAATCACTGCACTAGTTAACACAGGGTAAAAATAATCATATGGTAAAAACACTACACAGGTACTAGCTTTGCTACAAAACATAAAAGCCCTCTATACCTCAGCTTTCTCACATATGAAATGAGGACAATTATGTCTGAAGCTCTTTACTACTCTTGTTTTTATAAAAAAAAAAAGGGGGGGGCGGGAAAGGAACTAAATGCATCTGTTCGCAATACCGCAGTGTTAACAGTCTACCGTTCAAAAATGCTTAAGATCCGTAAGGAGGCCGCTTGATCAGCATTTTACAGAAAAGCAACACGGGAACAAGAATCTCACACACTCAATTAAAAACACTGAAACTCAAGTCTTACCAGCTGGAATTCTCTGCGCCTGTCGTACGCGTGCTGGATACCGCTATCCGCCCATAGAGCTCTTATGGCTGGAAGGTACTGCAAAAAAACCGCCGTCTCCACCATGCCTTGCACCACCGTGACTGACCGAGTATCAAAAGCCATCATCGTATCTCCGTTACTCTGGTTAGCAGGATCTCCCCAAGGGATATGAAGTTTCTCTCTGGCATCTACGAGGACTCTCACACCTTTAACAACATGAAAGAGCACTGCAATTAGAGTTTCTCAGCATCTACTGTTTCACTAGCCTACAGATCTGCAAAGATTCAAACAATGCACTTACTCTGTACAGTCAAAGCTCAATAGGACTATCCACCCAGTAGGAAAGCAGAAAGCTGCTGAAAAATCGGCTCAAAGCACTGTATTTTCAGGTAACATCAAGACTCAGATATTTGGTATCAGAAAAACATGGCCATGATCAACAGCGTAATATCCATAGCACAAGTTTAACTCTTGAAAAAGTGCTATTTTTAATTACTAAATCCCCAATCTGTGTTACCAAGCAAACTCTTTTACAGATATTTATACTTCCCTCTGATCTCCAGAGGCATTCTACAGCTGTTAAATTTACCTGGCACAAATACAAGACAAATGAAGTATGTTTGAAAGCTTATTTCAGAATATGTTAAACCATCTGACAGCTTATTTTAAGATTCCCTAGTCTTTGTATTTTTATGAGCTTGGTATCTAGTTTAACTGTAGGGAGTTCTCACTGCCTCTAACGTTTTCAGAGATGAAGACAACATTCACTAAAATCACAGCACTTTCTAAAAAGTATGGTTTTACTGCTTAAGTGCAGAAGGCGCTGTATCACCTAAAGACTTCCCCACACATCTGTTGTTGTTGTTTTGGTAAACATTCTCTAGGAGAAAGAGCTTTTTTAAACTTCTCTTATACAGGACTTTAAAAAAAAAACAACCAAAATATCGTGATCACACTGATAAGGGAAATGCAGGGAAATGAATTCTAGTACTAATTTTACGTATGAAAAAATAAAAAATCCAGTAAGAATAAGCAACTGTAAAGGCATGGGGAAAGATGTAAAGAAATTAAGACGTTGTAACAAATGACTGTATAACAACATACTTGTTCAATGCCAAAGTGGCTTTTTTTCAAGGTTCATTCTTCTTCTGTAATTTTTTCTATCTGTCAAAAGGAATGACTGCAGGAAAGCAGCCTCCAAAAAAAGACGTGCAGGTCCTACGTGTATACCTTCACAGAGTAGAAAGTACCTTTATTGATAAACTATAACCTGGTCAACATCCATGCTCGTGATTACTACTGCCTTGCTATTTATGGTTTTTCCAGGCTTGATATGTAAACAGTTTTGTAAAACAATTCTCTTCCAGAATCACTGGACTTTGGCCCTCTTCAAGAGCAGGGCTGAAGTCTGACAACGCTTTGCTGTTTCAAGAAACTTAGTTAAGACTTTGTCCAACTATCACGCAGTCCAAACCGAAAATCCGATGAGCAATTCAGATGAGAGAGAGAAAATAAGCGAGGATGACCAATTAAGTAAGGATGACAGCAGTGAAATCGAGAGCCCGTTCCTAAACCATGTGCGGAGGTTTTGGCAACGCATCTATGAAAAGCGGCTCTGCGTGCGCGTTTGTTAATTGATGTGTCAGCCTAGTTTCCAACACGATGGCAATGTTTCTTCCACTGAAGCGAAATGCAGAGAGCGCTTCCTCCTCGGGCACGGGGCCCGCCTCATCCTCACGCACTTTCAGGTGCATCCTTCCCCCCGTCCATTATTGCTCATTGCTGCCATCGCATTACCAGGAAACGGCAAGGCTGGGGATCTTACGGTCCCGAAGCCGCTGCTCCCACGGCGGGAGCCGAAGCCGCCCTCCCCAGCACGGCGGGCCGCACCCGGGCCAGCGCCCGCCGCGGCCGGGGTGACATCCCACGGGCCCGGAGCGGGGCTGCTCCCCGGCCGCCGGCAGCGCCGGGCCGGGCGGAAGGGTGAGGCGCCCGAAACGAAACCGCCGACCGTGTGGGAGGAGGCGGCGACCCCGCGGCTCTCAGCGGCCCGAGGGACCCCCCCGCCCCTCCCCGGCCCCGGCCCGGCCGTGCCCCCCCCGGCCACCGGCCCCGCTCACCCACCCTTGATCACGTTGCTGTAGATGGTGGCGCGGAACTCCTCGCGGGCCGCCCGGTCCCAGTCCTGCCCGTGGATGATCCGCATCTGCTTGAGGAAGGTGGACTTGCCGCTCTCGCCCGCGCCCAGCAGCAGGATCTTGACGAGGCGCTTCACGTACGTCTTCTCGCGGTTGAGGCACTTGTCGATCTCCTTGGACTTGCGCTGCTGCTCGGCCTCGCCGCTGGTGAGCAGGCAGCCGGGGAAGCAGCCCGACAGCACGGAGCGGGACGGCAGGAAGTCCGCCATCTTAGCGAGCACTGCCAGCGAGGGGAGCGGCCGCCCGGCCCGGCCCGCACCAGCCCGCTCTCTGCCCGCGCACGCGCGCCCGGCGCCCCGCCCTCCCGCCTCACGTGACCGCGGGGCGCCGCGGCCCGCCGGCAGCCGCGGCCCGCGTCACGTGACCCCGCCCGGCACCGCCTCCCGCTGCCCGCCCGGCGGGGGGCGGGGGGGGAGCGTCACGTGGCAGGGGCGCGCGGCCGCCCTTGGCGGGAGCCCCGCCCACGCGCGGCGCCTCACAGGAAATGGCGGGAGGGGGCGGCTGCGCCCGCCTCCGCTACCGGCGCGGCCGCGATCGCGGCCCCGGCGACGTCTGCGCTAGCCTGAGGGAAAAAGCGGCCCGGGCTCGGCCGGTCCCGCCGGCACCTCTGCCGCGGCCCCGCGGGGAAGCTGACAGGCGAGCGGCCGGGGGAGGTCAGCCCTCGGTCAGGGGTGGGGGCAGGATGAAGCTTGCCAGCTAAGCAGTTTTTGTTCTCCGTGCAGAAAGAAAATACAGTTTCGTTAAAACGCTTTGAACGGTTTGGCACGTACTTCCTCTTTGCTCCAATGAGAAGAGCTCTCCGGCGCTGCTGGGGTATGGCACCAGGCTGAACAAACACCGCCGCTGGGCCTCACGGGGGCCTGGGCGCAGGCACAGCAATAGAAGGAGTGGAACTTTCTATCCGCTACTAAGTTAAAAGAAACAAAGACTATTTTCAAGTGCTTAATAGTAAAATTTTCCTCCAAGTCGGCAACCCTTCACATGAGGGGCAGAGCAAGTAATAAGCACGGACTGAAAAATCCCACTCTTCCTGTGACCCATGCATGAGGACGGGCGTTCTGTTCGTCATTTGTGCAAAAAATTAACTTACCGTCAATTACACCAGCGTAGTGCAAGGCGATAACAACTGCTGCCTACACAGAAACATGCTGACTGAAGATGCGCTCCGTAAGATGGAACGGTAACCTTTTGTCTCGCATTGATAATTGATGCAATTTTCCAAAACTACTCAGAGAAGTCTTAAGGTACAACGTGTTGGTCAGATCAGCAAGTCTGTGGCCTCACATACCTGCTCGCTGACACACTGGTTATGTTCTGTAGGCATAAGGGCAGAGGGAAAGCGCGACTGAAAAGCAAGCACACGTGCATGTGTGGTGCAGCTCAGCTGCAAGCACGTATGTTCATGTCACACTTTCCTGACACGGCTGTTTATAGTGCGGAAATCACAGACATGGAATTACATATGCCAAGATTATGTTAAACACTTGTCTCTCCTTATATCTCCTTAACTTTGATACCCACTGACTTTTAATGTTTTTTCTGCTTTTTTTTCTAACAATAATCGTAAGTTAGAAAAAAGAGGAAGTGACCGAGGAAACTGTGAGATGAGCTTAGCACAAGGAAATGTCACCTTGCCTCAACTGGAACGACCTTCTTCAAAATCTGCGATGAGTATCAGCGTTCACACCTTAGAGCATGGCCCCACATGGATATAAATTCCACATGAATTATTCCATATAGACTTACCAGAAAAAAAAAAAAAAAGCATTTCTCATAGGAGAGCAGGATGTGGTATAACATTAATACAGTCATCCAACAAGCACATCCTTGGTGGTCTTGGTACAGATGTGGAATCCAGTCACTCCTGAGCTCTAGTCCAAGTTTTAAAACTAAGTGATCTTTGCTGGCTTGTCACAGCTCTCATCTCACCTTCCAAAATGCAGAGGACTCCTGAGTTTCTACAATTCCTCTTGGAGTTAAGTAGTTTTCAGTGAACGAAAATCCTACCAATGTTTTCCCATTTGTGCTTCTTGCCTGCAAAGGGAAACTGGTAACAGTGCTTGTGCTTTTCTTCAAAAAGTTTAATGTCCTTGCTAAAGGAAAATGAACGTTTATTGCCTCTTAGTGAAAGAGAGAGTTAAAAGCAAAGAAGCCAAGAACAAAACATAGAAACAATATTGGTTGCCTACTTTTTGAGAAGCAAATTAACACCTACCAGTGAAGTACAACCAAAAAAACATATGCCATAAGCAGTAGAAGCAGATTAAGAAAATCATAGTCATGCAGCAGAGGAGATAACAAACAGCCAAGCTTGCGCAAGGGTGGCTTAATGAGTCCTTGCCTTCCAGGCCAGCAGCAAGATGCACCTAAAACCTGGGTTACAACAATAAAGGATGAATGAACGAAGAGTAAAAGCTGTTTTCTGGTGTCTGCCAACAGCAGCATCGCCTTCCTAACCCAGGGCATCCCTCACCAGAGGCCAGAACTGCTTCAGGACAGACAGGCGTCTCCTACAGCTACCTGTGCTTCCCTTCAAGGCAGCTTCCATCTCTCGTTGGTCTCCCTGGTAGTCTCAGTGTTGCCCTTTTTCTTCCTCTTTTTCCTCCTTTCACTTCACTTTCCCCCATGAACTCGCCTACCCGGTGACTTTGCTAAAGCCTCCCTTCACCCCGGCCTGTCCCTCCAGCTGCCCCGCGTAACCATCACGCTCCGGGCGGCTGCTTCCTGCTGTCCCTCTTGGCGCAGGTCCCTGCCACGCCTGCCTGCTGCCACCCCGCTCTCTCAAATTTGTCACCTCATTCTCAAATACTCTCATTCCACGTATCCAGCTGCCCAAGTCACCTAAGTCTTGGGTAGTCCCTCTCCTCCTCCCAGTGCTGCCCTACCTCCTCTACCTTTCACATTCCCAGCAGCTGGCGAGCCTCTAAAACCTCCTACTACGCCGTTCCCAATCTGCTGGCACAGGAGCATGGCTCTCAGCGTGCTGCGGAGCGGGGAGGGCTGTTCCTGTGCTGAGGATGACGGTGTTCCCTGGGGAGGACACTGAGGTGGGCTCAGCGTCATCCAGCTCAGCAGGGGAAGCCAAATAGCTCAGTCCTGGCTCAGGTGTTAACCCAGCTGCATCCTCTCACCCCAGCAGCCAGGCTTCATCTCTAAGGCAGGGTGCGTAAGGTCTTTCTCCGTTTTGCTTTTTTCCTTCCTCTCTGCCACTTCTTTCCTTAGCTTTCCTGTCCCTGGAAAGTCCAGGAGTGACGGGAAGCAAATGCTGCCCGTTCGTGCTCACAGCTCTTCCCATGTGGCTGCTAAGGAAGCTTCTCATTTTGCGTGCTCATGCCCTACCAGACAGGACAATGGACTCTGGAGATAACTGCTTTAACTGTTGCCTTGCTGGGAGACCTGAGATTAGACCTGAGATTAAGTCATGTCTCTCTCTATACCGCAGTTTGCACTTTTTTTTTTTCCCCCAGTAAACCGCTTTGAAATCTCCTTGGAAGGAACTGCGTACTGAAATTCAGCCTGCGCTCGCCACGCTCGCAGTACCATTCTCGTTGCTTCACTTACGTTACCCCTTCCTTCCCCTCAGGGCCGTCCCCAGTTTCCTTAGATAGAAAGGTAGTTTACTCACCACATGCCTTTTGTGTTGCATGATTCAACTTGTGATGTGTGAAGAAGGGGCAACCACGTAGGAAATGTGATCTTTAAAAAAAGGGGGGATTCCCTCTGCAGTGCTTTCCACAAGAGAAACTGTCGAGAATTATGAACGGGTCTGCTGAGAATGATCACAGGTTATACAGGGGGCTTCACAAGGAGAACAGAGGGACAAAATTCAACTCTCACCAGACTTTTCCCCGGCTGGGACACACTCTGTGGCCTCGGGTGCAGGCCGAGGGGGATCTGTGGGCTCGAGAGTGCGCGGGCTTGCACCGTTGCCCTGTGACGCATTGACCACGGGTGTGATCACTATAGCGTCATGTACCTCCTGCGTGGGGTATGAACATGCACCTAAACTCGCAGTTACATAAATAGCACTGCATTTACTGTAGAAAGCAGGCACTGGGAGGTAAAGCGGACTCCCCACGAAATGTCTTTTGTCATTATTTGGGGTGCAAAAAAGGTCAGGACTAACTTGTGGAGCCAGAAATCAGCAGGGAGTCTGCACAGCTGCTGCTGGTGCTCTCTGCTGCTCTCACCCGCCGTCCGAGTCCCTTGCTTTCTTGACTGACAAATTCACACATAAAACGGCCAGACTCTGTCAGTGACTGCGGAATTGTTTGCTCTCCACAAGCGCAGGTTTCGTGATTAGAGGCCCAGGAGTGTCTGCCTTTTACAAGCTTGTATAATCTGATTGAAATGCTTTGTGCCTCACGTGGCAGATCTGCCTTAGTGCATTAACTGCCGGGGTAGTTCACCTGGGCAGCAGGTGAAATGCGGTTCATCTCTGATCTTGCGTTTGGCGGTTTGGGTCATTTACAGACCTTATTAGAGCTGAATTTACATTGGACGTCTATGGCAAAGACACAAAGTAGCTTTATGATGGAGAGAGAAATACCCATAGGCTTTATTTTAGCTTGTCAGAGAAGAAACAGAAAAAAAATTCCACATCTGATCTATGAGGGGGTGTCTGGGGTGGATCAGCAGGGTTTAAAATTACCAGGAGCTTTGGAGCTCAGTGAGGTTGAAGAGCTCACACCTCAGCTTGAGCTCTTCAGAGCTATTTCTCCTCGGTCTCCTGCAAGGAAATGCTGTTCTTTCTGAATTCATTTGTAGACCCAGTTTTCAAATGTTTCTCATTAGTAACACACTGATATCCCTCTGTGGAACTGTTAAAGTCAGTATTTTGGGGTGAAATGGCCATTTTTGCTCCTCTAAGTATGTGGGGCACACGCAGTTGGTGGTGATTGATCCTTTACTTAGGCCAGTGTTTGCCCTCACCTAGAGTACTTCTGAGTCCTTCCACCACCCAGGAGGGGGAAGGAAAAGGACCGTTCAGAGGAACCATTTGTAGTTTGTAACAAATTTTCCCAGTTTGCCTACCAAACCAAGAAATGGAGCTACATCTTTTTGTCTGCTATTTACCCTGATAGTATATCCAAAAGAATCACTTACATGTGTAGACATCCCATTGTCCTGCCAGTATCTGTCTCTCTCAAACAGAGATGGAATTGCTTTTGTTAGCTAGCACCGCCAAAATGCCTGCCTGCCTTCACTGTCCTTTCTCTTGCTTCCTCTGACTCCACTCTGAATTCCCTCTCTCCCGCTGTTTGCCTCCAGGACTCTCCATGCTACCGGAGTTTCTGTCACCTTGGCGGTTTCAGAGGGCCACCGGGATCTGAGCTGTGTTTTGAAGAACCGAACAGCACCTCAACACTTGAATTACAGAGACTGCAAACGTGTGAAGAACTCTCCTCCCGCTCCTTTTGGCCACCGGCTGATGCCTTGAAGCATGAGGTACGATAACTTTGATACTAGCATGTGGAATGACAGAGGTTACTCACAATCGTTGTCACCTAGAAGCACAGAGCAGAGAAGGGTGGAAAAGCCGTCTGGAAAGTAAGGAGTGTGTGTTACCCGGCGGCTGCTGTGACTCATGGTGGGGTTTTCACATGGGAATGACTGAGCAGACAGAGGAGAGAGGCCTTCCAAAGCACTAGCTTGCACAGATACTGTGCAAGAGCAGAGATAAAGATAAAACACTTCCATGAGGGCAGCAAAGCCCGTGCCTTCAGGGTATTACTATGAATGGAAAAAGCGCTCTGCTTCGAGCTCGGAGCCACCGTGCTTTCCTCAAGTGTGCGAACCACAGATCCGAATGTCAGAACGGTCATAAACACCGCAGTGGGGAAGGCGCTGCCCCGAGAAACAGCTGTGCGCCTGTGTGGGAAGCGTGGGCGCTCCCTCCGTGACTTGGAAACACAGATGTGTAGCGTGCGATGTGCACGCGGATGGAGGGGGGATAAATGTGCCCGTGTGACCCGTGCCCCTGGGACGCATGGGAGCACGCCGGCAGCGTTGGGTGGGATCTGCTGCCCACGGAGAGCGTGGTCCGAGTGCCCGCACTCCGTGCACGCCGAGGTGCGAGCGAACGCTCCCGTGGGTACTTATTCTGTGCGTGGCGTGCGGGGAGGTAGGCACACGGCACGCGTAGGTGCGCGATGTGCAAAAGGCAACATGCCCACGTGGCTTAGAGGAATTCCTGGGAATGCCTCATAGGAGCCTTGGCAATTGGACTCTGCGTGAGGGAGGACGCAGCCCTCTCCCCCTGCCCGGCTGTGCTGGCATGCCGAGCCCTGGGCAGCAGGAGGAAATTCCACTGTTTTCTGAAGAAACCAGAGAAATGGAGTTCTTGGTTTCCAGTGCTGCCAGTTGGGTACTGTTCCCCTAGCCGCTGGCCTGAGGCAGCTCAATCGTGAGGAAGCACTCTGTAACCCCGCGGTCTTCCTCTGGTCGCCGTTAGTCGCAATTTCGTAGAATCATAGAATAGAATCATCGAATCGTTGAGGTTGGAAAAGCCCTTTCAGATCATCCAGTCCAACCATTAACCTAGCACTACCAAGTCCACCACTAAACCGATTAAGGGTAGAGGAATAATTTCATGTTTCCTGGCTTGGTGGCTGGATTATTTTTTAATGAAAGTAAAAACTAGGAATCATTAAGGTTGGACAGGACCTCTAAGATCTCCCCACATGGCAAAGCCACCAACTGCCCCAAACCCACCCGTCTGGCTCCTGCATCCACAGCTGAGCTGAGCTGGGCTGAGCTGAGCAAGGCTGGGGCCATTCCAGGAGCAGCTCCCTGAAGCACCGCGTCCCTCCCGCGCACGCACCGCGCTCGCTCACGACAGCTTGGGTTTAGGTGCCCTTGTGTTACCCTGGCTCCAGACTAGGAATGTTTTGGGGAGGGATTCTCCATTTCCAGTGTGACTTCGAAGCTCGGTTCACACGGACAGCCACAGGCACCCTGCACCTTCCAGAACCGGGCTGCACCTTCCAGAACAGGGCTGCACCTCCACCCCCCCGTGCCCTCCCCTGCTGCCAGCCCTAGCCACCTCCTTCCCGCCTGCCCAGGCCACGCCCCCGGCCACGCCCCCGCGCCCCTAGCGGCCTCCCACTAGCGCCCCGAGGCGGCAGCCGCGCTGCCCCACGCCTTCATGTAAATGAGCGTAGGGCGGCGGGTGCTGATTGGCTGCGGCGCGCAGCGTTGGCGCCGCCCCCGGCAGGGAGGGGAAGCGGCGGCGGGTGGCTGCAGCCAGGTGCGCCCGGTCGGGGCCGCCGCTCCGCTCCGCTCCGCTCCTCCCGGCCCGGCCCGGCACCATGACCGTCACACGGCTCGACCAGGGGCAGCGCCACCGGCCGCGGATGGCCTTTCTGAAAAAGGTGAGGGCTGAGCAGCGCCGGCGGACAGCCGCACCGCTCTGGCCATCAGCACCGGTGGGGCGGCGTCCGGGCGGGGCGATGCGGTGCCCGGGGCAGCGCTCACCGGTGCTCCGGGCGGGGGGGGCCGTGCTCATCCTGCCCGGCCGCGGCTCTCTGGGGCTGTGGGGTCCGAGGGGCGATAGCCCCGTCCCGGCGGGTTTGAGGCCGCGACCTGTTGTGGAGCCCCGTGCGCCCCAGCTGGCTCCGATGTTCAGGCTGAGGGGCAACGTGAGCTGAAGTCGCGGAGGAAATAAATCTGTAATTTTGTTTATTTTTGTAGCTTAGTCTCAGCTGAATTATTCTCCTGACACGTTTTCTCCTTCTCCCACCTTTTTCCCTCAAAGCTGTGTCATTTCCCAGGGGGAAAACCATCATCTGCGGGGCCAGGCCACTCGGTTCAGCCCTGGGCCACAGCCGGTCCAGCCCGCGCGTTCCCCGTGCTTCCACCTGATGTCCGCTTTCCGAGCATGTATCATGGGCAACTGCTCTCTGCCTCTTTCCACTTTTTCAGAAACGAGCGTATTTGTGACCAGAAACAGTTGAAAGAGTGGGAAGATGCATGCCTACGCTTTTGGATGTGATGCGTAATTTTGTAAAGCATTCAGTGTTTTTTTTTTTTTTTCCTGTAGCATTCATTCAAAAGTGTAGCCAGTTTTAGTATAACCGGTATCTGCAGATTTTAAAAAGCAGAGCGTTAAACTAGCTTTTCTTCCACCCACCTCTCCTGCCTGTGGCTTATCCCGTTGAGTGGAATTAGCTGAATTTCCAGTGACAAGTACAGCCAGCCAGTTGCTGTTCGAGTCGTAGTTAGCTCTCCTGCAACGCCCACGACCTGAGGAGGATTCCAGGGGGGAGAAGGGGGGAGATCTGGGGCTGTTCAGTGCTAAGGGATGAGCCTGGCAAGCACCGTACTTTTTATGCTAGAGGAAATAAAGAAGGTATTTTCTTTGGTGCTGTGTCTTTCAAGGTAAATTTGGCTGGGGAACCCTGCCAAAGGAAACACTCTAGGCCAAATTCTGCGCCGAGTAATACTGCGTGGAGTTGCGTGCGGGGGTGCAGAGGAGAAGCTGTGTGCTTTGAGAAAACAACCTGCAGCAGCTGTGCTGTAGCTGCTCCGTAGGAGCGTAGCAGCGTTTGCAAAGCGAAGCGCTCCGAGTTCCTCAGGTGGGAAGATGTGTTAAAACACAGCGAGCCGCTGTTACAGAGTGTGCGCCGCTCGCACGGTGAGCCACAAGAGGGTTTGAGTAGTTCTGGTGCTTTGCAAGTCTAAGACCTGTTAGCATGAGGAAAGGAAGCTCCCGGATGGTCAGCAGAAAGTCTTTGGCTCTCACCTGTGCTTTCATTCCTCCTCTAGTTTGGTTTTTTTTTTTCCAGACCTCAGGGAAGCCGTGGATGGAGCCTTGGCTGTTCCATGGCAGTGTGGGCTGTGCGCGGACAGCTGCATCCTCAGAGCTCCCCTGAAATACCGAGCACCTTCACGGGTCGCCTGCGGTGGGAGCTGAGGGTGCTTGGCACGCACCCAGCGAGTGCCTTGCGGGCTTAGGTCTGTGAGGAGCTAAAATCCTAGAGAGAAGCTTTGTTAATTGCTTAAATCTGTGCTCAAGCTGGCACGTATGCTGTAACCGTGGGTTTGTGCCAGCCGCGCAGAGGGATCCCTGCCGCGCTGTCGGGCTGCTGGCCCTGTTGCGCCTTTGCAGCTGCGACGCATCTCTGTGTGCTGCTTCTCCAGCAGGCAGCTTGTGACCGCAGCAATCCTGTCATGGGACGGGGGGAGAGGAAAGGGGTTTGCTTTGGGGGCAGCGGGCAGTGCCGTGTCCTTGCTGTGGGGCTGCTCTGTGTGACTTGGGCTGGGTGTAGAGCTTGGTCTTCATGGCCAAACCACGGGGGAATCGGGGAGCCCCCTCCAAGGCCCTGCAACACCTGATAGTCCATGAAATACCCAGGACTAATGCTGAGGTTGTTTTATTCTATTTTTTTGCCCCTCCTAAACTATCTTGGTAGGAAGAATATTAACACAAAAGTCTGTTGGGACAGGAGGAAGCCTCCGAAATGCATTTGGGCTACATGTGCTTGGCCGGATGCTGGGAGAACTTAAATCGGCCCAAGCTCTTGGTGGCTGTGCCTGCCCCAGCAGCCAGGATCTGGCCTCGGCTGGGCATCAGCTGGCAAAGCAGGAGCCAGCGCTGGGCAGGGTTGTGTTCCCCAGCGGCTGCGGGGCTGTGTATTTTTCCTTGCTGTGCTACATGAGCTGCATCGTGACTCATACCTCGTGGGTAGGGCTGATGGATGCCACTCGCCTTTTTCCTCTGCCTCCTCCTTACTCTGGTCCCTGATGGTTCCTCCCAAGGCAGCTCTGCAGCTGGGGAGGGACTGGCCCAGGATCTGCAGCTTCTCCAGCCCGGCTTCGATTCTCTGGGCTTAGACTGTCCAGCAGCTGCTGGCCCTCATCCACCTGGCTATTTCTCGAGGTGTGTGAGCATCTGAATCGTGTTTTTGCTGGAAGGAGCTATCCATCAGACTCCTGCTCTCTGTTTAAGCGAGGCCCTGGATATGGCTGGAGCTGAGCCTTAAGCCAAGCTCAGCCTTATCCCATCCTCCCTTTCCCTATTCCGGACGGGGAGATGCTGGCGCTATGCATTTCTGCAGAGCATCGTGCCAAGCGTGACGTGCTCCGAGCAGCCCTGGTGAGAGGCGGTGTGCTCGGCCAGGTGGGACTGTGCTTGGGTTTGGTTTTGCTGCTGTGTGGGTTTAAGTAGGAGGCTCAGCCGGAGAGGTGACAGCAGCACAGCGAGGGAGGACAGAGCACGTGGAAAGAGCCAGCTACAGCCCTGCCCTCCCCATGCACAGATTTACTTCCTTTGGGTGTGGGATCGTTGTGCACTGTGTGGGAACAGGCCTCCTCCTCCTAGCTTTAATTAAGAAAAAGTAGCAAGTTTTAGGTGATTAAAAACTGATTTTTTTTTTTTATTTCTTCTTTTTTCTGATCATCCATGAATGTGCAAAGCAGGATTGTTAGTTGTAGACCTAGAAAACAATTGAATTAGCCTTCTGAGGCCAGAGTTGTGATGAAGGACTGTATTGCTACCTTGGAAAGCAGAGCAGGGAGGGATGAGCTTTGCAAACAGTACCAGGCAGTGAGGGGGGCTAGAACTGGGCTAGAACTCACAACGGAGAAAGCAGATGTTTAATTATAGCATCAGGAGTGGGCACTCGGCTGTGAGCTGGACCCTTCTGGGAAAATTTGTCTTTCTTACATCTGAAGCAAAGATGCCTCTGTCTGGGTTGATGCTGAGAGGGGCTGAACTCCTCGCCTCGGAAGTGTTTTGCTGTTGCGTGTCAGAGTCTCAGGACCCGGAGCCTGACACTTCTGCGGAGCGGATGCCCTGACCCTGGGGTGCTGGTGGGTGCCCAAAGCGTAAAGCTTGGAGAAACAAGGATGGGAAATGCACCCGCAGTAACTCACCCAAGCAATCCATCAGCGTTCATCTGCCCTCACTGCTCCCTCCCGTGGGAGAGCATCCGTGCTGGATCCATCCTCGTTCTTCAGAACCATGGGGACCCCATCAATCGCTGATCATTGGCAGAGAGGACCCTCACCTTCCCCAGGGCTCTCCATGTGCTCCTGAAATGCAGGGATGCTTTTTCTTATCATTTGCGAGTTCGAGTTTTGCTTTGCACTCAGGGAACCCAGTGACTTCTTGCAATCAGATTGGGGGCAGACAGTTTTCCTGTTGTCTCCTCTGTGGCTTTCGGGGCAGGGTCACCACCGTGCAGAGGTTCCGGTTGATCTGAAGGGAGACCTCCGTGGGGCTCACGCCTCGTGGTGGCTCTGCGCTTGAGGTGAGCTCACCTCAGAGCCTGGCTCCTTTGGCAGTCCTCCCGCTGATACTTACCTGGGCGCATGTCTCCACCCAGCAGCCAGCGTCAGGAAGTGGCTTCTGGCTCTACAAAATTCAAACCAGACAGTGCTTCCCTGGCTGAAAGCGTGACAAAATGTGCTAGAGCCCTTAGCAAAGCAAGCAAATGTTCCTACTGTATTTTAGTCAGGCCTCCTGCCAGCAGACTGGTGCTGATAGCAACTCCTAATTGCCAGCAACCCGTAATCATCAGATAGTTCCCTTAGGAGAAGAGGAAGAGGCAGGCTGAGTTTTGATCAGCGAAGTGCATGGTTTGCAGCCGGAGCAGCTGGCACCCCCCGACAGCAGCTCCCTGGCTCATCTCACTTCTTTCTTTTTAATATACGTTATTTCTCCAGTGATGAGAGGGAGCCCGGTGGGGTACGAAAGCAACAAGAGTTTGGAGTGCTTTGCTCGTTGAAGAAAGGGAACATGCTGTGCCGGGAGGCTGTGTGGGTTCCTGAGCCAATTTCCTCGCTCTCGGCTGGTAAAGACCCATCTCTCGAGCCCCCCGGGGAGCGAACGGCAGCCCCGTGCTGGGGCAGGGTGTGCTGTACGGCTTGTAGGGAACAAGTCCTGCTCGAGCCTGGTGGGACCGGCCCAGCGGTCACGGTGCTGCGGTACAGCGGTGATGAGCAGCACCGTGTTTACCCCTGGCATCCCTGTGTGCTGGCAAGGTGCTGTCTGTGGAGCGGACGTGCGGTTATTGAGAGAGTAGGTGACTTTTCCAAGATCACCCACATTTGCTTAGGAGGAACTAAATCTGAGTTTCCTAAATTAGTGCCCTGCCTGCTGGACCATCCTGCCTCGCCTCATCTCACACAGCTACACAGGCATCTCACTATGCCCAGCCTTGAACTTGCTGAGGCCGATAGTGGGGGTTCGGTTAAAAGGTCTAAAAAAAAAGTCTTCATATGCCATTGCTTTGTGTCTGGTTTTGCTATTTTAAAATATTTTATGTAAGTATTAATACAAATATTTGCGTGAAATTTTACCAGGCTTCTCCGTTTTAGTATTAATTTGACACTGGCTTTAAAAACAGTTGAAAATCCATTTTTACTGTCAAGCCCAGAGTGCGTCCTGTCACTACAGGCTTAAATCCTCACTGAACTTGGCAAGACTTAGGACCAAAGTCACTGTGGTGCCTGTGAAGACAATACCCTTCATTATGCGTGAGTGTCATCAAGTCACGCTCATTAAATCCTCTAATCCTAGTTAAAAAGCTGCAGCCTAGCCTGAAATGAATGTGCAGAGAGACCAAATTGGTCCTGTTGGACCAGTTTTGTTTTAATATCTCTGGAAGCAGAAGACAAAAAGATGAGCATCTTCCACAAAGCCAATGCTCTCACGGCATCCAGATAATCTAAAACGAGGAGATGAGGAGTGTGCCCAACCCCACCCGTCTGAGCGGAGGGTCCCGAGTGCAAGCAGGAGGCTCTTGCACTTTTAGGATGGTGCGAGCACGAAGTCAAATATAAGAGGAGGAAAATACCTTTGAAAATCTTCATCTTTTACCAAAAAAAAAAAAAAAAAAAAGATAATTGGGAACCAGAAATAAAAGAAGTCTAGCCCTGAGGGTGAGACTCATCTTCTGTAGCATGATCTGTTAAAAACTTAGGCAGTGAGTCTATAAACGAGTCATCAGCATCCCTCAGGGATCAAGGGCAGGAGATGCTGCCAGACAGGAGGGTGCGTTGCTCCGGATGGTGCGTCTCTGCCCCCGCCCCGGCGGGACTGGGATTTGCTGCTCGCAGATGGGGCTAAGACCCCGGGTGGGTGGGTGCAGCCGTCCACAGGAATGGCTGGGGAGTCCCTTGGAGACCTCCTTCCTACGAGCTGGGCTCTATTTCTATATTTGCAGACTGCTTTCCCACACGTAGATTCTGGTCCCCACTGTAATCGGTCCTTGGCCAGCTTTTCAAAGCCTTGGCTCGGGTGGTGGCTGTGCTTTCTCAAAGGACGGGCTGTTCTCATCTCCCCTGAGTTTGAGCTTCTTGTGCAGCTCCGGAGCAAAGCGGTGTGCTTTTCCTGTTGCTCTTCTGAAGTCTTGTCTGGTTATTATCTGCAGACCAGAAACAGAACCTTTGCTGTTTAGTCTTCATCCAAAATATTGCTTATTTTCTTGGTGCATGGTGCAATATCTAGAAGTCTGTGCACCGCTGGGGTATTTGTGCAATAGAAGCACAGATTTTATTTCCTCCCCCTTCTTTCTTTCTTATTGCCCCATCAAATAACCCACTGAGCCAGAGAAGAAGATTTATGGGTAGCAAAGATTTTTTTTTTATTTTTTTTTTTTAGCTCAGCTCTCATGGAGTCATTATGTCCTGTCCCTTGTCTGCTAACCCTGTCTGTGTCTGTGTCCTCTGTAAGAGGGAGTGATACTGTGAGTCAGTGAGAAAGCTGACATGGTTTGGAGGTGGCATCTCTGATGGAAAGGGGAGGTTTGGAGGTGACTCTGGTCATTGCATCCGTTCCTGTGACACTCCGCTGCACACCCCTCTGGATGCTGCCCAGAGCTGCGGCGTCCTGGGGCTCCCTCCTGTCCACTCCCATAATACGTCCCGTCCCTGCCGTGCTTTGCAGATCGAAGCGCTGATGATGGAGATGCAGAATCCAGATACCGGCATCAAGACGCAGACGCAGAGGGTGATGATCACAAACATCCCACACGCTGTGGCAGGTAAGAGCTTTGCCGGGGCAAGGGATCAGGCCAAGGAAGTTCATCACAGAAAAGCTGTGTGTGGACCCCATGGCCAGCCCAGGGTCACCACTGCTTGGGTGCATTCTGGAGCCCGTGTTCCCCAAAATATTTGCCGTACGTCCTTTGAGACATCCGCCCTCCCTTTATCTCATTATCACTCGTGTCTCGTTTCAGTCCTAGCTCTTTGAAGCAGAGACACAAAGATTGATAGTCGTGCGCTTTTAGCTGTCTCATGTGAGTTTAACTGGAGTGACCTTGCTTTCTCTTAGCATACAGGCGGATAGGTGCCTCAGCCTCCAGACCTGTCATGTTCCTGGTGGGGCTGGATCACAAATAAGGATAAATATTAAAATCCGATTAAAATCAGCAGACTGGAGTCAGACTGAAATTGAGAAATGAGCAACAAACAATTAGTCTCCCTTTTAACGTTTTTGTGCTAATAATAATTTTTCTTCAGTACGCAGGAAAAGAACAAAATATTCAACCCACTTCTCTGCCTCTAAATGACAGCTTTTCCTCCTTCAAGCAGGCTGAAGAAGAAACAGGGAGCTGTGCTGTGCCGTGTAACGTATGGCGTTACCGGCAGCTCTTAATCACAGTCTCCTTTGTGCCTGCTAGCTCCTTTCACAGGGCACTATCAGGACCTCTGCTTCCCTGTTCTCCAAGCCTCCACAAAAGCTCTTGCAAGGCATCCTCCACTCTAAATATTCACACATACTGTACAAAAGTTTCCTCCTCCTGCTTTGGTCTTTCTGCAGCACTTTGAAATCCAGAACAAAAACTCCCACTGAAACCAGTGAGCTTGCTCCAGGCAACTCAGGAGACAACTTAGCCAAATAGATTAATTTTTCCCCACTGTTTTTGCAAAACCCGGCAGGCCCTGTGTGTTGTTTGCCCCAATTTTTTTTTTAAAAATGAGGAAGCAGAGGCACCGAGATTAAGTCACTTGCCCATGGGTGCAGTCAGTCAGTGAAAGGGTGAGGAGAACTTGGACGGCATCTGAAGCTTCTCAGCAGCACCCTCCATGCATTACAGTACGAACCATAGCCTGGCCTGCATAGCTGTTATGCAGCTGAATTTGGTGGAGTGCTTTGCATCTGCAAAGGATCTGGCCTTGCCTCCCCTAGCTGTTAGTGAATACTTAAGGCAGCATGGCAGAAAAGTTCCCCCTGTAGTGAAGATGACATGCCAACCAGATTAAGTTCAGAGGGAACAAGTACTTCTCTTGATGTCTGACCGATGTAAAATACCACTTCCTAAAAGTCCATGGGTAGATGATGAGGAGGGAAGGTGCCCGTTGGTGCTCATCCTCTTTGCGTGCTGTCTGCTTTATTCTGGTTCCTTAATCAGAATTGCTACAAGTTCCCTCTTGCATAAGTCAGAAATTCTAGTCAGCTCCTCATAGGCAAGGGTGTTACAGTCTCCTTGCATGGCAGTCATCGCTCTCTAAACTATGATATTTTTAGTGCTGCGCAAGTTGCGTATATACTGATTGGCTTCTGGGTGTTGCAGAAGAGACCGATTCGTGTTTAATGAGGGAATGGTGAAGACATTAGAGCAGTGGACACAGATCCACTGAAGGAGCTTGGCTCTTCACGTGCAGGAAGCTAACTAGTTAAATTCAGTGTCAGTAAAATGGCTCACAACAGAAAAGGCAAATAAACCTCCATGTTAAATGCACACCTTTGGGGGAAAGTGCTTACAGAGAGAGCTGTCTAGAAATGAGTGATGAGATAATCCTTTAATTTCATCTATTTCAGGAAGCAGGCGGTAGGATAAGAGCTCTGAGCCCCTATTAGAAAGTTAAGTCATCACTGCAATGTCAAGAAAGGTCAACACCTCAATCTGCAATCCTAGGGGACGTTTGGAGGAAAAGACCAATAATTGATCAGGGAATGAGTGCATTTTTGCCCTATTTAAATGGAAGGAGGTTCATGATGTTTGCCCCCCAGAACATAAAACTAAAACTGCCGGAGGTTTATGCTGACTGTGGGTATGAGTGGCCACACCCCACCAAAAGAACGGGGAGAGATGAAGTGTTTGTGAATGCAGAAGTCTTTGTTTCCCTTTGATACATCCTGTGGCCACTACAACTTGGATCTGAGACTCAGACATCCCTTCTGCACTGAAAGTCACGTCTCTTAGAGGACTGGAGAGGACCCGTCACTGGTCTTTTACTAAAACTGAGACAGGACCATGCTCTGAATCTGGAGATACTTTTCAGTGAATCTTTCAAGACAAGACAGTGCAAAACAAGGGGCACTTCACCTTCGCTGGGTGTGGAAGCTGTGGCATTAAGTCCTTTCTAAGCTAATGATGGGCGTTTAAGTGTTGCTCAGGCCACGTGTGCTTCTGCACACTCATGCTGTGCCATCCTAGGGTCACTGCCTGCCTCGGGCTCCCTCTCACAGGGACTGGTGTCTGCTTGGTCAGGAGAAAGCCTGAATGACAGCATGGCCAGTGAGAGACCAGAGATGCATTTTATCTCTGCTTCTCTTGCGTGGTGCGTTGGAAAACATGGGTGCCAGAGGGGGTCTGTGCACTTGGTGGGATCCAGGGCATGGTGAGGGGTGAGGACTGGAGAGGTCTCGTTTGGCCCACGCATTTTGGCACGCTCCTGTTTTCAAGCACCTTTTCTTTGCTTTACAGGTAATGATATATTGCAGTGGATTCTCCAACGCTTGCAGATCACTGAGGAAGGTGGGTAGAAATGTAAAAATGAAGGCTTTTCAGCTTTGATATAGACGAAACCTCTTAGATGAATTCTTCTCTCCTGAGTAGCAGCTCGCTTTTAAATTCCAGTGCAGTGTTTCTGTGCAATCAAAACATCTGCCTTCTCCATTTGCAGAGGCACTCCACCTGGGGGACCTGTTTGTCAAATACGGATACATCTACCCTCTCCAGGAGCCAAAGAATCTCACCCTTAAGACAGACGGCAGCCTGTACAGGTTTCAAGTGAGTTGCACCTTGTCTAAAGACATTGAGAGGGAGTTCAGCACTAGTTTTCAAAACAGGCAGCTGGGGCAATTCCCTAGGAGCTGTAGTCATGAGGCCATGCTGTGTAGCCATGCTAATTGTTGAGTGTGCAGGAGGAAGGGATCCACAGAGAAGCCTCAGGCCAGTTCCCCCAGTTCTGTGTGTCAGATTACAGGCAAACTGTGATACTTCCTTCAACGAAATTAACATACTTGTTCAACTTCAAAATAGCTGTGTGTGTTCCCTTCCAGGTCTTAAAAGTAGCAAATGGAATCACTGTTTGAAAATAGAATGATCTGGGGAGACTGAATAATGAATATACAAAAAGTGCAGTAATAATGGGATGTTATCAAGGTTCACGGCTGGACTGTTTCCACTACAATGGGAAATTAGGGTACCTTTGTTCGTACTTTGAATGAGGAGTCTGGTTCCCACATGGTGGCAAATCAGGCTCCAGCATCCCAGTCTGAATGCTCAGGTGGCAGCGAGAGGTTGGCCATATTAACCGGCTGCAGAGCAGGTGTGGATTTGACACTGGCAGTCTGCTGACCTCGATTCTTCTGCTGTATCTGGCCTGCACCGCCATGCGAGCTGGCGTGCAGCTGAGGCACTGAGGCTCCGAGTATAGCAGAGGAGAACTTTCCTCTCCCTCCAGTGTGCTGCGCACCTCTTGGCATGAGTTCAAGGCTACTGTGCGCTAACGAAAGGCTTGTTTTTCTGCAGACCCCTTATTTCTGGCCCGCGCAGAGCTGGCCTGCTGATGACACAGACTATGGTAAGTGATAGAGTTGTACATGTTTAGGAGGTGTAGTGCAAGCCTGTGTGTTTGTGCACGCAGTCCTGCACTGTGTTTGCTGTTCATCTGTTTGTGCTGTGTGTCCACATGTGGTGACCAGCCCTTGCATTTTCTTTCATACTGTTTTGTGAATAATTTTCAGTAATGCTGAATTGAGGGAACACTTTGGGTGTGACTGCTTTGATGAGAGAAAGTGCTAAAGCTTCTCTTATGTTCCACTAAGATCCATTAGACTGGAACACATCTGAAATGCTCTGCTGGGTAGGGAAGTCTTTAAGCACAAGGTTAGATTTCCCTGAGTAGTTAAGTGTATTCCTGGATCTGAGCCCAAGACTGTCTTTGTGTAGATTTGGATCAAGCCCTGCATTCAGAGATAGTTCTTTCTTTATATAATGCACAGTGGCTCCCAGTATCTCCTGATGGGTCTTTCCGTATCAATCTTTTGTTGCCTTTATAATGCTTTTTATTATAGGGCTGGCCATGAAACTTGGGCTGATCAACTTGGTTTGCTCCTGTGGGCTGTGCAGTTCACAGACTGATTTGTTTATACCAGGATTGTCCTCTGTGGCTTTTATCTACATTATGCTGTAGATCTTCTGGGGAAATAAAAAAGCCCATTTTAGATTGGAATGTTTTTAATAGAACTTGGAACAAAACATTGGCCTGTATTTGGAAAACTTGGAGGTCAGACTCTGAAGAACCTCAACACCTTAAAGATTTGGTCCAGTACCCTTTGACCGGTGAAACCCTGGCTGAGTTCCCAAAGGAGGAGCGGCTGCTGGCAGAGGGCATGTGCTGCGTGGCTGCTCCCAGCCTGGGCACTGGTTTGTGAAGCATCAGCGACAAAGTGGATGCACCAAGTGCATTCTTCTTCAGTGAGCTTTTGTGAACTTGGAGCTCGTGCCTGGGAAGATATTGTAGCAGACAAAGTTTCCCGTGTTTGTCATGTGGGTAAATTTTTAATTCTTCTTGGATTTGTTGGTCTAAGTATAACTGACTGCTTATTTCTTTCTCCCTCCGCAGCAATTTACCTAGCAAAGAAGAACATTAAGAGGAAAGGGATTTTAGAAGAATATGAAAAGGTAAGGCAATATTGTACTTGTTCCACTGCAGGCGCCTTGTTTGCTATAGCTTTAGCCCTCTGTTGTTAATGAATGGAGCGTGGCAAAAAATCACCTCTTCAATTGCATGAGGTGTTACTCCAGCAGTGTTAAAAGCCAAAATTTTGGAAGTGAAAAAGTGGCCAGTATGGGGAAATACTCTGAAGTCAATGATAATTTTAGCAGGGATAATTGCTCTCCTTGCAGTGGTATTTTTGAACTGTTGCCATTCATGTAATTATGTTCAGAACAATCCAGATTTCTTGGCTTGTTTGCCAGTCTGCCCTAGTTGAGCTATGGAGAGTCAAGAAAACCCTAGTATGGGAGCGCCTTGTCCAGAATTTTCACACTAACTGCTTTTTTATTTTTATTCCAGGAACATTACAACATGCTCAATCAAAAAATAAACTACAAGTGGGATTTTGTTATTATGCAGGCCAAAGAGCAGTATAAGTGAGTTGACTCGCGTTCCCTTATTTGCATCATCGGGGAGGGTGTGAGGAGGCAGAGCTTCACCGTCTTGGTACACAGTTCAATTACAGTTTAAAAACATAAACTGCAGCTTTGAAATAACTTGGAAGTGCCCCTCAAGATTGTGAAACAAACCTGCCTTTCGTATCAGCTTGGAGTTCCTCCATTTAACAAGTAAACTTTGTTCACTTTGCACTTCATGAGTGAAGGATTTCAGACGTTTTTAAATGAGTGGACGCCCGCTTGCAAAGCCTCACCCTCGCCCACTGCACCTGCGTTTCTCTCCCTGCCTGGCATTTGTCCCCAAAGACGTGGAATTGGTGTGGTTTGTGAGAGCGCAGGCGGGGGTGGGTGCCTTTCCTGCCGACACATACGCATGCCTCTTTGCAAACAGTTTTTGCACATGCGTAAGTGTGCAAGGGGAGGTTTAGATTTTGCACCTGATGTGACTCCCTGAAGAAGCCGAGGTCTGATGCTGCAGTGTGTAAGCCCTCATCAGAGACAACTTCTTGGAGCTCAGGGTTGTCCGTGAGCATTTGTGGATCAGGCCACTGCACTTAGGACCTGTTATTGGCCTGGTTCAAGTCCTGCTTGCACAAGTCTCGCAGCTGAACTGAATGGCCTGAATCAAGAAGCAGTAAATGTTCCCAGCGGGGACTTCTGGAGAAAACTCGGAAGTGCATACTTAGGCAGCCAGCGAAAATGACTTGACTTTAGGAGCTGAATCCTTCAGATTCCCAGGAAAGTTAGTGAACGTGAGATGGGATTACTCCTTTGGAGATAGGATCTTTCCTGCTTCTGTGGATTGCTTTTACTTTTCTTTACCTCCCAGCATGGCAGGCACTGCCTCTTCTGTTCAGCAGCGGTTCTGTCTTCACCAGGATGGTAGCCAAGTTGTCAGAACACAGCTCATCAGATAACTGTCTCATTAAACACAAGACTGTTGTTCTTGTAAATTGAGGTCAGACTTGGGCTAAGAGATGCCAAATGCAGTTTTAAAGTTAGATACCGAGACTCTGTCTGAACTAGTGGATTAAACATGTCTGAGGCTGTTTGGTGATGATGCTGGGGCAGACTGGTGCAGAACAGCCCGCATCCACCCTGTTAACCACAGCAGGGTGGCCACATGCAAACAGCCTTTTGGGAATGCTCCCCTGCCCATGCTAAGTCCCAAACTGTGCCCAGGGCTTGTCTGGGAAAGAATTAGTTGGTCCAAGCCCAAACCATGCTGGTGCTTCTTCTATTTAATAGTAGAGGTGATTTGGGTTTTAGTGCCTGGGAACACTGCTTGGCCCCATTTCCAAATCATTTCTGTGAGAAATGCCCCCCTTTACTGTGAGATGGGGACGAGATGTGTCCAGGATGTATCTCTGCACGGCAGCCCTCAGATACTGCCCAGGGACATTGGAGATGGATAAACATGGGGCAGCGGGACTGACCGCAAGTAGCGGGTTGTAAAGCTCTACCAAAGGGCTGTCTGTCTAATCAAAAGAGGATGTGCCTGCTCCCAGCTGAGCTCAGGGAGACAGTGATTTCTCAAAAGCTACAGTCATGTGTGGCCATGTGAACAGCATGATCTACAGTCCAGAATTAGCCAGGGTAAGATGTGGTCAGGAGGCTGCACCAGAGCATCGCACAGTCAGGCTGGGACCCACGGGGCAGGGGAGACTGGAGGTGTACCCCCTTTGTCATCCTGCTGGTTTTAGGAGAGCAAGATTCATGATTTCCCCTGGTAGAGTTAAATCCTGTTCTTGGCTTTGCAGGGCAGGGAAGGAGCGGAAGAAGGCAGACAGATACGCTCTGGACTGCCAGGAGAGAGCCTACTGGCTTGTGAACCGAACTCCTGTAAGTAGGGAATGCCGGCGTGTGGCTTTAGTGCCTCGGTGGTGCCCTCCCGGCAGCCACCTGCGACAAACACCCGCACGTCAGGGCACGGCCATGGGCACGGCCTCGGGGCTGTGCACCCTGTCACTTCTCCTCGGGGAAGGGGTGGCCCAGGCCTGCCCTGAGCCCAGACTTTTCTCCTTGGTTGCTCTCAAAGGTGCAAGGGAGGGAGGTCTGGCTGTAGCACACATGCCCGGAGGGGAGCGTTGCGAGATTTGGGGGGCAGACCTCCCCTGGGGCACTGCTGGCTGGGAGCTGCTGGCAGCGGAGCCCTTCGGGGCTCGGGGGTCTCCTCGTGCATTTGTGTGAACCACAAACTTTAAAACAAATGAGTTACAAAGCTATTGCTGTTTCTTGTTCATAACAGCCCGGCATGCTAGACGTCCTAGAGTACGGATTAGACCGCGTAACGGATCCCAATGAAAATAAGGTAAACCAGGTGAGACAGGTTTTCTTTTCATGCCTACTGAATTTGTTTGGGAGGATCCAGACAATGTCCCTGGGACTGTGGTTTTTTGGGCACCGCAGGCTGAGCGAGTCAGCTCAGCTGTGACCGCCAAATGGGCCAGAAGTTGAAGCCGTCTCATTGTCCAGGGGGTGGGGCCCTCAAAATAGGCTTTGGCAGCATCTTTTGGCTTGAAAATACTTTGTCAGCTTTCTTGCTGCGCCAGTTAGTGCGAGTGTTTAGCTATGGGACATGTTTTCTCTGCTGGTGAAGCTGAGTTAAGGAATCTTCTACCTCCAGATGCTTGTTTCTGCCTTTTTATTAGTGGTGAACGGACTGTGGGGGGTTTTGGGGTATAGAGGATCAGAGGAAAGATCCAGGTTTAAGATAAAATGACAGAATGCCTCCAAAAGGCTAATGTGTGGCCAGAAGATGAAGAAGTTGGTGTGGTGGATAGGAGACCCAAAATACTGCCTAAAAATGCATATTGTATAGCTAGACCATAAAGAAACAGAATTCATGAACTGCGACTGGGGTGGCTGTACCTCGGTGGGGCTGGTTCGGAGTCTGCTGTAAGACAAATGCAGTCAGTGGGTGAGGAGCTGGAGCCGTTCTTCTCTTTCTCTGTCAGCGCTTTTAAGCGATTCTGCATTTGTGCACTTAATGGTGTTCATTTGGAAGTGAAGTCCAAGTGTCTTTCAGCAATTAAATGCAAAATGTTACTGCGATCACATTCACTGTATTCCCACAACTTCTCATTTTTGTAACAGCCTTTAAACATTTCAACAGCCAGAGGCAGGATAATTGCTTTGGCCAACTGTGTTCTGTTGCTATAGAGACTGAAAATGAGCAAAATGTAGGGTTGGGGTGTATTTTATTTTTTCTTGCTGTTAAGTAGCAGCTGTTGAAAACCTTTTTTCCTTCCCCCCCCCCCCCTCTTTCCCCCCCTCCTTTTCCCCCCCCTTCCCCCCCCCCTTCCCCCCCCCCTTTTTTTTCCCTCTCCCCCCCCCTTTTTTCTCCCCCCCCCCCCCCCCCCCCCTTTTTACTCTCACCACCACCACCTTTTTTTTAAGAGAAAATGGAGGAAAGGGAGAGGGATGGAAAAGAGGCATAAGTCAGCTTCTCACCCACAGTTTTACAGCTGACATGGAAGGAGACTTTAGGTTTGCAAACAGTCTGAAAGCCCGTAGCCATCTGCCAGCTGCTCGGTAGCACAGAGGAAGTGAGCCGAGGGATCTCCGTTCAATTCCCACCCTGGACGTGAGAGAGGCGGTCGATTCCTCCCATCAGCAGAGACTCCAAGGAGGGCATGAGCCAAAGGACACCAGCTTTGGGGTGACTTCGCTGCCTTTCTCCTTTAAGCTGATCTCTGAGCTATGCCTCCTCTTTGGAGGCTGAGCCGAAGAGGGAAGGTTCTTCTTGCTTCTCTTTTTGCTTTTGAAAGAGCGATTGGCAATACACCAGACAGCCAAAGGCCCACATAGAGCCACCTTTGGACTAGCAGCTTTTTTTTATTTCTGCAGGCTGCTCTCACAAACACCTGTGGCTCAACAACAGCCTTTGGTGAGCAGAAAGGATGGCCCGAGCTCTGCCCATAAATGCTGAGCTGGACTGTGCTCTGTTGGCCGTATTTTACCCCTGCTGAAGGCAATGCGGAGTTTTATTGATGTTTTCTGTGGGCCCAGCCTCTGGCTCTGACATAAGTGAAACAATGAGAGCAGAAAATGAGTGCCTGAATCCAGTGCCCATTTATTTGATTTCTGTCTCTGTTCCCGCTCAATCTAGCTTCGCTTTGTTGGCCAATTAGTTTTCTTTTATCTTGAAAGCTGAGAAGGAAAATATTCCTGGTGATAATTAATTTCTGACATCAGAATGACTTCTTTGAAGCTGATATTGGCATGAACATCTTTCACTTGCCTCAGACCCTTTGGTGGGCTGCTCCCTCCCTAATTGATAGAGTCCTCTGGGGATAAACGGATGCTCAGCCAAACATCGCACTCCTTTAAAAGGGACTTTTATTACTGACCCATGAGCATCCCTCGAGGTTGTAATGAGTTAGGAGTTGTAGCTGGGCAGGAGGAATAAGGCAGAAGGAGCCATCTATTGAACAGCTAATTAAGGGATGCTTTAGCTTTTTGTTAGCCAGGTCTCAGGCTCAGGATGGAGCCTGCTTAGAGAGTTACCAGGCAACTGCCAGAGCCCGCTGACTCGCCTGCAGGTACACACTCAGCTTTTGCCTTTTTCTTTAACCAGAGAGTCTTTCTGAAAGGTGCTTTAGCTGAGCCAGAAATTACTGCCCTAGATTCAGGGGCTACAGAATGAAATGCCCTGGCTTGTTGTACGCAGCACATCGGCCACAGAGCATCGTAGTCATTGCTGGCCTTTAATTTCATGAGTCTCTGTCAGTTTGGCTGCCTGGTAAATGCATAACTTCTGCTGCATCCATCACATCTTTCGAAATAACAGGGTCAGAAGCAATACACAAGATAGGGGAAAACCAGCAATTTGAACGAAACTGGACGTATGGACTGTTACAGATTTGATTCCCAGCTGTCGGGCTGGAAGCACCAGCACAGTGGAGGTGCACATTGAGATGATCTTAAGCGAGACTTAGAATTTGCCTCTGGCTTGCCGGGCTCCCAGCTGGCTGCGCGCAGGGAAAGTCCCACATCTGCACCCAAGAAGAGGTGTTTGTGTGGGCAGAAACAGAGCTGTGTGCATGCCGGAGTGCTGTTTGCCACAGCAGTGTCAGAGAGGCAGGGCCTGCAGGTTTTTTGCAATGAAGTGAGCTGCGGAGGGAGGCCGAGCCATGCTTGGTGGCTGGCACGCTGCGTGGGATTCCCGTGGTCATCCTCGCACCTTGCCGAGCTGTGTGCATGGAGGGAGAGAGCACTGCGGCATTCGGGGCAGAGTGCGGGTGTGATTTGCAGTGCCCTGCTCCAAAATGAGCTCTGGATAACAGTGGCCTGTGCTTGTTCTTCACTCCAAGCTCCATCTGGGCATACACACAAAAGCCGTTGTCCAGCTGTTTATGGCCTCTGTAAACACTGAATGGTGGCCAGACAGGCAAAAACACAATGACCATTATCTCCACAATGTGGTCAGGAAGAGGTCTGAGAGCAGAGGAGGTCCATGTGGATGGTTGGGTGGAAATTAGCAGATGTCCCAGCTCTTGTAGGAGCTCGTGGCTTCAGCTGTGGATCGGCTCCAGGCGCAGGGCTCTTGAGCAGGTCCTGGCTGGCTCCCAGCTGAGCTTTGCAGCCGCTGCCTGCGTGCACGGGGAGCGCTCGGCTGGTGGCAGCGGGGTGTGAGGAGGCCGTGCAGGGTGTCCGAGTGCTGCTGCGTGTCTCGGGGAGGAGGGTTAGGGTGTGTAACAGCATGCAGCACTTGCCTGAGACAGACCGAGGCCTTTCACTAATTGCTGTTTTGATTTGAAGCCTGCAGGGCTGGGGAGCTTATCTGCGGTAATTGCGATAAGTCACTCGTTAAGGGCATTGCAAAATTAATCTCATTAGAAGAAATGACTCTTTTGTTCCAAATATTATTTCCTTCCAAATGAGGGAGGGTGGGTGGGTGATACAGGGCACTTTGGCATTGCTGCTGTCAGTAGCAGGGGTGAGGATGGGTAGGATGGTGGGAACAACTGGCAGTGCTCAGTAGGACATGGAGAGTATTCAGGGTCCCTTGTACCAGCCAGCAAAGTTGGAAACTGGTCATGGGAGCACTGTGGGAGAAAGGGAGATGAAATGACGTGCAGCTCTGGGGTGAAATAGCTGAGATCCTTCCCAGTTACTGTGGATTTGAGAACTGGAAAGGGCTGAGTGCAGCCAGCACCTGCAGCCTTCAAAAGGGTGTTCGGCACTGGGCTCTTCTTTGATTCCTCTCCAGTTCAGCGTGTGCCACTACTCAGTGATGCTCAGCCCCCTCGTGCCATAGCCCCCTTTTCTGTGCGAGCTTTGGCAAATCCCCTCCTCACCCTGGAGCACCCCACCAAAGCCCCCCTGCTTTTTCCAGACCAGGAGGGCTGACCTACATGCTCAGGCTGTGGCAGGAGGGGATCCTTGGGGTAGGATGGGATGCACTTTAAAAAAAAACTTTCCTTGTTTGCAGACATGGCATTAGCTTTGATTTTTTACTCACCCACATATAATTTTTCTGTTGTAATGGTGTTTTAATTCATGCCTTGCTTGCTTTATATAACATTTAACTTACTGTGTTCTTTTTCTCTTTCCCACCAGCTGTTTGTCTCGTGTATGTGGTGTGCTGCCTGCCTCTAAGACCCCTGTAGAAGATAATACTACTTTACTACCGCATGAGCTGCCTTCAAGCCACTCCTCTCTCCTCGCCCCGCTGCACCAGGCCTGTCCGAGGCACCCACTTGACGAAACAGAGGAAGAAATGAGGGGCCTTTTAAAACCATCTAATGATTTTAATGTGTTGATTTTTCCTAAAGTAAATGCCCTAGCCACCCTTAAGTTCCATCAAATGGAACAATTCAGCTGGCACTTGTAAATCTGATGGGGCCTGGTTTGTATCAGGTTCCCCAAGGAGATAGTGAACTCCTATTGTGCAAGAAATAGCTGGCCTGAAACAGAAACAAAGTTCTCTAAAGAGGACACTTCTAGGACAGCACATGCAGCGAATTTCTCTGCGTAAGCAGGTGGTGGGTTTGGGTTTTTTTTTTCTCCCTTCCATTTCTACAGTCTGTCTGAAACAATGGTGACACTGTAGAAATGGGGGGAAGAGATGGTGTCTACATGGAAGCTGGCCTGGCATTAGGGGTGCAGCTAAGAGCAGGAAAGAGTGAAAAGCTGTTCCTTAGGCCATGTGTCCTCCATCATTTATAAGATGTCCCAGGAGCCTTTGAATCAGCAAGGGAGGCTGTACAGCCCTGTGACCAACGATGCTGTTGTCCAAGAGCTTTTTCCTCCCCGTGATGTGTCAGCCCTCACCCCTTCGCACGCAGTTCCTCGTGTGTGGCCAGCAGAGCATCGCTGCTGGTGCAGCTACTGTTTGCTTTTCTGTTTGTCCCTGCTGAGATGATGTGCGCTGCAGTCATTCAGAGCTGGTCATGGTATTTCCAGCAGAAAAAGCTTCCTCCCCTTGCAATGGCACAGTGAGGATTTTTGTTAATACTACGCTGGCCAGGCTAGATTTGTGTTAGGATAAGATGGGCTGGCTTCATGGTAGTGCTGTACAGGTTGGCCGGTCTGCTGCATATATCTGGCTCCTGCTGCTGAAATGGTGAGTGTGCCCTCTCAAACCCAACCAAGTTTCAGCAAAATATGCATATTTTTCTTGCGTATAGAGAACAGTTTCCCCCTCCTGAGCAGGACTAGTGATGATGGTCACAATGCAAAAGCAGACCTGTGCCAGTGTCCCCATGGTGGTCCCCTCACAAAGCAGCACTGGGAGAGCATCTTGCCTTTCCCAAAATAGGGGCAGCTCAGGGTGCAGGTTCTCTGGTGAGAAGATGGGAAAAGCAGGCTGCCTGGGGCATTTGATGCCACATGTGCCATCCATCATCACTCACAAACTGCACTTCACCAAGGCACTCTGCAGCCCCGTGTCTGCCACAGGGTTAGTTTGATAGAACGATTCTGGGATGCAGATCTTGTTGGCTAAAATGGGAGATGAAGAATTGAAACACTGCATAAGCCTTTAAAGGCTTGCTGCATCTGTGACTTAGCCTGTCTTTCCTTCTCCTTCCTCAAGTTTACTTCACACAAAATAACTGTGCTTCAAAGGAAGCTGTGTGAATAAACACCCTGCAGTTAATTTCTTGCCTTCAATTGCTTGCTCATTTGTGGATGACATGTAACATAGTCTGAGTTATTCAAATCACAACGTAAGCACCCTTTGCACAGCAGATACTGCTTCTGAGGCTTTTAATTGTGGTGTTTATATTTTGCAATATGTTGGTTCCTGTCTCCTTTAGCTAATATTGAATGATCTAATCTGTGTCTTGTAAACGAATCTATTTTAGCTCCATTAGAATAACCCCTTAATTGAAGGCATACAGGCAGCCTGTGATGGAAGAAGCAATGCTAAACAGTAAATACAGCTAATGGAACGATTTACGGTGTGTGGATGCTCTTAGCTTTGATGATACCCTGATTAGCTGAGCTGCTGTGTTTGATTTTTAATTGTAATGAGAATTAATTGAAGAGCGCTGCACAATGGCAGCCCTGCAACGGTGTTTTCATGTCTTAAAAAAGGTGAGTGAAAGCACCCATTCCAATTTAATGATTTTTGTTTCTTTATTTTACAGAAAAAAACTATGGACGTTTATAGGAGAGAGGTAAATGGTCCTTCCCTCGCTTCTAGGTGTTCCTCCTGTATGTATTGCTTACATCAGTGTTGCGTGGGGGCTCAGAGCCCCCGTTGCAGGGGATGAGCTGTTTTAAAAACGCCTGGGTTTGGCTAGCAGAGTCTCTGCCCCATGGAGCTTTTGGTCAGTGTGCTTTCAGGACATTTCCTGCCTCTGCACCTCCCACTGCAGGCAGCCAGCAGCTCTCCCAGTGACGGGAATGCTCAAGCAAGGACAGACACCAGGGCTGAAATCCAATCGATCAAAACTAGCGGTGGGGAAATCATAGGAGATCCATCCACTGGCGCCAGTGTAGAGACAGCCAAGGATCAATGATAATTACATGCTAAATCATCCAGAGCATTTGTAGGTGCCTAGAATGGTAACTATTATCCAATTTTTATATAGCGCGGGGAGTGCTTTTTAATTACTTGCACATTGCAAAATGCTCTTCTGACATTTGCAATAAGCTCAGTGAAAACAGCCATTTTACTAAGACAGTTTAGGGATTCTCTGATTCCTTGGACATCCAATAATTAGGGAAGAAGCAGTTTCTGTTGTAGTTAGCCTCACTACCTGGGAGAGGGCATGTTTGAGGTTCAGAGAGAGACGGCCTTGTCTTCACATCTCCATGCTCCTAACCATGGATGTGTCTGATCCCTCTCAGATCATGTACTATCAGCAGGCCATCATGAAGTCCAGAGTGAAATCTTCTGTCTCTCTTGGAGGGTAAGTCCTGATTTCCTTCTGTCCACACATTAATTAGTCTTCAGCACTCGTCTCCTAATGAGATGATTAAGCTATCTGCTCTGGCAGCTGGTGACTCAGTCAGGGGAATCGATGTGGTGGCCACACGCAGTGTTGTTTGTGTTGCCTGGGCCGTGTGTTGCCTGGGCCGTGTGTTGCCTGGGCCGTGTGTTGCCTGGGCCGTGTGTTGCCTGGGCCGTGTGTTGCCTGGGCCGTGTGTTGCCTGGGCCGTGTGTTGCCTGGGCCGTGTGTTGCCTGGGCCAGGAGGCGTACGGCAGAGGAGGGCTCAGTGTCCCAGTCATGATGAAGAGTCTCCCTCAGAGCTAAGCGGAGCTTCACTGTGGATGTCTGTAGAGCAGCGCCAGCCTCTCGGTTGAGATTCCCTCTGAAATCAAGAGATGTTCAGACTGGGCAGGACTGGGCTGTGGCGCTTGGAACCCAGCACAGCTCTGCAATCTGGACAAGCGGCTGTGTGGAGGCTGCCTTGCGAGGATGCAGCAGTGTGTCCGTCCTGTGCCTGTTCCTGTGCGGGATGAGTAAGCAGCGGAGACAGACTGACCCTCCTGTCCCCGGTCCCCAGCCTGCTGGCCTGGATTCAGCCCCGGTGAGTGTTCTTGCTTGTATGGTGATGCTCACGAGAAGGCAGCAGAGCTGGGGAAGCTTCTGGTTATTCTGTATCATGAAGGAACACATGCCTTTCCATGAACGTCCAAGCAATTAATTAGCAATTCCTCTTCTCAGTGGGAGTGTTTCCTGATCAGATTCTTGATGAAGCCAATTAAGAGCAAAGCTCCCAGTCCTAGCATCAGCCATTAGTGCATTTGCCACAGGCATTTCTTACCTGGAATCTTATGTGCTGGCCAGTTGCCTAGAGGTGCAGTCCACACCACTGGTCTGTTTTACATAGTCATTGCCACCCAGCGATTCATATCAAATCTGAGATAAACAAGGTGCTCAGGCCTGTTCCCTGGGAGAAGGCAGTCATGGATGAGTGAAATGGGAGGAAGAGTCTGGGAAGCAGTGCTGTCTTCTGAGAACCACAACTTGCAAGGCACCAGCAGTTCTGCTCATTTCATCTGTCGCTGACTCCCAGGTCACTTAAAACTCTCCTGCCTCAATTTTCCAAACTGTGAGCTGGAGCTACGAGCACCTGACTACCTTCCAGGAATTTTGTGGCGCTTAACTGTTTGGCAATGGATCTTTCCACACATTAGTCCTAGTCTTCTGATGGATAATGCCTATCACCTAGATCAAAAAATCCTCAGGAAATTTGGATCTCCATCTCAGCTGCAGGATTGGGTCCAAATCAAATTATTATTGATGAGGATAAGAGCAGCAACTAGATAGTGTGCATGCATCAGAGCATTGCATTGATTTAGGAGGAGCTGCAAAGCGCTAATCGTTAAAAGGACAGAGCAATGTTACCTGAGTTGACAGGTTTAGATTTGTAGCTCGATTAGAATATATGGATTGGAGTGAATTAATGCAGGTGCTAAATGCCTTGGCATTTCCAGTGAGAAGATAGGATCGAGCACTTCTGTGCCAAACCTGTGGTATGCTTTGTGCAGTAGCATTGTAAAATTGCAGGATCTATGCCAAGGTGCCTGTTAGCAACGGGCCCTTGGACAGTGCAATCCCATCTTTGAGCACATGAAAGCAGTTTGGCCTGGGAGGAATTTTAAATGCAGAAACCAGATGATTTTTTTCAAGAATGAAAAAGGGAGGAGAAAACTAAAATTCCAGGACATTAGTGAAATCGGTTGTAATTACAAGTCTGGCCAACTTAGAAGGTAGGAGAAGTGTTTGTCTGGTTCCTGCTAGGATAGAGACATTTTTGCTTTGTGCCGAGCCCTCAAACTCATTTGCAGAGGAATGAGCCATGCGGTAGGTGAGCAGAGGAAAGGAGAAGCCGGGATGTGCCCTCAGCACTCCCTCACCTCTCCCGGAGCTCCCTGTGCTCTCCCACGCCCCATGGAAGGCTGCGGAGAATGCGCCCTGAGCGAATGCAGCACTTGCTTTCCTCTTCTCTGGCGCTTTCCTCTCTGTAATGTGTGGCACAAAACAGCGCAGGATCAGGCCTTTGCCAGCTGGCTGAAGAAGGAGACAGAGATCATTTGGGAGCTTCGTCCCACTTCCTTGAAATGATGAGGCAAAAGGACGTGATGGAAGAGAGTCTTGTTGTATCTCCTGGCACTTGAGCTGGCAAAATCACTGCTTTGAAAGATGACCGGGAGATTACTGTTTGGGAAATGGAAAAGATTAACTGTTCTAATGGATCAGTTTTTCTAGTAAGGCAGGGGCCATGTTCCAGATCCCCGTGCTGATAGGGTTGCACCTCTGAAGATACTCATAGTCTGTGCAACCATTTGTTTGGTTGTAATAGGGCTGGCTGCAATTCTGCTTGCGAGTTAATATTTTGATTTTGTTGGATTGACTTGCAGGCTTGTGAAGTACTCTGAGCAGTTCCTCTCCAATGATCCTGTCCTGTCTGGATGTCTCCCCAGCAACCCCTGGATAACAGATGACCCTGAGTTCTGGGATCTCAATGCAAAATTGTATGTATTTGTATTCTCTTGCCAGCTTGTGGTTTACGCTGACCTTTATGCTGATAGAAATCAGAAACGGGAACCGTTGATTTCATCATGATATCTGGTCTCTGATCACAAGCAGGGAAGCATTCCCTTTCTGACATAGCTTGGTCATGCTAAAGAAGCTGTCTCTTGGGAATATTCCTGCTGAACTTCCAGCATTACCTTCTTCAAGTGGAGCTTTCCTTAACATTACAGAAATTCCTAAACTGATGATGGGAGTATGCACTCAGCCCCTGCTGAGTGGGTCTAATCCTCCCCTTGGATGAGTGAAGTCCACTTTTACTAGCACAGGAATGGAATATGACCAGTCATGCTCAGGTATAGCACTTGGTTCAGCATTAACCTTGTTAAATTAGGTGCTGCCAATGGTGTAGCAATTCAGGGTTCAACTACTAGCCCTTGGTCTTTGTGCACACCTCAGGCTGCTTTCTTAGGAGAGGGTTTGGGTTGGAGACACATACTGGTGGTCCATCCCTTCTCTGAGGTCTCCCTTGGTTTTCAATTCAGATAGTATTTGCTAATTATACGGTGACATCTCTGGGCTTGAAGCATACAACATATTACTGGTTCTCATTTGAGACCAGCAATCCTGTTAGAGTGATAATATCCCATTAGACAGCCCCAAAGGATACCTTCACAGAATGCCTTTGAGAAGCAAAGCTTTGGGCAACAACCAGTGCCTCCTGCAGAACGGGACTGAGTCAAACCTCTGGCAAAGCAGGGCCATCATTGTGAGAGCAGCATAAATTCGAGATAAATCCTCATCCCACTGTGTACCAAGTTGTTTAATTATGGCTTACTCAGTGGCCTGACTTCAGGAGCTCATTACAGCATTCTGGAAAACAGTGCTGAGAAGTCTCTTGGCATTCCAGCAAAGGGCATTTTGGTTTTAATTAATCTGCCAATTAGATGGGCCACATGAAACTGGCCGAGCTGTTTGTTTTCAACCTGTGCAGAGTGGAAATCCCCACCAGAATGCGTGTGGAGCGATGGGCCTTCAATTTCAGTGAGCTGATACGAGACCCGAAAGGTCGGCAGAACTTCCAGCTCTTCCTGAAGAAGGAGTTCAGCGGTGGGTCTGCTGCGTCTCTGTCTTTGTCCCTGCCTAGGCCACACAGCAGGACGCTGCACAGCTGCGACAGAGCAGTGGTGGAAATCCATGCCTTTGCAGTAGGTGCTCTGAGTGGAGTCCATGACAAAGTCACAAATTAAAGGCAGTAGAAGTGACTTTGGAGGCAGTGGCTGCGCAGCCAGTGCATGCAATACCATCTAGTGGCACAGGACACAAAATACAGCCCAGGGTACTCCCAGTGCAGGGGGACTGCTCCCAGGCAAGCTGGAACTGGCTGAATTCACAAGCTCTTACAGGTGTCATTCATCCCTGAGCAGAGAGCAGGGGAAAGCTGTTTTCCTCCTTCAGTCCCAAGGGGATTGTCAAGGTGGCTGTAAGAACTGGAGAGACTGAACTGGGGCCAACACATGTTGAGTCAGACAGATTCAGTTTAGGAGTTCATGAATGGGATTGTGTTTTCCTCAGTCTAGCTCTCTGCTGACTGCGTCCTTGTTACACAGGAGAGAATCTGAGTTTCTGGGAAGCCTGTGAGGACCTCAAGTATGGAGACCAATCCAAGGTCAAAGAAAAAGCAGAAGAAATTTACAAGTGAGTGTGATAATTTTACATTCTTAAACTCTCGGTACATGAGTCCCATCACCTTCTTCCACACGTTGTCATTCTCCAAATGATTTATTCCTGAGACTTTTCTTTGTAAGCTGTCATGAAATGCGGCTGCCCTATGTCCCCATGTAGGAAAGGAGCTTTAGAAGATGAAAGCATAAATATTGTTTTGTTATATAGTTACTTTTCCTCTCTGTTCTTCACTATTACATTTAGGTCTTAGCATGTACTTTACAGATGTGGAGTAGCAAAGATCTTGGGGCTGCCATGAGGAGAGTGGAGAGACCCTTTTTTGCTTCCAGTGGGCTAAAATTTGGTTTATATTGTGTGTTAACAGTGCAAGAGGAAGTGGCTGCATGTCGTGCTGTTGAAGAGGAGATTGACTGATTGACTGCCTAAGATCAGGACAGCAAATTGCAGCGGGGAGCTGAAGGGACTTTTCCTTTCATGCATAGACAGAGGAATCTCCAGGAATTCTCCAGTTGTTAATAGCACTGTTGATTCCTCCTCCTTGCAGGCTCTTCCTGGCTCCAGGAGCGAGGCGCTGGATTAACATCGATGGCACAACAATGGGCATCACGGTCAAAGGCCTCCAGCATCCTCATCGTTACGTTTTAGATGCTGCTCAGACCCACATTTACATGCTGATGAAAAAGGTTTGTTATTTGTTTCCAAACCCTTAGGGGGATTCCAGTTCTCTGGGCCTTTCCATGCCTTTGTGTGCTGTCAGCTGTCACTTTCAAGTGGCCTTTGTTTGAAAATCCCTCAAATTTGCTGACTTAAGCAAGCACTGGTTCAGGCCTTTGTATGTTACTGCTTCTTCTTCCCTCTAAGGCAGCATGTCCCCGAGGTGGTGGAGCTCAGGTGTCTGCTGGAAGTCCTACTTTCTAATACCAGCTTTGTCACCAGCTCATTCAAAGCTTAAACAAATCTTTTAACTTCACTCAGAACCACTTTGTGTCCCACATCAGGTTATCCCTATGGTGGGATGCTTGTATCCAACTAGATTTCAGCGGTGGATGGGAAAAGCGGTAGCAATTGTGGTATAACTGCCCGAGTTTTGTACCAAGAGCATAACCAGACATGGCCCATCTCAAATTTTACTAGTTTTTTTTCACACATTTTTCTGCGGTTATGTTGATGGACACCCTTTTTTAGGTCTGACTGATACAGTAGACTGCGGGCTGATGTCAGCATCGGGTATGTCATGGCTTTCATTAGATCATGGTGACCAAAAATAACCCATAACTCCTCCATATGAACAATACAAAGCACACTTAGCAGGAAGGAGCATTGTGGGCCAGAGCAGCAGCTAATGCACATTGACACTGAAAGCAGCAGAACTATACTCATTTTCACCAGTTGCTGAAAAGTTCGGCTCCTGAAACATGAACACCTCACCCTGCAATGACTGTGAGACACCGCTGGCCTGGGCTAAGCTCAGTTCAGACCTTTTGGTCTGGATCGTACCTGGGAAGCTTTATTGTGAGATGGAAAATCCTGGGAATTTTACACCAAGATGAAAGGGTATTGGTTTAAATAGCTACATTTGCCTGAAAGATGCAAAGTCCCTTGGGCTGCTGGGGGAGATTATCCAGTTCCCAGCCTCCGTGGCTCCTGAACAGCTGTGTGTGGTGGTGATTTTAATAAGGGTGTTTGCAGCCCATAACTACCAATTTCTCTTTTTTTTTTCTGCTAGTAGGACTCCTATGGCCGCTATTTAAAGTCTCCAATATACAAGGAAATGCTGGCCAAGGCTGTTGTGCCACAAGAGACTGTCAAAAAAAGGCAAGTGAAAGTGGATGTAATTGTGGGTTTTGTTTTTCTTGTAGCAAGGGTAGAAAAAGCCTGAGTTGCAGCAAAATTACTGTGATTTAGATGTTCGCTTAATTAAATAAAATCTTTCACTAAGAAGATGCCTTGCTCTGAGACTGATATTGCTGTTTATTTGTGAGCCCTTTGGAAGTGGCTTGCGTGCAGTCAAAATTGACGATTGCTCGGCTGCCTTGTCTGTTGGGTCTGTTTAGAAAGGCTGTGCTTGTTGAATTAATCATGGCTCCTTTGCTGGAAGGAGAGAGTGGACTGGGCATGGGAAAACTCCCGCCCACAAAACATTGGCTGCCAGAGATGACACAGAGCTACTGCAGTGAAGGTGACAGGCAGCCACGTGGGAGCAAACAGCATCTTACCTGCGCGTGACTGCTGGCACAAGGTAGATGACCTTAGAAGGGGTAGGCTTGAAATGGCTTTTTCTAGACCAAGATGAAGGTTGCATAGCAGATTTGGGCCATTTGAACTGCAGTTGCTTCTTAAGGCTGAGCGTGCAGTGTCAGAGCCAGACTGGGTGGTGTGCTTCTTTCTCTGTTCCTCTTCCACTCATCAACCTAGCAAGCAAGAAAGAGGAATCATGGACTTTCACGCTATTGTTTCATCTAAAGCCCATTTCAAGTCAGTGGAAAACACCCTCCTGCTGACTTGCCTGGAATTTGGTTAGATTTTCCCTGAGCCACACATCACAAGGTCGCTGGCAGATGCTGATTGACCCCGGGTGACTACCTTCATGTTTGTTAGAGCCTGTTCTGGAGACACAATACTCAGCACCCTGGGTAAGTGTCGTGGTTTAGCCCCAGCCAGCAACTAAGCACCACGCAGCCGCTCGCTCACTCCCCCTACCCCGATGGGATGGGGGAGAGAATCAGAGGAGTAAGAGTGAGAAACACTCCTGGGTTGAGATAAGAACAGTTTAATAATTGAAATAAAGTAAAATAGTAATGCTAATAGTAACAGTATAATAATGATAATAATAATAATGATACACGAAGCAAGTGATGCACAATGCAATTGCTCACCACCTGCCGACCGATACCCAGACAGTTCCCGAGCAGCGATTGCTGCTCCCTGGCCACCCCCCCCCCCCAGTTTATATACTGAGCATGACGTCATATGGTATGGAATGGCCCGTTGGTCAGTTTGGATCAACTATTCTGGCTGTGCCCCCTCCCAGTTTCTTGTGCGCCTGGCAGAGCATGGGAAGCTGAAAAAGTCCTTGACTAGCATAAGCAGTACTCAGCAACAACTAAAAACATCAGCCTGTTATCAACATTCTTCTCCTACTAAATCCAAAACACAGCACTATGCCTGCTGCTAGGAAGAAAATTAACTCTATCCCAGCCGAAACCAGGACAGTAAGCTAAAGAGCTGGTACCTCATCCAGCCATGGCTTAACGCTTGTTTCCACTGCTGCTGGTAATGGCTTTGCTGAAGCAGGTAGTGGGTGGTTTTTGGGGTGTCACAGACACCAGAAACACCCATACTGGTCCCTATCTTGATCTTACTGAGGATGCTAGAAAAAAGATGGCAGTTGTTTGGGTTCACACTGAGCAGTAGTTACGTGCAAATGCTTACAAGAAAAAGAGTAACATACTGGTCATCTCCTGGCCCTGGAGTCCCTCATGAGGACCAGGAACAGGGCTTCCTTTACGCTTTTAGCAGTTCTGTAGCTGATGTGTGACACTGAGTCACCGAGTCCTGCTTTAATCCACCTCATCCACATTCGTGCTTCCTTCTTGTTGTGTGGGTGACAGTGGCACATCTGTCTCTGTGTCTGACACTGCCCTCCTGGCAAGTTTGCTTACCAGAAGTGAGTTTTTCGTGCCCTTCTACTCTTCAGTAACTCCCTGCTTCTTTCTCTCGCTCTCTGCCCAGCTCCACTTTTCCATTTGGACGCCGTCACCTCCGCTCCAGCCCCAGCCCCGTCATCCTGAGGCAGCAGGAGGAAGAGGCCAAAGCCAAAGAAGCCGCCACGACCGTGGACATCACGCAGGTCATGAGCAAGCTGGATCGCAGGAGCCAGCTCAAGAAGGAACCTCCCAAGTAGGCTCTGAGCCCTGCAGGGCACAGCTGCAGGGAAAAGACAAGCCGAGGCTGGTGTTGAGCTTCGTCTCCCCTTCCTGAAGGTGTCAGTGCTGCTTTAGGTTTCCCAGGCCGGCTCTGCCAGCAGCCTGCTTCCTGCAGGTTGCCATGGCTTCTGGAGCAGCAGATGTCACTTCCCAGGCATGTCAGGCTTGGGAACGCTGCCGGAGCCAGGCCGCTGGCTGTGCCGGATTTGGGGTGCAGGGCCCCGGCTCCCTCCCCGCACAGCTTGGAGAGGGGATGCCTTCTGCTCAGGAAGGTTGGGCAGCCCGGCCGCCTCCCCCTGCCTCCTGCTCCTCCAGGAGGTGGGATGGCACAAGGCAGAGGAAAGCTCTGTCATCCCAATCCTTTGCGTTCCAATCAGCCTTCCTGGGAGCAGAGGTGGACAGCCCCGCAGGGAGCACAGCCAGGTGGCCCACCTCAGAGCGTGTCCACGCTGGTGTCCATCCTCTCCGGGGGATGCGCACCTTCCCAAGGGGTGCACCCTGGGCACCCCTGAGAGGAGCGCACCCCTCACTTCAAGTATCCTGCACCTCCTAGCCAGTGCGACGGAGCCACAGACAGAAGAGCGGGGTAGACTTCTTGTGAGAACAGTAGGATGAGCGTTGCTGAAGGCTTGGGTGACCCTTTGGATTCTAATGACACTCCCAAGGACCCCCGGCACGCTGGCGGTGATCAGTGGAAAGCTCTGCTCTCCCCTGTGACTCCCCTGCACGATGAGCTAGGTCTGCAGGCTCAGAGAGCCGCCTCTTGCAAGAGTCTGCAGGAGGGCTTGAGAGATGCAGCCGCGGCTTTGTGTTTCTGTTATCAAATCCTTCCTACCTATTGCCTTGTCTTTTTCCTGCTCTTATATTTTCTGTTGTTAAAAAAAAAAACCTGACAAGAGGCAGTTCCAGTTGTTGCTGGCTTGTAGCCCAGAGGCAAGGAAGAACCGGGGCAGAGGTGTTACAAGCTGATTTCAACTTTAAGTAGTTTTTCATTCGCTCTGTCTCTTTTTGCTCTTTAGAATGAGGCAACCTAAACAACTACATTAGTGCTAAAGAGCTTGGGGAGATTCCAGGCTTTGCTGGGAAATTCCAGCACGTCTGGACTAGACCGATGATTACCAGAAGTGGGAAGATTCTCGCAAAGCCCAGTGAAGGGAATTGGGGGGGGCAGAAAAGCTTCCTTGTTCGTTAGAATTCAGGGGAAGCAGAGGGACTGGGTGGGAAGGCCTGAGGTCCGGGAACCTTCTTTGCTCCAGTTCATATTGTTCATCTGTTTTTACTACCGGTATGATTTTACAGGGAGTGGGAGATGGAGAAAGCTGTGAGCGGGAGCCCTCAGGGTGGATGCAGACCAACCCCTCGCGAAGAGGGAGGTAGTTAGGCGATAGCTGTGTCCCGAACAGCTTTGAACAGCAATTCTTGCCCTCCCCGTGTGTGTTATCAGAGGCAGAATCAGGGCTACACGGTCTGATCTGGTATCGCTGCAGAACTAGGCTCCTTTACTCTGCAGCTGAGCTAGGGAGATTTTCATGACCTCCGTTAACCTAACGGTGATAAACCCTCTTAGAGGAATTGAAACCAAGTCGCATGAGTCTTTTGCTCTGATGGCAAGGTCTGCTTGCAAAGTCTCTGCTCTTATTCCTAGTGGAAGCAATGGCAAATTTTGCAATGCTGTAAGGGTTAGCAGGCTCAGACCATAATTGTTTTTTTTTTAATTCTGCTTAAAATCACAAGGCTTTTTTACTGAGCACAGTCAACCTACCTTGACATGAGAGCACTGAAAGATACTCAAGAACTTGGCAGGGTTGGTCCAAAGCGACTTGGATGTGTTGAGCTCTACAGTCTCTTCAGAGTTTGTATAACATGGAGCACTGAGCATGTTGGGATTGCCAGTATGTAGTAACATGTGGAAGATCAAGTCAGGGTATAAATAATAAATAACAAATCTGTGTGTTCCAGTCAGTCCCTCTGATTCTACTTCTGTTTTGTCTGCAGCTTTGCTTTTTATGTTCTCTCCATCCATTCCTTTCTCTGATTTTTCATCATCTCAGCTTTGCATCGCTGTCCCCCTGACATGGGTTAATGCTGCGTGCTCTGGAGTCGCTGTCCTTGTGAAACGCCAGGCCTACGCTTGCAGGCAGAAGCTGGCTCTGCTCTGCTTAGAGGCTGAACAAGCTGGCGTGACCCAGCGTACAGCTCCTTGGTCCCTGGCCGTTCAGTCCCTGAAGAGGAAGGTCTCCTGTACAAAGTGTGACCATGGTACAAACTGAACTTCGCTTTGTGCCAGCCAAGAAATTGTTTGTTTCCATTGGAAATCAGAGCAATATGTTGTTTCATTTCTTGGCCATCGCTTTCATGCATTTGTCTGTCTAATAAAAATAAATGTAGAAAATGAAAAAAGAACTGAGTTCATCCTTCTCTGTCTTGTCTCAGTGTGTTCGTCCTTCACTCTCTCATCTCTCTGCCACGCATGCATGCATTTTCTGTATATGTGCCTCTGCTCTCAGCACTTCTCTTTGGACACTTGAGCTGCATTTCATTTCTGCTGGGAGCGAGTCCTTAGGAAACAGCGGGGGGGCCCCGGCATGCAGCATGTCCTCTGCTGATGGATCTGCACTCGGGCTTGTCCTGAGGGCTGAATTAGCTGAGCTGGAGACTTCACAGCACCAGCCAGGGACAGTGGGGGCTTCAGTACAAGACGTGGCTTCTCGTATTATCACTCATCAGGGTTTGGAGCTCAGTGTCCTATTTCTTGGCGACCACAGCAGCCAGCACATTGGTACTTTGGGTGTGACATGGTTATGCCGTTTATAACCAAGATCACATTCTCAGGATAGCAGACTCCTCTGTGCCTGGAGCTAATCTTTGTCGGGAATGAGACAAGCTGGTGTCTCCTATAGCATCCCAGCGGGTGTGGGGCTGGATCCGTCAGCACCCGCTGAGGCCGGTAGCAATGACCCCGTTGCTTTCCATGGGCAAATCGCCATGCCGGCGCTCTCCCGCTGTGGGAGGGCAGGGAGGGGCTGGAGCTGCAGGAGAGGGGGGCACCGGCCCAGGCTTGGCTGGGGTGGCTGCCGGCTGCCTCCTGGCTGAGCCCTGTCTCTCCCGGCAGCGCAGGCGGCACCCGGCCCTTCTCCTCCGGAGCAGGAGAAGGCTTCCCCTCCAGCCCCCCGCATGCCGCCCCCCGGGCCTGACTGAGCCTCTCTCCTTTTCCTCCCCACAGCCCTGCCACCTCGCCTCCCCAGCCCCTCGCCCGGCTGTCTACGTCGGCACCGGCACCCCACCATCGCCGCCTGCCTGCCTGCCTCCCGCCTCCCCCGGCCCCCCGGCCCTGCCCCACGGCACCGTCTGCCCCTCGCCCATCAGCGTGGCCCTAGACAGCACCGCGGGCGCCGGGAGGGAGCAGGAGCGCCGGGGGGCCAGCCCCGGCCCCTTCCCCTCCAGCGGCGGGAGGTCCCGTGCGGCCGCCCTGTCCTTTGGCCGGTTCCTGAAGAGGGGCTGCTGGACCTCGCCCGTCTTCGCCACGCTCTCGCCCAAGTGCCCGGCCGTGCCCCACGGGAAGGTGCAGCCGCTGGGCGAGCGGGAGCGGCGGCTCCGGCCAGACACCAAGGCGGTGAGCAGGTAAGCACCGCGCGGGCATGCCCTCATGAAGGGCTCGCCTCCGGCACCATTTTGGTTTGCAATTACCCAGAGGTTGAAATAGCATCAGCTGAGCCCATTAAAGCGGGCCTGGTGCTTCATATTCCAGTCAGCCGTCGCCATCTTCCCCCGCCATGTCTGCCTGCTGTGGGGCCGCGTGTGATGGCGGCTGCCAGGAGCGGGCACCGGCTTTGCTCCTCCCTGGGGTCAGGCAAGAAAATGGAGGCACTGCACCTTCCCACTGGCCCCGGGGAGCAGGGGGCCGTGAGGCTGCTGGGGTACGGCGTGGCGCAGCCGGGGATGTGGCCTCTCCCCTGCCCTGGGGACACCAGGCCCCTGCAGTGCCCGTCCCCCGGCAGCCATGTCACCTCCTGCCCGTGTCCCTGCGCCTCCGCACGCCGGGGCAGGCTGGAGGAGGTGGCGGCCCCCTTGCACGCGGCAGCCCCAGCTCAGCATGAAGATATTAGGAAAAATTTTTTCATGGAAAGTGTGGTCAAGCATTGGAATGGGCTGCCCAGAGAGGTGGTGGAGTCACCATCCCTGGAAGTGTTCAAAAAAAGGGGAAGACGTGGCACTTTGGGACATGGTTTAGTGGGCATGGGGGTGTTGGGTTGATGGTTGGGCTGATGATCTTAGAGATCCTTTCCAACCTTAATGATTCCTAGTTTTTACTTTCATTAAACAGTAATCCAGCCACCAAGCCAGGAAACATGAAATTAATTATGATTCTCCCCTTAACTGGTTTAGTGGTGGACTTGGTAGTGTTAGGTTAATGGTTGGACTGGATGATCTTAAAGGTCTTTTCCAACCTAAATGATTCTATGATTTGCCCCCACATCAAGAGGCTTCAGGGGCCGTGGGGCCTTGCTGCCCCATGTATGTTAGCAGGAGCTGTTGTTTGTCTGATTTTGGTGGCTTTGGAGAGGAGCTCGAGGTCTTGGCACCAGCAAAGATGGCGAGGCATTCAGGTACTCTGGGGTAGGGACCCCGTACATCCCTGAGGATCCTCCCCGCGAGGCTGAGCAGCGCTGCGAGCCCGGCTGACAGTTGCCTTTCCTCCAATTGCATCTAAAAACCACTGCTGGTATTTGTGCTGCCTGCCCCAAATCATGGCCAGGCCCCTAAAAACATCTCTTTCCCTCGGCTCCTTCGCTTGCTTTCTGTACTGGATGTGTTTTCTGATGAGAAACAGGCCAGAGGCCTCGCCGGTGGTTCCTCTCTGCTGCGCTTACACCTCCTGTTCGTGGTGTAAAGCCCCCAGGTTTTACTTTTGATCCCTGAATTTTCCAAACCACTCGTATATTTGTGTTTGTTCTCGAGCACTGGTTCAGGTTTGGTTTAATGATTTGAAAGTCAGAGGAGACCCAGACGTAACAAGGGAGGAGAAATCTTGAGGGAGAGTTGTGAAACGTTTGTCATTCCGGAGCAGGATGTGTAAGATTGGGGGATTTTTTGCCTGGAGAGGCTGTCACTGTTGAAACCAAATCCTGGCCACATCCCTCACTGAGAGTAACGTGTCCTCAACCGCTTTTAATCCACCTCTGCTGCTGACCGAGTGGATGAGTCCACATTATAAATTCAAAAGCACAAATCTGAGGGCTCCTTCTCCACCTGGCTCTGCGCTCTGGCTGTGCCGGAGCTGTGTCACACAGCAGTTTTGCTTCAAAGGGGTGGGAGTGCACATTTCCTTCGTTTTCCATCTCTGTGGGCTTGTGCCCAGGAGTTTTGCTTTGGGATTTGGGGTTTGAAAAGTGGAAAACTCAAAGCCAGGCTCCGTGCTGCGTGTTCGCTGTCTCGGAGAGCACATCAAAAAGTGCCGTATGCGTGATGAGTTTTTATTTCCCAACACAGCTTCTTCCAAATAAAAATGGATGCTCCGTTGGAGAGCCGAATCTACCCCATAGACTCTGAGGAGGGAGAGGACAAATGCCACCGCGCCTGTAAGGACTCTGCGAAGGAGGTCATCTGCCCTTGGGAGAAGCCCACCGAAGGGGGGAGAGCTGGGTAACGAGCAGCCCGGACATGGACCCTCTCTTTCCAGGCCTGAGACCACGAGGTTTGCCACGTATGGTTGAGTATACGGGCCGTGCTGTTGCAGAAGTGCGTTAGAGCCACCCTTCACCATCAAGGAGGCTCAGACTACCACAGCTACGAATAACGGACCCCGGTGTACCCATCTGTTTGTAATTCAAGAATTTGAAGCATTTCTGGACCGGTTTTCTTTCCTGTCTCTGGTATATTCAGATCTATTCATTACAAACTCCTGATAAATGAACCTTGTTTCTTGCCTTACAGCAGATGGAGAATTTATGTGTGTGTATATATATATGTATATATCCTGGGAAATGGTGTCTTATCTGAATTACTTGCTTGGCCATGAGGTGTCAGCACCCTGAACACAACACAGCTGGAGCAGAGCTTGCGGGCATTTTTCAGAGTAGGACTCAGACTTCAATGCCAAGATTGGGGCATGTTTGTGTCCCCAGCTTGGGTCCACCTCTTATTATTAATAACAGTTTTTGAATTTTAAAGCAAGTTCATTAAGACACAGCTGATTGCTGGGGAAAATAAAGTAAACCCCTCATGAGAAGCTGTGTACCGTGTGGCATAGCATCATTCCTTAATCCAAACCAGAAATGATCCCAAGCAGTGCAGGAGGAGAGCAAAGGCTCCAGAGCACTGCTGCATTAGCTCCAGTTTGCCGGTTGTGGCCTCTCTGTGCTGGGTTTTGAAACCATGACTTGAACTGTGCCCTGGCAACACCTGGGAAGATCCACACCAAATCCGTGTTGGTGTTTCGGGTCTCTCCAAACTTAGATCGATGCATTGCCACAGTCTTTACCTGTGTCGTTATCGAGTGTTAGAACGTTGCTTTCCTTATGTCATGTCAGCGTTTGAAGATGGTTTTTTTGCTCAAGTGTGGAGGGGATTCCTAGAAGTGCATGATGTGGGTTGTTCTTCTGTAATTTGGCCGTGTGGCCTGTGACTTTTGATGTTGGTATTTTGTACTTTCTAATTGTAAATGGAGCTTTGCCCATCCGGCTGATGTGGTTCATCATGCTGACTTCTACTGCGGGATTTGAAGTCTCTCCTCACACATGCTCAGTGGTCCCCATTTCCCCCAGGTCTGGGACGACACTTCTAATCACAGGGCAGTTTGCGAAAATCAAGAGGCTGTTTCTGTTTCCAAAGACTCTTTCCCAGGGGAGCAGAAAGATGCACCGCCCCAAAGCAAAGGTCGAGCAGGAGGGTACTGCCCCACACTGCCCTTAATGCTCCTCTAGTACGAACGCATGTTTGCTCTTGCTGGCTTTGCTTTGTCGGAAGGATCTGGTTCTGCTCTGGCAGTCACTAGCGGTGGCCACCTATTACTCATGAGAGACAAACGTGGTGTCTTTTGTGGTTGTTTTTGTTAATATTGTTACTCAGCTGCTCCTGACGAGACACTGATAATGTATAATCCAGGAAACACGACAGGAAGTCATTGTGACATGCAAGAGTTAATAATATTATATTTAATATTATGTACATATTATAAGAGCTAGTCTGCAATTCCTATTTTTCTCATCAGTTTGGGGTTCCTCTTGTGCACATCCCTGCCTCCTACTCTGGAAGGTGACAGCAGCTGCGGATCAGCAGTGTGTGTCTGGGGCTGGGATGTGTGTCACGCTCCAAGGAGACAGTAAATACCATCACGTGGAACCCACTCATCTGTGGTTTCCTCTTCTTCAGCACTGCCGGCGTGCACGGAGCTGGGCTGGGCACTGAGCACCGGATCCCCAGGCTGGCTTCCTCAGCACCTCGGCTCCTCTACAACTACCTGAAAGGAGGCTGTAGTGAGGTGGGTGTTGGTCTCTTCTCCCAAATAGCTAGTGATAGGACAAGAGGAAATGGGCTTAAGCTGCGTCAGGGGAGGTTTAGATTGGATATTAGGAAAAATTTCTTCATGGAAAGGGTAGTCAAGCATTGGAACAGGCTGCCCAGAGAGGTGGTGGAGTCACCATCCCTGGAAGTGTTCAAAAAACGGGTAGACGTGGCACTTTGGGACATAGTTTAGTGGGCATGGTGGTGTTGGGTTGATGGTTGGGCTGATGATCTTAGAGGTCCTTTCCAACCTTAATGATTCCTAGTTTCTACTTTCATTAAAAATAATCCAGCCATCAAGCCAGGAAACATGGAATTGCTACTCTGCGCTTAATTGGTTTAGTGGTGAACTTGGTAGTGTTAGGTTAATGGTTGGACTGGATGATCTTAAAGGGCTTTTCCAACCTAAACAATTCAATGATTCTATGATTCTATGATTCCTCATGTCATCAGCTTGCTGAAGAAGATGCATGTCTTGTCCCAGTTTCACAAGCTGATGAACGCATGCGTTCTGCATGATGAACTTGGGCACTACTCGTATTTGTTATGTACTTAGCAAGAGTAATGTAACTGGTGCTGTATACTACCCAGCTACCATGAATATACAGTTTGCTAGCCACAGGGAAGAGGGGACCCAACAAGAAACTCTTGTCAAAGAGATGGGTGGTCACCCCCGCTGGCCTCAGTGAGGGGTGGCACTTCCTTCACTGCAAAGAGGCGCAAAGGGAAATATTCATAGAAATATCCCTGGGTTTATTTCCAGTGACCTGGGGCAATCAGCGTTTCATCTCCACACCCAGCTTTGCAGTTGCTGAGCGCAGACCAGGCTGCGGCGTACATGCGGGTGATGGAAAGCTCATGCTCTCCAGTGACCTGTTCTGCTCCTGAGGGGATGGACGGTGAAGATCTCCCCATCTTTCAAGGAATTAAATAGTGCCTTGGCCTCACGCTCATCTTCTAAACCAGAATAAGGACTTCAAGATCCAAAACTGGCTGTTCTCTCAGGGCTTGGACACCCTGATGCAATTACATCCAGACAGTCAGATACGTATGTGTCCCAGAGGTCAGCACTGGGGATCCTCAACATTTATCCTGTCAGGGCACTGCTTTTTTTCCCCAATATCTTTCAACTAGAGGACTCCTACAATTTTTTCCCCTGGGGTGGACAGGCCCCCGTGTCGTCCATCTGAAGCCTGTGCCTTGCTTTCCTTCCTTCCTCCCTTCATCCACAGACCCCCCAGGTGCCTGCCGACTGCAGGTTGAAAACCGCTGCTCCGGAGGCCCCGGATCCCTCCTGCCACCATGCTGTGCTTGCATGGTGACATCTGACGATCTCACCCCCGCTGGAGGCCTGGCGTGCTGGAGTCAGGAGCGCTTTCAGCTCTCGCAGTTCAAATCCCCTCGCTGTGCAGGAGCCCATTTAATGCTGCCTGGAGTCACCTGGAAGAATTAGCTCACTGCAGCAACTTAGACATCCAAGGTATTCTGATAATGTGAGGGATGTGTAAGGTTAATGACTGGAAAAAGTGATCGCTCCCTGTGGGCAGTTTCTCAGAAAACTCCCTGCTGCTTGGCTGACAGAAGAAAGGAGACTCCAGCAGCAGCGAGGAAGCCCTCGCCGCAGTGGCCCCGCTCTCCTGCCTCCCACGGCTGCAGGGGCTCATGGCTGGCACAGACCCACGGAGCAGCCATGGCCCCGCTCCGGCTTCTCGGTGCTGGAAGAGCTCCCTGTGCTCCAGGTCTGACCTGACGTGCTGCAGGAGGGGCTGCAATGGTTGGACTTCAGATATTATGTGAATGAACCTGGAAGGAAGATGCTTAATTAGCTGTGTGGCTCTACAACTTGCTCCACTGCCACCCGTGGAGGTCCCACGCCCCACGTTAGGGTGGGCTCCTCCAGCATCCTTCGCTCCGGCTCAGGCTGACCCATGGCTGCTGGGATTTGTTTGCGTGCTTGCTCTGTGGCGGTGGGCCAGCCTGAAAAGCAAGAGCAGCTTCTGGGGTTCCCCCAAATCTCCATGAGGGCTCTTCCCAGGCTGCCTCAGCCATCAACCTCAAGGGGACACTGTTGGGATAGGATGGGAGCGAGTCCCATGCTCGCGAACCTCAGCTTCTTGCTGGGGCGATGGGCAGGAGGTGGATCCTGCGGCGCGGGGTGCCAGCTTTGGGGCAAGCCCTGCTCCGGCTGCGCTGCTGAACTGCGGCTGGGGCTGCTCTGCGGCCGTGCCGTGGTGCCGGGTACATGCCACGCTGCACCTGGCCTGCAGGGTGAACCTGATTAAAATGTCCAAATTAGAGATCCGTTTTCTGAGCGATTGGCATCTCTCAAATCTCCCTTCAAGTTGGACATTTCACTCTCTCCTCTCCAGCTGGAACGTAAGGCCAAAGTGCCAAAAACACTGAGGGCCTGTTTTTTTCACTGAAGTTTTGGACTGTGCATCGCTCAAGTCTTGTTAATTTAAAAATGGAACAAAGAATGCTCAGCATCCATCAGCATCAGGCCTCAGGAGCAGGAAGTACCAGCTGGCTCAGGAGAGGGCTCGTTCCCATGAGATTCCCAGTGTAGTTTTGGCAGGCGGCGTGGTTGGGATAGCTCTGCGAACAGGCTCTTCCTGCCTGAAATGCCAGCCGTGGCAGAACAGCTGACTCAGAGCATGACAGCTCTTCACAGCATCCCCTTGTGAAAGGAGCCGTCAGAAACGTTCCTGACACCGCTGCCTTTGCATTTTGTGAGGCTGACTTGAAAGCCGAGATGTAAGCCGAGCCCATGTCATGATGCTCTTGGAAACGGTGCTCTGAGGGTGGAATTCACCTCTGTGCTGGGGCTGCATCGCATTACATCCTACTCGGGTCCCGGAATAGGATGTCAGTCAAACTGAAGTGGTTCATGGTCTATTCACCCCAACATCTGAATATCTGAATTATGATAAATATATTATGAAAGACTCATCGTGACTTGGCTTTTTGGGGTGCAGGAGCCTCAGGGATGCAGGAAGAAACACAGTCACCAGGGGAAATTTCCCCTTGCCACGAGGGATATGTTTTATGCATTTCGCAATATGCCTGGCTAAGAAGCAGAGGTGAGCACCTCGCAGGATCCCTTTTAGGGTAGAGGTTCCCAGATCTGTTCGGCACCACACTGAAGAGGAAAAGATAAGCTCTTGCAAGTCAGTTTACTTTTTAAAATTCATGTTGCCATAGCAGCTTAGCACACCGTCTCAAGTCCTCCTTCCTGCAAAACTTTGATCAGCATGAAAACAGAATTATGTTGTTCCCCAACATGTTCTACATATACATATATCGAAGTTCCCATAGTTCAAGCTTCAACATCTCTGCAAAGCCCTCTTTTGTTTCTCGCTCACAAAAAATTTCTCTGGCCAAAGGACAGTATTTTAAATCCTCGAGATGCATTGGGCTCAGTCTTGGTGTAAAGCCAGCTCCTCAGCATCTCCCTGGTCCTGCTGCTCATGTTCCCAGCTGAGGTTCTGGTTCCAGTGGTTTCTAAACACACTCTGGTACACCATAGCACTGAAGCCCAGCCACCAACCTCTGCCCCCAAAATTTCAGAAATACCCTCCTCCCTTGGCTCTGCTCTCTGGCCATCAACCTAGTCTCTTCCATGGAGTATTAGAAGAGCGCAAATTCCCCTGAAATATCTATCCATTTGTTATCCAGCAGAAGCACTGGGCTGTATCATCCCTGCTCACCTCTAGTCCTGTCATGCTGGGTTCCCTCTGTCCCCAGGGAAGGAGTTGGTCACCCCGCTTAGGATGGGATGCATCAACTTTGGAAATGGCGTATTCCCTCCATTGCCTAGAGGAGACTAACTCAAGACTGGACACAACTTCTGTATGGGTAGGAGTTGGTGATAATTTATATATGGGTGGGACGACCTGACAGCAGTGGCTTTAACGAGACTTAGTGCAGCCAACGTGTTGTGTGTAGGCACCTGCTGCAGCTCCAGGTACAGTGGTTTGGCTCTTTGCAAGCTCTGCTGTAAGCCTTAGGAGACCTGCATTTATTCTCGTCGTTACCCAAGATGGGGCTGCCTTGTTCTTGCTCCTGAACTTTCCCTCTGTTGCACTGTGCTGGGAGCAATGGAAGGAACTTTAGTAGCACTTTAAATCCTGCTTAGAGCAATCCTTTTGTTTCCATCAGGTGTCCCGTTTTTCCGGTTGCATTTATGCTAGCAATATTGGAAAAGACCAAAAAAAAAAAAGAAATGAGGCTAGACATAGACAAATTTGCAATAATAACCTACATGGTCATTTGGTTAAATAGCGCATTACCCCAAGCTACCTTTTTGCTGTTGTTGTTCACATGAATCCGTCTCCTCACCCCAGAGGAGACCCTTCCAGACCAGGACAGGGAAAGGTCAGTGGGATTTTTATTAATGTTCACAGCCAGACTTCTTCCAGTCAGCTTTTTTTTTTTTCCCCGATCAACTGAAGGGAAAAAAAAAAAAAGAAGAAGAAAAAATTGGGGTAAAAGTTGAAGAACACTTTAATTTATAAGAAAAAGAACTAAATAATTGATGTAGTCATGGTGCCAAAGGTAATTTCTGCTGCTCCCTCTATCTCACAAAGACATTTAGCATTGATTGAGATCAAAGTATCAAAAACCCCTGCTGCTGAGCTGAAAGGCAAAACTTTCGGCTGCCTTTCTCCGCTCTAATAATATCGTCTTTATGTAGTTAATAAACTGCACACTTCAGTCAAACTATATCATTACAGAAGACTTAGGGAGCTAATAATTTAAAAGCAAAGAATTGCCTCTGTTCTTCGCTTTGAACTAAACAACATTCTGTTGAATGAGGGGGACATCAAAGCTTTGTTACTATTACCAATGTGGCTGGAGCATAGGGCCGCACAGAGTGTGTACTTCAGTCATGAAGAGAAAAAAAAAAAGATTAAAGATATTGGCTTATCAACCCACAGGCAGAACCAGGTGTTTTCTTTTCTGCTGTGCAAGCATCAGGTGGTTTGCTTATCAATGAGTTTTCTTGTTAAATAGATGTACATGACTTAGGTTGATCCCTCCAGTCCTGTGGCCCTTTTATTTTCTGAGCAATCTTTGAAAAAGTTGGGATGAGGCGCTGTTTGTTTGCGGGAGGACGGCTAATTGGGCCTTTTGCCGAGGGCCAGCTCCCTTTTTCGCTCCGCTGACGCTCTCCTGTTGTGTTGTCCTCCGCTGCAGCAGGTCTCCTCCCTGCTCCCCACCTTCCTTCTGCATGTGTGCTGTGGGGCAGCCCCCTAACACGTGGGGCAGCCTCATCCTCTACTGGATGTGCCTTTGCCCCTCTCCTGCCATCTCACCCCTGCCGCTCCAGTTCCTCCGTGCTCTCAGTGGAGCAGGCTCTGCTCTCCCAGGTCAGGAGAGGCATGTCCCTGCAACCAAAGACAACCCTCTGGGTCTTCTGGCACAGCTGGGAGTGAAGGAGGCACCACACCACTCCACTTCTCTCTGCGTGGGGAAGAACGAGAGGACCTGCTGTCCTGCTGCTGCCTTCTCCGGCTGGACCATAGCTGAGAACGGCTTCTTTCCCCTCTCACCCACCACACAAAGGTTTGCAAAGATCTGGCTGGTGCCAGGAGGGGGTGTCCATGGAGGGTCTCAAGCATGAAGATCCTAAACTTGTTCAAGGGTGTGTGAATCACTCACGTTCATGCCAGCGACGCTTCCTTGCCAGATGTTTTTTCACCAAGTATGGCACTGTGGGAGAGAAAGGCTTGCTTTCATAAATTCCAGTAAAACACAAAGGTTTTTCCTGGGACATTGGACAGGGGCAGGATCAGCGAAAACACTGCAAGGGGACTTCAGGAGCTCTCCTCCCATCCCTTCCCTGCCATGGCAACATCTGCCTGTGTTGTGTGCCTGGGTCTGACTCCAGGTTAGACCTTCTGCACTCGTTGGCTGGAGACGTTCGAATACGGGGTTGTGGTGTGAGCCCCAGGGTCTCGCCAGGAGAAACAAGGTGAATCATGAGGTCAGCACCTGAGAGGACGGGGCCTCTCAACCCTCCTGCTCTGATCTCCTGGGCTGGATGGACCTCTGGATGTTCCAGGCAGGTCTGGGAGCTGGCAACTTGGTGTAGGCTCTCTTATGGGATACTTGCATTTCTTAAATGCTGCTTTTCATTTGCATCAAAAACTCTCCTTGGTTATTGGCGGTCTGGATCTCATCCGCTATTAAAGACTGGAATTTGAAAAAGCAGAAAATAATGGCTTATTTCAAAGTAACAATTCGACTGCTTTTTGAAATGCTGTCCTTATTCAAAACCACTTACATTTATACATATTTCTAAGTCTTTATTATCCTCAGAGGCTGAACCAATTTGGATCTTGATTTCCGCAAGCGTTTTCCTTGATTTCTGTGTCAGAAAGCTGAGATGTAATGTGAACAGATTGGATGTTAACCATAGGTAACAAACGGTTTCCCGGGAATTATTGCTCAAGTTATTCTTTAAAATACTTTGCGAAGCCTATTACTACAGGGAGAAAATCAGTAGCAAAAAGACTTTCAGAAAGGGGTGATCTTCTGCTTTTCATCCTGTTGAGCTGCAAGCTGGAGCGTGTGCCTGAGCACATGTGTAGACATATGTGCATGTGTGGGCTTTTGTGGGCTTCGTTCTTTTTTCAGTGGAATTGGCTTTATCATGCACCAAGAGTGATATTCTAGCCCTGCTGAAGTATTCTTTTTGCCTTTCATTTCGGTAAGACTAAAAGTTTCATTTCTGAAATGGAAGAGGATCTCCTAGCACACGGCTGACACATACTTTATGACCAGAATAATGTCAACTGTCCTGTAAATGGAGAGGAACGTGTCCATCACTCTTTCTGCAGATTAATGGATGACCTGAAGATACCACATGCTGGTGCTCCATGTTGTCTGAGGACCGTAATAATCAAATGAGGAGGTGGGAAAAGGTCTTCTATGTACTCTCACATGCAGATATAGTGCCAAAGTTTTAAGAAATGTTTTCTGAAATGTTGGCCTCATCTACCAGGAAGGTTTTGAGTTTGTCTGAACTCATCAGACAGCCGCCATCCCGGGAAGGTGAAGTGTGTCACAGTTAAGTCAACCTGATGGCTTGTCTCTCAGAGACAACCATCAAGCCAAAGGAGACCCTGATGTATTCTGCTTCACTTGTTTGGACTTTCACTGATGGGATCTATTATATACAAATACCCAAGATTTGCACCCAGAAATCAGAACGCAGTGGGTAATATTTAGTACAACCTCTAGAGCAAAGTACCTAATGCAAATTATAGAGCACAGTATCTGCCTGTCCATCTGTCTGTCTGTCTATCTACCTACCATGGACAGACTCATTCATGGAATGACTATTTCTGCAGCATTTAGAAATGCTCCCATGTTTAAAACAGTGCTGCGAGCCAGCGCGATGCTAAGAGAGGCTTTCTGGCTGGACAGAGATGCAGAGCTAAAGGCTCTTGAGCCACCCTTTGCAAGATCTGGTAATACAAAGATAATAAAGTGACTCTGATGGGAGTGCAAGGCAGAGTGAAGCTGTCTTTAGCCTTTACCAAAACCACTGTCAGTGCCTTTGCCTTTTCACAGCACAGCTCTTCGCAAAGCTAATTGGGTTAGTGCCTTGCAGGGGGTTTTCAATGTCTGCAGGAGCTGGGCTGCTGCAAACACCTTCCCCTTCAAGGCACACAGCGTTGCCTTTTTCACACCACAGCTCTCTCCCTGGCTTCTGTTCTCGAAAAGCAAAAGTCCCAGGCTGTTCTTCAGTATCAGCCATTACAGTGTTTCAGTTCTTTCCTCCCAGCCATTTTCAAATGTTCAACTTAAAAGGCAAATGTTTCATTTTAGGCCAAATTCCCCCCTCCTCTCCCTTTCCCTTCTCTTCTCCTTCGTCCCCCCCCTCCTTTCTCTGGAAGAAGAACAAAGTCATTCAAATCAGGAAGCTGAGGAACTCCATGTATACTTTCCACTGGGACCTCGATCCTTACTGGTTTGGCTTGATTTGATTGAAGTGTAATTTAATCCTTCATCATTTGTCATAATGTCATTTATATATAAAAACAACACTGCATCCAAACTTCAGATCAGCACCGAGGAGCTCTCCAGGAGGCATGAAAACAGAGCCGAGGAGCAGGCTTTGCTGATTGCAAGGAGGGTGTGAAGCTGGCAGGCAGCGTGACTGCCTTCCTACTCGCTGGGAAGGCACTAGGATGAAGCGTGTCATAGTTAAGTCAAGTTGCATTATGTTAGTGAAGATGGGTCTGGATTCACAGCGAAATGAAGGGGTGATTGTGAGCACATCTATGCAAAATAATTCAGGTTGTGTGGGTGAAATACCTGGGAGGAGGTGAACAACCTGGATTTCAGCGTGGGCTAGGAAATGGAGTATATTTGCAGGTGCACCGGTAAATGCAGTGATGATAATGTCACTGCCCTCTGTTACCAGCTGGAGCGAGGTAGGGCTGGAGTCGGTACGCCTCAAACCACGTCTTTATTTGTAGTAGAGGAAGGGGAGGAAAGAGAAGGGCCTTTCATGGTAGGAGATGTCTTCCTAGCTCTGCTCCACCATCGTGTGCAGGTTTCTTCCATCCCCTCTTCTTCAGAGTGACCTCTACGTTGTCGGTGCTCACCTTCAGGTGTTGGGGTTGGGGCTGCAGTACTTCTTTGACACCGAGTGCCTCTCATGGAGCCTGTAGGCGAGGTAGCAGAAGTCACCGGACACTCATCTCAAGGCTGTAGGAAGCTGAATCTTCATCCTTTGCCTCAAGTATCTCATGTTTAGCTACGCACAGCTAAAATACTGAACATCTGAACTCTGGCATCTCTCTGCTCCTTCATTCGGGAAGTGGAACGTGGGAGAGGACAGGCAGGGAGGGGAGGTCAGCAGCCCTGCTGTGACTCCAGGAGGCTTGAAAGGGCCGGTGGCTCTCGGTGGGTTTGGACTCGGCTGCACTCAGGCGGCGAGAGCGCACGTGGTCCAAACCCGTCTGGAATCCCCTGTGAAACCTTTTCTGGACTCCAGCTCTCAGTGTGCCCATCTGTGAAATGGGAGCTCGTCAGTCTGTGGTGAGGCTTGTGAAGAGGCAGTTACGAACATACCCCCACGCTACTGCTCTTGTTCTTCATGCTCTCTGCTCTCAAACAAGAGGAGCCTCATCAGAAAAAAAGCAGCTTCTGAAGCTTTGGTGCAATACGGTAGAGACCTAAAACCAGCCCTGAGAGGTATTGGGAAGACTCTGCACTCAAAAGCCCTGAGGCTTTTGTTTTCACCTCTGTGCTCTGCTCAGGCAGGGTTTGTTCCCCGCGCTGCAATCCAACACGTAATCAGAGGCACAGACCTGGCTCGGCACCCGGGCAAGGTTGCTTCTCGTGCTCTTTCAAGCTTGCTGGCTCACCGCTCCTTGCCTGAGCATTTCTGGCACCATCTGGCCTCGCAGCTAGGCATGTCCTGGGACGCACCGCGGCGCGTCCTGCAGAGAGCCACCGCAGGACAGGAAGGATACGGCTAATCTGCAAATGTCGTGCGAGGTAGTTTTACTTGAGGATTTTTTTGAGAGAGATGCTGAACATCTTTACTTTCCCCTTCCTATCTGTTCGCTGAACACCCTAAAAGGAAGTATGAACGAGGGGAACAGATAAGCCTTATCCCTCAGAAAGAAAACATTCCTGCAGTCAGAGTATATAACCCAGATACCGCCTGCCTTTCCTCAGCCCGCGCCGTGCGGGTATCAGAGCAGCCGGAGCCTGGCTCTCTGCTCAGGCTTAGGACATGAGCCAGAGGTCACAGGGCTGGTGGGTGACAGCACCCAGCGCAGCCCTCCCCGAGGGACCAGGCTGCCAGGTCGCCTGCGATCTGCTCTGGGGAGCCGGAGAACCTGCTGTAAAACACCGACCAGAAACACAGCATGGCGGGTTGGGTGAGGGCCCCCGCTCGCCCTCCCCGGGCTCCCCGGCTCCCTGTTGCACTGCGGTCGGGGCTCTGCTCCGTCCCTTCCCTCTAACAGCAGAGCAGAGTATCTATTCACAGCACTTGTCAAAAATTAAAGCAAACCTTCTTTCAAATGCTCCGTCTGTACTTGACTGCCAGAAAAGCGATTCTTCCTCCAAAAAAATTTGCATTTAAAATTCCAAATATGCGCTTTTGCTCAGACGAAAGAATGTGTGTTCCCGCTTTCAAGTCGGGTTGTCTGTGACCTCTAGGTTTTAACAATTTCAGCAAAGTGTCATTTGACAATTCAAATACAGTCAGTAAGCACAGGAAAGTAAATGTCCTTTAAGATAAGCGCATATTATATTGAGAGTTGATGATGAGAAGATTTCTCCTACAGCTAGAAACTTCAGAGTAATATGTACGACACTTCTGCATATTAAAAACCTGCTTTGGTGAAATATTGGTATTTCCAGATTTCAGCTTTGCCAGCGCTAAAATATTTCCACTATTTAATTCATAAGAAAGTGTGATGGCCTTGCATGTAGCGTTTTCACTGTTTAGCTTTTGCTTCCCGGTTAAAAATAAATCAGTCTTCAAATCCTGCTTGCTGCTGATCTGAGGGGGCGAAGGACCACAATCTGGATGGCCAAGATCTGCTCTGCCAACCCACCCCCTTGCCACGGCGCCGTGCTGCCCGCGGTGCCGCAGCCAGGAGATGCTGCGGTGGGGCCAGGGCTACCACTCCTGGTCCAGGGACGCACGGGAGGCTGGGGCTGACCCCACCGGCTCCCAACCTTCAGCCCCAGGTGGACGTGCTCGTTCAGCTTCGGGTTCCCCCCTCGTGCTCTGGTTTCCTCAGATCCTCTCGACTTTATTGTGCTCTGCCGAAACCCTCACACAGAGAGGGCTGTTAGCGCACATCCACCCGCCCCTCCGCATGCAACTCAAGCCACCAGTCAGCAAGCAGATCAGCCTGTCACAATAATTAATAGGCCTCCCTGTGGTCCCTGGTAATCCATCCCAGCACTGCACAGCACCGGCTCTGTTTTACTTAGGTATATGTAAGCCTTAGAACTGCCCCAAACAGAGCCTTTTTCATGAAACTGCTTCATTCAACACCTTATAAGGGCTGCGGGCTCAGGGAGGGGGCAAGTTTACACAGATGCTAGTGTCTCAGGACTTGCTAGCAGGTGTCTCCTAACTTTACACAGACCACCCTCACACTAAAGGGACTCTTTTGCTTTGAGCCTGTTTGAGTTACATGACTTTGGTCTTTGAGTTCCTGTTCAGCGGGCGATTTATGACTTTCCTTATTGATAATGCTCCCGTAAGCAGAGGGATGGATTGTTAGCCAGCAGTGTGGATTTCATGGCATCTTCGAATAGCTGAAGTTCCCTGACCATGCAATTCCTCAGGCTTTCTAGGGAAAGGAAAACAACAACAACACCCATACGGGCCGTGGGGTTTTTCATGTGTTTGTTTGTTTATTTAAAACGGGGCGGGGGGAAAGAGCTAATGATAGGTTTAAGCAGTTTCCTCAGAATTTGGCCATTTTCTCTCGGTGAGGTCATATGACAGCTGAGATTACACGATTAGAAATGTTTTAAGGCATTCCTTCAGCCTCAAGAGGGAAGGAGGGAAAATATTTTGGGTTTGCTGTCTGTAGTTCAGGGGCCAAACACCCGAAGAGCTCTCCTACACAGGGGCGATGGCGGAGGGTGTTGCCTCCTTCTCAAGGGATGAAGCTGGCAGGTGATGGTGAGCTCAAGCTGCCGCTCCTGACGGAGAATTCAACATCCCTCAGGCTTCGGGAAGTTTGGGTTGGGACAGGCTGTTGCAAAATTTGGGTTCTTTTTTGCAGTTCTCTGAAACCTCTCCAATTCTCATTAGGAGTTAATGGGGAGGAAGTGTTATTGGGGTGACTGTAGTGCCCAGGAACCCCACAGCAAAGAGCTGATCCCTGCCTCAAACCTCCGTTTTCCACAAGCAGCCTCTCCGTCTCTGCTGTGTTGTTCATTGCTGGTGCTACTGCTCCTTGTCACCCCTGCAGCTCTCAGAGTAGTTCCCTCACACTGGGAGAAAGAAATTAGGCTGCAAGTGCCCCAAAGCCCTGTGCAGCACAGGATGGTAAACAGGATTTAGATCTGGATCTGCTCCATGATGGATCCATCACCATTACAGTTAAACACTTTGGCCAAACTCTGTCACATCTGCTCTCTCTGAGTCATACCTCTACTCTGTTTAAAATTCCACTAAAATTAGCAAAATATCCTCTTACAGAGGTGACAAATGCTCACATGACCTGGGCTCGTGCAACTTTCTGGAGATTATGTAAAAATTGCTGTTTTGTTGCTGGCCAAGATTTCTTCTACTTTTCTGTGCTAGCTCTCTGAACATGAAAATACTGCTGCAAAGCCAACTGGAGAGTGTATTATTGCACTATCAGTTAAAGAACAGAAATATAATTGGTAATCTCCAAAGTGAGCTTGCCTCTTGCAAATATTTGTGCGTAACATGGTACATTTCTGTTGACTTCAATTTGTCAGCACATTGCAAGATCACACTGCTGAACTGTTTAACCCTGCCATGCAAGGGTGGGTTTCACAACACTTTCACATTGACTCATGAGGTCAATGAAAAAGTCCTCTCGGCTTCCCAGTCTCTACAGCTTTACCCCTGCTGAATTTCTAATACTCACCTGGATGCACCTGTACTCCACAAAGGGAACTAAGTATTAAATACGCACCTATATCTCCCTACAGTGGTATTTGGGAATTACTCCCTCTGCCACCATTTTGATCCTGGTGAAGGTTTCTTGATGACCAACAGCTGTTTCCATGGCATGACCATTCAGTGGACTACCTGAAATGACCTCTAAGTCTCACTCTTGGTAGACAAATATGTCCAGTCAAGCCCTAACGTTACAGCTGTGCCTCACTGACTGGTTCAGAAGCAACGATAGGTGCTCAGTGATATAAATTATATTTCTAGTTCAAGTACTTATCTGGTGCAATGAGGAGTAGCCACAAGATTCATCTCCTTCTCCTGCTTTATCAGCTCCCACTAGAAAGGAAAGGGGGAAGGTCTCCTGCTGATCATAGAGGGGTTATTGGCTGAGTTTATTCTTGGCTGCTTGACAACTTTATGCTTCAGCCCTCATCTCTCAGGTCATTTAATATTTCACTCCTGCCAGAGCTGCAGAGGCACCAGTTGAAGCCCAGACCGTGCATGTCAGGTACTGGACAGTCTCTCAAAAGGCAGCTGGTGCCGTTTGTGAATGCTCCCAGGAAGCTGTGAGGATGTCTTCCCATGCCCCTAGCCCCCCGCCTTACACACAGATGCTTTATAAAAGCTGTAAGGGGTTAGTTTGGATAGACATGATAAAAAATAAATGACTTTGTTGTGCTTTTGGAACAAAAGAATGCTTTAATAGCAGAATCCTTTTTCAAAGTTAGTAGTTAAGAGTAAGCAGTACTTTAGGCAACCCAGGCATCTGCTGCAGGGACTTTCCCTCGCAATTAGTTAATGAGCTTGATGTACTTTTCCCATCTAATTAAGATGCCATCTTTTTAGCCTTGTTAGGAAAGGTAAACTTTTGAGACATATTAGAGACAGGTTCCCTACCTGATCCTTGACTGTGCACTCTGGTGAGCTGGCAGCACCCTCCTGGATGGCCGTCCTGGGTGGGTAAGGAAGATGGCTATAAGTCTCTGTGTGCACAGAGTTGAAGCAAGATGTGCAACACTCACCGTGCACAGGGAAACTGGGAGACTAAAGGAGAAGAGCAGGCAAGGAAAAGTCCATACAGTTCTCTTCTGTGCAGCGAGTCAGTCCTCCTTTCCACGGTTGAAAGTTTTGGTCACCTGAACAAGCTCTCTGTTCCCAAATCCTTATATTTGAGTTACAAAGTGCTGTTGGTTTTGCACAGTAACTTGAGTGATCACCGCACCAGGACACCTCTTCTTTAGGGCTTGTTCATCATTCTTCCTTAGGAGTAATGACTGTGGTATTCAGTGACAGAGCTGGCCTTCCTAAAGCCCAGTACTGGGGATTTACAACAAAACTGTCTCTGAGAAAATTGGTCTTGATGAACATATGCAAGCTTGTTTCTCTCAAGAGCTCCCCAGTTCCTGAAGCTAGAGGAGGCTGTGTCACTGCAGTCCCAGGTCCATCACTGATATTTTCTGCTTGTATATTCTGTCCTGCATGGAGTGTTTGCAGGTGGATAGTACGTATCCCAATCATTTCTCTGGTGGGTCTAGCTACAATGCTCAATTAAAAATTAGTTTAGAAACACTAAAATGGAATAATTTGATAAACTGGAATTTCCTTTGTGAGCCCTTTTCCACCTCCCTTGCTGCCAATGCACTTTGGGAGCTCCCTGGTTGCTGCACACCTGGACTCAGATCCAAACCAAACCTGCCAGGACTGGGACTTGCAGAGCTTCAGGGAGGTGGAGTGCCAGACCTGATTCCCATCTTTGACTCCACTTGAGGACCAAATATGTGTTCATCTTCATTCTGGGCATTATCCTAACTGTGATTCACGGGATAAAGGTGCATGAGAGGGCCCAAGCGCAGGGCTGTGAGGTAGGAGAGCCTCCTCCCAACTGCCTGCATGCTAATGGGTGATTTGCTGATTTGTGAGCACCAATCTGCATGAGCAAAGGGGGTCATGCTTATTCAAAGAGATACCCCGGATCCAAAGAGAAGCAACAGATCTCACCAAAGCCAGTGGTTTCACCAAACTCAAAATAAAGAGGTACTTTGAAAGACCTCTGAGAGCTGGGAAGCTGTGAGCCCGATGGTCAGAGCTGCAGGCTGAGAGTTTTCTCTGGCAGCAAATGAAAGTAGTATCAGCTACAGTAGCTGGAAGCTGCCTGTGTGCTGGAGTGCCAAAATATAGGAGAGAGCATTGTGAGCATGAATCCAAAAGGAGAAGGGCTGGAATGCTTGGCAGAGGGATTGCTAAGTGAAGAACCTGCCAGCTCTTGTGCTGGGTTTGCATGAGCACCATCACTATCGCCAGGGTGGCAAGGCTGCAGGAGGGAGAGGCAGCTACGGGGACCACAGCCACCCTCGTTTGCTCTGCCCAATGCAGAATTCACTTTGGCTGACACAGGAGGGAACAGTCGTGGACCTATACGACCTCCCATCACCGTTACAGCTCCACTCAGTTCTGTTACACACCATCGTAAAGCGCAGGGGTCTCGGGCATATGTGGGGGAGCAGCCTCTGCTCTTTCACTGAGCAGCTGGTGCACCAGATCCACATTAGGATGAAGAGACTTGGTAGAACAGAGTAACTTATTGCCTTTCAAAACCAGAAAGTGAACTGGTGGCCGCACTGGAGTTTGTCAGCTTCTTTTCCCAGCTGACCCCATTTTTATATGTTCCCCCTTCATAGCTGGGCTCCAAAGCCTGGATATATTTCCTCCTGGCCTGCCATCATGCTGATGGGATTTAAATATGAAAAGCATTGCTCTCTGTGCAAGTTAAGCCTTTGGTTAAAAGTGCAGGATGTTAAGAGGTGCAGGATTTTTTTAGTCTCTTGTAAGGTCTTTTTCAGTGTCTCCTTACGAGATGGCGTTGAAAGTCTCTGTAATATAATGATCTCACATACTGTATATGCAATATCTCTCCTTCCTTTATGTAGAGTTTTCCTAGCTAATTTCACAGTATACTCCATTAAATCACCATTCTTTGCCGTGAACTCTGGAGGTTCTTGCTGCCACATGGCACGTGTGGCTGCTGCTTGTGTATCTGCCTTGAACTAATGCAGAAGGGCTTCATCTCCTGCAGCTTTTTTGCAAAGATCAATGGGCTTAATCCTTGGCCTCCAGAATCAGGCCCCAGAGCCACATAAATCCCCTCCAGTGAGCTGTCTCTGCCTCTTGCCCTGTGGTCCAACTTTTTCTCAGCAGCCTTTGAGCAAAAGTTTGGCCTCCTCCAGTTTTTAGAAACTTGAGATGAATGAGGCAGGAGGTGTCCCTCAGCCAGCTCAGGACCCGCTCCCTGAACCATGGCCCGCTTGGGTCGACGAGGCTGACACCGCTCCTGAGTAGCTGCAATTAGCAATTATCCCACACCTTTGCCATTGCTCATCTGTGCCCAGGTTTGGACGACTGAGGTTACAGAAAGCTCCCTTGTCCCCCCTGAAGCTTCAGAATAAGATTAAAAAGAAAGAAAAAGAGAGCAGTCATGGATTCAGGACTGACAGCAGCACTTCTACAAATAAGAAAAATGTCTTCTCCAGCCCTTCACTTATATTTTCCTGAATTGGTCAGCCCAAGGCTTCATCCACAACACAGTTCTGTCAGTGGTGTTCTTCCCATTGTCTTCAGTGGGCCATAAATCCAGCTCCCCGAAGGTGACCCTCAGCTGCCCCCCACCTCGGCACCAGGCACGCCACCGTGCCCTCTGGGATGGCATTTCTTGGCGTAGGAGCCCCAGCTATATGGCAAGGACCAAGAGGAGACCGTAGGTCAAGCTGCAGACTTTTACATTCACATGGCTTCCTCTTGCCCAGCCAAAACAAAAAAAAAAAAGGACAAAGCAGGGATGAGAAGACAAAGAAAGAACAAGCAGGGCAGAAAAGCAACAGGAGGAGAAGGTTATAGCTATAAAACACACTAAGCTTCTCCTATAAACTGCAGATACAATGCACCAGGGTGAGCAAGGAGGCAAATTCTCTTCTTTCTCCCCAAACCATGTGCACCTCGCTCCTCGCGGTGACACTGCTGCCACCTTGGTCTCCCCAGGCGGCCAGCCAGAAGGGAGGCTGCCAGTCATTCGGTGGTGCTTTGATGCAGGCACAAAAGAGCAAGTCATTTGAGAAGCTTCCTGACTGGTGGCCTGTATCAGCTTGTGAATCATCTGAATGCTTCTGCTTAATCCGCTTGTGTATCTTTGAAGCCTTTTCTGTCTTGCAAACAAATGATCCACTGCAACTTATTTTTAATCCATTAAAAGGTTCCAGATATTCCCCTGTAAAAACAAAATACCTCGGTACCTCGGGGAGGAGTGAATTTTGTAAGTATTGGTTCAGCCTCCACTGAGTACAGTCAAATATTAGCATCAATTTGTGAGTTACTTGCTAGGAAGAAATGTCAAAGGTTCAGTTTTTACTGTGATCTAATCCTAGCTCTTAAAATACTGACATCTCAAGGAAAGTAGCTGCAAGACGGTGTCAAAATGGCTTGGACTACAGTGTTGTATATGGCACACTTGATCTGAGGGGGCTACAAACTCAGGTCTGGTATGTGGAAAGAAATCCTGGCCAAGCAGAACAGGGACGAGCTCAAAGCAACACTTCCACTGTTGTCTTCCATTGGCAGCTAGGCATACATGGAAGGATACCACTCCGTATTGCAAGACATTTATATACCTACCCTCCCATTAAGTCTTATGTGAATTAATTTCTGCTTTCAATTCCTTCTTCTGTGTTTTGCTCTAACTCTCTAAACAAAAAACTAAAATTACAAAATCCAGCTGAAACGTAATTGAAAACACCAAGCTCCATCTGGCCTCACATAAATTATGGTCAAAGTTGCCATTTTAAAGAACAGTTGTTGTTGTTGTTGTTGTTGTTGTTTTTTAATGCCAAACTATAAATCAGCTCAAATTGAGTTCAAACCAGCTCGAAATTGGGACCAGGTTTGCTCAAGGAGTTTGCAAACTTGAGCAAAAAGCTTTGGGCAAAGCTCGGCTGAATACTAGACTTGCAACGAGCCAAGTGAGCGTGCGGTTTTGTACTGAACATTTCCCAGAAATGTGCTTTTAACAAAGAGGTGCTTGGAGCTGATTTATGCCCGGTGGAGGGTGAGGAGGACGGTGTGGGTAGGGATGCCCCCCCCTTCGCAGAGGAGAGGCGAGAGGGGAAGGGAGCTCAGGTGAGGGTGGAGGGCAGCACAGGTGCCTCTCGTTTTGCCTTGACGGGGCTGTGAGCATGTGGCCCAGCCCTCCCCAGGGACCCTGCTCTTAAGAGTGGCTGCAGCACTGCCTGGCTTCTTTCCTGGGATGTGGGGGGCTGAGAGCCCCACTACCATGGCCTTCCACCTGGCTGCTCAGCTGTGGTGATGGTGGTGGTGAGTCCTGTGCTGTTGCTGCTCTGGTGAGCACACTCTAAGAAGCCAAAGGACAACGGGACTCATGGGTGTCTGATGTCAGGCTGAAGGCAACCGTGCAGGTGAGCTGTGGGCATGGAGGTGCGCGAGGGCTTGCTGCAAAGGCTGGTGGCAGAGAGTGAGTGGTTTGCAACTGGGCTGGCATCCACCTGCAGCCCTGGGAGCATAGGCAGAGCCTGGTCCCTGCCATGTACAGAGCGTGTGTTGTGTCCTGGTACCTGTGTGAGAGTGGGCAGAGGACTCTTCCCTCCTCTGAGTCATCTGCTGTTTTATTTAACCTTAAAAGATGTTGGTCTGAGGGAGTTGTTAACCACGGAGTCTAAAAATCCTTCTCACAGCACTCACTTTTGATCATGTAAGCAAAGCAAGTCTGTATTTCACACTCTTCCTTGGCTTTCCCGAAGCTGAGAAGGTGCAAGAAAGCTTTTTCCTGCAGCCCCCAGCCTGGTTTGTGTGCTACGGTGCCAGCCTGGCACCACCACGCTGCTGTCCCATGAGTTACAGGCGGCTGTGCTGCTGAAGCATGGTCTGAACAGTGTGAATAAGGCCCCTAGACACAAAATGTGTCTCTGCAGCACTGTCCTGCCATTCAGCTATAGAGCAGCTCTTGAGAGGCTATAAATAATGCAGGAGAGATCCTGCGGGATGATTCTGTAAGAGGAATTGGAAGTGAGATTACTCAGTGACATTAGGAATGAAAGCACCTCTTAACTCTTTGGTGAGCAGTAGAGTTAATAGTTGTGTAAAACATGCATAAATTGTCTGAACATAAGATGCTGCTGCCCTTGGGAGGTTAACTAGGGGGTTTTTTTGGTATTTATTTAATGGCTGCACATCTTTGACACAAATACTCAGCTGATCCTTCTTCCTTTTTGGCTGAGGGTGTGCTTTCTGGAGTTGAGCATCTTCCTGTGATGTGTAAATGATGAGTGACTTCTGATGATCAAAGAGCACTGGCTTGATAGACATATTTCAGCTTCCTATTTGATACCCAGATGGCGTTTCATATCAGCTCTCGCATCCAAATGTATCTTTTTCAGAGTACGCATTTACTAGATGAATTCTCTTCAGGCAACCAGTTAAATGGGAGCTGTTCCTTCTTCTGGCCCTGCTTCTGCCAGAGTTGTTATGGCACCTACCTTTGCTTCTGTGAGTAACTGTAGGCACCCCCAGTGTCCCCCGGGATGCAATTCAGATGTGCAAATTTTGTTCTGAGCAGGAGTGGGGGATAAGGATTGAGTTACTGGGAAAGGCGTTAGTCCTGCATCACGGTGGTGTGAATGGAGCAAAATCCAAATTTCCTGCCACGTGGAAAATAAGATGGGGCAAACGCCTTGCAAATCGTCCATCCCGTCCCTGTGCGATGGTGTGGCGCTGGGGGAGCGGCCACCTGCCCCGGCAAAGGGCTTGTGTGGATGGAGGCCACATGTTCGAGCAGGCTGGTGCCTGCCCGTCCCTTACACCGGAGGAGTTGGTACCTGCAAATCCTTCGGTGGGCTTGTCAGAGGAGTCTGAGGGAGTCATTGCTTCTACTCAAAGCTTTGCTCTCAATGCACATTCCAGGTGCAAATTGGAGCATTTTTGCTGTAGCTGGTTGGGAGAAACACAGTAATTCACATCACAGGGAGAAAGAAATTGTATTTTAATTTTCATTTTTAAAAAGACAATTAGAGTTAACGTTCTTTGGCAAAGGAAGGCACCAGTCCACAGTGTGTGGGGAAATGCTTTAGCCTCTTCCCTTTCTGATACTTCCTTTTGGCTTCAGTTAGAAAGAAAAGGCATACCAGTGTTTGCATCCTAGAGGAAGTTTCAGCAAAGAAAGCTTTCCCTGTGCACAAACCCATAGTAAAAAGGGAATTATAGGTGATCTGTATTTGGATCCAAAAGGTCCTTTCTGCTGAGAGGGGTTTGATCCATAGGAGCATCGTCCAGCTTCACTTTGTGTTTGTTCCTGTCCACTGGAGCGTAACTGGTGCGCTTGGGAGCGGGCTCTGAGGTCCAAGGTGTGGGCGCAGCCTTTCCTGTCAATACTGCTGCTGAGAGCGTGAAGCACTCCAAAAAGAGGGGCAAAATGCCAGCCAGAGGCAAGTGATGGTTAGAAATGGTGTCCTCAGTCTAAAGATATCCGTGTCCTTCTCAAAACAACAACATGGTGTGTGTCCTTTGGAAAACTCTGGCTTGATTTTTTTTTTGTTGAGTGGTGTTGGGGGTTTTTTTTGGTGGTTCTTTTTTGTCCCCTGGGAACCAAAGGGTTTTCCTCCACTCAAAGTGAGAGACAGAGCAGCGAGACTGGAGCTGGCTGAAGTGGACACTGCTTGCTGCAGAAATGTTGTGGTTACATGTCCAGTTGCTATTGTCCCCCTGTTTAACCTTCCAAAGTGAGGAAAAATACTTCAGACCTGGAAGCAGCAGTAAATGGCCAGCATTGGCTCCAAAACATTGTAGGAATTGCAGGGACTTTGATCCCCCATCACTCCACCCCCTTCCACTTTCTGTTGTTTAAGATTTACTAAACATTGCATCTCTTCACATAAAAATGCACATTTGTGTTGCTACATATAATCATTGAAAAGTGATAATAACAATAAAACACCTAGGAAATCTCCCTGTGGCAACAAGTAATTGACCCAAGAATTTTCACTACAAGGAATTTTTTTTTAATAACCACACAGCACTAGAGATGCTCATTCATCAGGGGATACACTGCTATTGTTCTCATCAGTCCTGATGCTTTGCCTTCACCCTTTGAGTTTTCTCAAAGGATTGAGATTATTTGGTTTCTTTGAAGAACAAAGGATAAAGAATTTTTTTTAGATGACTGGCTATTTTGATCTGCAAGGTCTGTGCACAGTGTGAGGGAACAAACATCACTAAATCATTAAGCGAAAAGGGAAGGGTATGCATAATGGAAAGGAGAAACACAAAAGCCACTGAGTCCAGTGGTTAGAGGGAAGGCACTGGCAGCCGGTGCCTGGGTGTTGTTTCCAGCCCTGCCGCTGATCCAATGCGACGTTTGCTGCCTTGCTTCTCTGGACCTTGGTTTCTCTTATCTACAATTTGGCAGGGTAACTCTTACAGCCAAAAGACTTTGTCAGGTTAAATTAGTTATAATTTCCAATTCCTTGGGCCTTTAGAGAAATAACAGATATTAAGTAGGATGTCTTATTTAACCAGCCCCAGTGCCTGTCTTCAAATGCAGCCAATGCTTTGCTGCAAGATATGTCATGAATGTGTCTATGAAAATTCTACTAGGTTGCCAGACTTCCCCATCTGTGGCCAGACACAGCACCAAGGATGCCAACCTTGGGTACCTGACACGAGGCTGTGGTGAGCGCCGGGATGAGGGACGTTCTCCAGGTCTCCACTGCTGCAGCACTGCACGGTCCTCAGCGCGTTTCTTCTCCTGAAATCTTTTGTCCCCTTTTTGGCGATAGGGACTGAAGTTTTACAACATGAGGGTCCATGCATCAACTGTTCAGAAAACAGTCAAAGCATCTAATTTAGGAGCCATCATCCCCAGGCTTGCCGATGGTTAGTGTCACGTAGGAGACTTTGAAGGGGACTAAGGCAGGCCTGTGAGACTTGAGCAAGGACTGGCCAAACCAAGGTGCCTCCATTGCCCCCTGGGCTGTAATGCTTTCGAGCTTGCCTTGCTGTTTTCCGGCTAACAGCTCTACAGAAAAATGAGATCCCTCTGTGAATCTGTATGTCATAGGATAACACACAAATGTACTTCCCATTCAAATGTGGCTTTTCCGTTTTGGGAGATAAGAAAATATCACATGTTCTGAGGAAATAGGATTAGCCTGTAATTAAGCAGAAATCCTTCTATTTAGCATAGCAATTTTTTTTAAATTAAAGAGTGAATATTACCTGCTAATTATGGGGTACACAATGTACATAGAGCAATGTCTAATTTGTATATGAGTGTCTTTTTATTCTATTTGAAAAAAAATTAAACGCTAATATAGTCATTCACCCAGATGGCGTAACTAAAAGACATCTCTAGACTTCCAGCTAAACAAACAGCATCCTGCTGACCTGGGTCCATTGCTGCTCCTGCCAGCTGGAATACAGCAGATGATGCTGTAGCTGACTTAAAAATACAGTGTCTGTGCTCAGCTCATGGTGGTGGTGGTCACCTACGGGGTGAGCACGCACCAGGAGGCTGTCATGGCTGCCCTTGGGTTGAGCAAGGTCTGTGCAAGGGTGTCATGGAGCTGGAGGCTATAAACCAAGGAGGACAGAAGAGTCCTGAACTTCAGAGAAGTTTTGGTCTGGATCCAAGCTCTGCAGCATGATCCTTGGCTAGGGCCTGGAGCTGCACTGGGCTTTTCCTGGTTTTGTGAAAAAACTGTGAAAACCTAGTATAGTTTTGACAAAGTCTGGACTTGTACAAGTGATCTTGGACTATGTTGTGGTTGAACTTTGCCCTTTCTTAGTGGATCCTGGGAAATGGCTTGCTTGAAGCTGTGGAGGGCAAGTGAAATTATTCTCATCAAATTCTGATCCCTCTATTACCCATCAGTTTTAGATTTAGTCCCAAGTTCTGCAAACACTTAAGCACATGTTTTGCTGCACACACTTAACAGGAGTACTCGCTTATATGCAGTTAAACATATGTACCAGTTTTCACAGGATCCAAGAGTCTGCCACAAATATTTCAGGTTCAACTTCCATATCGCATCCCTCAAAATAGAGCTGGTCTTGTTTCAGAAACAACCTGCTACCCTAATTAGTGACTTTGATGCGCTAATCCCCTTGCTGCCCTTTGGACATATTGATGTGAGCTTGTCCCTAATCTTCAGTGGGGATTTTTTTCTGGTGACTTCACGTTCCATATGTCTCCTTGAGATGAAGGAGTGGTCCTGACACACAAGATGGTAGGAGCTGTGGTGGTCATGGGGTTAAACAGAACAACTTCCGAAAACACATGAAGGGAGAAAGCATTGTGTTTGCCAAAGTGTCACTGCCATGTCTGAGAAGTTTCCCAGCTTTAGTTGTCTGTCCTTGAAAAATGAACAGTGCCAGCGTGCTGCACCTCAATATATTGACTGCTAAGGTGCTGTGTGGTAATGGGGCAAAGGGGGTAGTGGCTGAAGGAAGGTGATGCTGGATGACAAACTATACCTGGGTTTTTTTTTCAGGAATATGGAGTATTTCCCAAATTTCAGCAGTGCTGTTTTGCTCACGCCAGCCTGGCATCTGAGCAGGTTGGCTTCGAGTCTGCTCTCATGCATGAGCTTTGGGTGCAGACTGCAGGGCATTGCCCTCCGTTTTTGGGGAGTGGGGCAGTTGCCCTGCTCCCCGTTGCAGGAGGCTGATGCTGCACCATGACGGTGCTGGGCTCGGGGCCAGGCTGCACGGTGCCCCTGTCCGGGCTGTGCTCAGTGAGTGGCACAGTCCCCGTGCCTTGGCTTCTTGGATGTAGAAAGGAAATACTAAAATCTACCTTGCAGAAAAGTGAGGCTTCCTCAATTAATAAACGTGCTTGCAGGCTTGCCAGATGAAAGAAATGCAAAATACCTTGATAGCTTCTTTTATGATCTTTAATAATAGTATAACTTACCTGAAAGGCACAGTGCGTGTCCCCGGAGAGTTTTGATCTCTTGTCACGCCTGGGTATGTGGGATGGGTAAGGCTCTGTCTCTTTGGGGAGTTGTTAGATGAGAAAACAGGCGGCGGATATTTCTCCACCCCCTGCTTTGCTCTATTCCCAACACTGCTTCACTCCCAAGGATCAATATCTGAACTGAGGAATTATGTTATTAAGCTGCATATTGTAATCATACATCAAGTGGAGTCCACGTCCCCCCCTTGGCACGCATTAGCATGCCCTGGTGCAGTGGTGTTTCTTTTGAAAAGATTAAGAGCATCAGTCATGCAAAATACGTGGGGTACAGGAGCGGGACAGTCCTTCTGCAGAGCATGTCAGACTACTTTGTGCGGATTGTTCCTTCTCAATTTGCATTACAGAAAAACAATCTTTTATTTATTTAAGTTGGAAATCCCTTTGCATCTGAACTTCAAGTGTGCAGCAAACACACTTTGATCATTTTAATGCAGAAGTCACTGATTTACAATAAATATTGTGTTTTCTTTTCATACTTCTTTTTGTTCTTTGAGAAGATTAGAGCAAAGGAAGGAAAATAATTTTGACCTCATTAGAATTGCCTGGCGAAAGAAATATGCAGAATGAGGAAGATGCTGGGCTTCAAATTGTCCCAAACTAAGGACAGAAATTACAGCATCGATCTATTGGTTGTTAATTTCTGTTGTGGCTTACTAGGACTGGGAGGAGAAATGGGTCTACTCACAGTGCCTTTGAATGTGATTTGGAGGACTCTAGTTGTTTGCTGTAAAGCATCAGGAGGAAACGATGCATGCTGAGATGCACCGTGGCTTTGGGTGGGAGGTTGAGGATGCAGAGGATGAGCCCAGCCCTACCCCTTGCAGAGGGAGGGGGTGCGTGCACGGGGTACACTCAGTGACTTGCCCTTGAGGGATACCAGATTTGTAGGTACCTGACAGTCCCATGACAGCCAAAATCCATGAAGATGTACAAGGCTAAGATATCAAAACACCTTGGTGAGAGCTTTGACAAGGATCCTCCTAAGTGTTTCCATGGAGCTGTGCTAGGAAGATCTGCCTCCTGCTGCGGGTGAGTGCGTGGGTGAGAAAACCCTCTACCCAGCGTGAGCATCAGTGGCTGGCGCGGTCACTGCATGGTTGTGCGGGAGGAGCGCTGGTCTCGTGGGCTCCTGGCTATGAGGACAGTTAGGGTCGGCACCCAAATGCAGGCTTTGTAAGTGCCCCAGCTGCTCAAACCTTGTGTCACCCTGGCTCTGGGGAACGTGGGGTGATAGTTCCCTGTTGTGGACCCCTGTACTCGTCGGGTTGGCTCTGACAGGGGTGTTACAGATCAGTGCAGCACTGTGGGTGTTACTGCTTTCTCTTTTCTGCAATTATCACGTGGTATTAATTGCGTATATTTTTGCCCCTGTGCTCCAGGGGCTGAACTTCCACTGCCAGGCTGAGGTGAGGACCAGGATTAAGCCCAAAATGGGCAGTGATATGTTAGAAAAGCAGCAGTTTTTCTGGGATCTTAGACACAGTACCATCTCCAGGTTAGAAATAGTTTCTAGTGAATGGATCTGGTGGTGTGTGCATGAGATCAGTGAATGGAGTTTGGGATCGAGTTGGTCAGCAGCTGATCTACTGTAATCTGTTAAAGCTGGTTCTTGGGGATGGGCGGTTTACTGGAGCATCGTGGCCGGTTGTGCTCCTGCACAAGGAGGCTGAACCCACTGACAGCACAGCCTCCTCGCTGCTGCCCAAGGAAGCTTTAATGTGGATTTGCAGAACTTCCTCTTCTTTTGGGGGATAAAAGTAGATACAAAGTGAGTACTTTAAAAATAAAAAAAACCCCAAACAAAACCCAACAAAAAAACTCACCCCCCCAAAAAAAAACCCAATAAAAAGGAAACAAAAAACCCCAACCCAACCCCAAAAAACCAAACAAAACCAAGCTACAAAAAACCAAAACCCATACCAAAAAAGCACCAACATTCCGCACACCCCCCCCCCTCCCCCCCCCCCCCCCCCCCCCCCAAAAAAAAAAGACAAATCCCAAAGCCTATTCAGAGCACCTCAAACAAATGCAGCTTTCTTCTGGAGTAATCCAGTGTAAAGGGAAGGGCTCAGCTCCCTTTATGCACCCGCTGCACTGACACTGATCTGAGCTGACTTGGGTCTTTGTGGCCATCCTGAAGCCAGGAGCAGCAGGTCCAGCCTACAGGTGTGAATTCCAGCTCTGTCCCCTTTTAAAAGGGGGATTTTCATGCTGGGCAGGCTCGGACAGAAAACAGTTCAACAAAAAGAGCAGTTTACTTTGCCTGGAGTGTGCTCCTGCCTTCCCCTTCTGTCCTTTGCTGCTCTTTTTACTTCCTTAATCAATGTGGGTTTCTTTTGCTTCATTCAATGCTTTTTCCTCCTTCTTCCTGGAGCAAATCTATGAAATTGTATTCCTGGTTCACATTGCTAAAGAAAAGGCCATAAGGAAAGTCAGGTTTCTTGAGCTTTACTCAGGGTTGTAACAGGAACCAGCAAGAGCAGTAGGTGTATTGGTTGCACCAGGTAGATTTGTTACTTCAGGGGTTATTAAAGGGTTATTTTGTACTCGGTCAGAAGCTCCCAGCTACTTAAGCTGTTGTGTGTATTAAGTTTGCAGTCCTGAGCATCAGGAACAGATGCAGTGGAGGAGAAGGATGGGTTTACTTTTCACAGGGAGGGCTGTGAGTAAAGAAACCTGAGAGGCATCTTTGGGTTTTCCCAAATCAGGCTTTTCTCTGGTGCAGTGGAGCTCAAAATCCAGCCCATCATCTTCCCACTCGCTCCACCATAATTTATTATTATACAGGATTGTAACGAGAACAGTTTAGCCTAAAAGTGATTCACTCTCAATTGCGTGCTACTGTGTTACTTGGGATACAAAGAGACCAGAGACACATCCCTTATCCTGAGCATCTTAGACAAACAAAGCAGGGGGGTTAGTGGCAGTGTAAACACATTTAAATTACCCTCTTTGGAAAACCCTGATCACTCATTATGGTCAAATTCAGCTGGATGGAGCCAGAGTGACACTTTAAGGTTTTTGTCTGCTGGGAAAGTGCATTTTGGAGAGCTATGAACAAACACACACACACAAAGTCACTGTGCCATCTTGTGTGGAGAAGGTTTTTCCTGTTGAAGAAATCCTGGACAGGTCTGTAGTTGTCCTGCTCCATCCTGGTGCTTACCAGGGCCTTCTGATGTGCCTTGAGATGTGACTCTCCCTGTTTATGCCAGAGATGAAGCTTTGCTCAAAATCATTACCAGTACTGCAGTACTGCAGCTCACAGGATGCTTTTTCTAATGGAGGCAAATCTGGGGAGGGATAAAACCACAGAGATAATTTGTGACCCCATTTTGTACCCAAAGGCATCCCCTCCTTCAACCTCAGCAGGTGGGACAGACCAAGAAGGGCATCCTGGGGATGCATTCCCAGTCCTTTCCCACTGCTTTCTGTCTCCATAGAGACTGGCATTGCCATGGGCCCATGCACTTATGGATCCTGTCTGGAGCGTGTCTAACCCTGCCGACCAGCCTAATGGTCGTGACCCTGCACGTGTCCCAGGACAGGTGGACAGTGCTGGGCACCTCGCTCCTATCCAATAAACCTGGGCTGGGGAGCTGAAGCACCAGAGAGGCAGTGGAAAAAATTAGTCCCACCGACTCTGGTGGAAAAGCAGATGGATGCTGCTTCATCCCCTCCATCCTGAAAGTGCATCTGACCTCGTTCCCTGCTACAAAGTGGTGGCTGCTGCACAGGCAGCAGGTTTCCCTGCAGGTACCCCTCTTTATCCATGCCTCATTTCATCTGCCAGCTGGGAAGGTGCTGGGTTTCCCATCACCCCAAGCTAGGGATAGAAATCGCAGCATGCCAGGGAGAAACCTGCCCTTGTTAGTGCCACGCAGGGAGGGTCCTGAAGCCCAAGCGAAGAGATTGGCATGAAGCAGTGAATGCCCCAGCAATCACAGCAGGAACATCAGGGGTCTCGTGGGGGATGGCTCCGTCACTCACCCCGTATCTCTCCCCGTGGCTCCACTGCTCTCGGCGTGGGAAACAAAGACCCGGGTCCCCTTTCTCCACAGCACTGGCTGAGATGTTTAAAAATGAACACTGCTTTTCACTTAAGCCTCATTTCCTGTCAATTTAGTGGGATTTGATCATGCAATTCCCTTAATACACAATTTGCAGTGAGCAAGTTTTGCTGGGAAAACTCTCTGGGTCTTGGCGGTGTTACGGTGGGTCTGAATTCCTGCTTTCCTGTAAGTGGGTTTAGCAAGGCTGTTTCCATGGACAGCACCAGCATGTCCTGAGAGAACTCCATCAAAGCCCAGACAACATTTCCAGTTATTATCCAGTGACTGACTGAGTTTAGGTTTCCCGTTGACAATAAAACAGTGGGTAAAAGGAAGCGATTAACAGCTTACAAGTATATCTAGTTACTTCTGAGTAAAGCTCTTTGCTTTATTTTGAGACTTGGAAGATGAACTGTGCAGTATATTGTTTGAAAATGCGTCCTCTGTTTTGGAAAAACTCCATATATTTTGTTTCCATGTTATCTGCATGGTTGTAATTAGAAAATGATGTGCCTGCTACATGACCTCCTCATAAAGAACATATTTAAAGTGAGACAATAACATTCAATTCCCTTTCTAAACCATCAAAAAGAAAATGGTTTTCAAGGCATTTCTTCCTCCTTCCCAATTCCCTCCCTTCAGCCACTTGGGTGGTCTCATTTGACAAGTTTTTACAATAGAGGATATTTTTTTCTTCCATGGACAAACATGTCAGTGCAGGAGAAAATCTGGAACAGGGAAACAAATGCTTCCTCCCACCTTCTCCAAGAAAAACCTCAAAGAGGCTGAATATTGGTAGATCCTTCCATGGCTCCTGGCGAAGGCAGGGTGAGAGGGACACCTTCTTGCAAAAAGAAATCTGCTCAGCCCCCCCCCCCCCCCCCTTTTTTTTTTTTTTGCTGCTTACCTGCATTACTGCTACAAAACTTCATGGTCCATGCCCATAGGAGGGAGGAGCATGTGCATGCCCAGGCCTGAGGAAAGCTGGGGACAGCGATGGGGACTCTGTTCTGCTACAGGCTTCCCAGGCTGAGGCCAGGTCACCTGTGCAAGAGGCAAGAGGAGATCCGCCTGCAGCAGGACCTCAGCTTGTCCGTGCTCACTGAGCAAGGTGAAATGCACCGCGATGGTCACCGACAGGATGTCCGGAGACTGCGTATTTGTTGGTAAAATTGCATTGCAGGGGCAAGTCGGACTGCTGTGTGTCTAAATGTTTCTCAGAGGGAATAAGGAGCAGATTTGGAGATGATGCTGAAATTAAACAGGAGGAGGTAGCAGAGTTTTTGTGAGGGGCTCATTGGAGCAGTGCTGGAAATGTGAGAAAATGCTTTTTTGCGTATATTAAGGATGCAGAAGATGAGGTGGGATAAATAGGTTGATAGAGCCTGGTTTTCATCAGTGAAAACCCTCAAGTCCACAAAATCACCTGTTTCTCTAGGTGTTTACTGTGCGCTCCCTGCACAGCTGGTGGAGAGCTGGCAACCGGCCATGGCTTCCCCTGGCCACAGCTTCCCCCGACCACGCCATCGTGCGTACCGCACGCCATGGCACGTTCCCCGCTCGGTGAAATGCTGCTCTAAGAAGTCTAGCCCCACCTCAGTAGATCCATCTGGCTGTGTAGCACCCTCAGACCCCAGGGAAACGTGGCTCTAGACACAGTCCGGGAGTAGCTGTTGCTCTTGCGGTTGCGCTGGTTTGGTGCCGTTGGCTTTGGTGCTGCAATTCCAGGCTGCATCTGCACCGTGCGAGGCACAGCTCAGCTGGCTCTTCAACGTGCACTTGAGCAGCTTGCCAGTTTTATTGCACTGGGTTACCAGAATAACCCATTTCCCTTTGCATGTAAAGGTTGACTGTGTTACATGGGAGAGGAACACTTGGGAGACCTAGAGAGAAAGGCAGAGGGAGAAGAGGTAGCAAAGCCGGGTCTGGTATGGTATAGAGTTACAGAGTACAGATGCACCAAGAGAGTCAAGGAGAAAAATGGTGCTTACATAGAATAATATAAAATGGATCCACCAGTGGAAAGTACAAATCCTACCCGTTGCTGAGGTACGGCTAGATTCCTCTAGTTTAGAGAGCGCACAATGAGTATCGCTTCTGAACACTGCTCTGGGAGAATGATGTTCCTGTAATCAGCTATCTGCATCATATCTTAGAAAATGGCTATCAGTGCATTAACAGAAACATAGTTGGAAGTTCCTGGCATTTAACAGTGCTACTTTAGTAGCCTCCATAGGGTCAGAGTCCTGAGGACAAATAGCGTGCTATGAGCTCACTTTTGTTGATCAGCAAAAACACCCCGAGCATGATTATCACCTCCACTACTGCCCTTTTAAATCACTTTGCCAACCTAAAGAGGCTTTAATATAAATGAGAATTTATATTCGTGACAAGGAGCATCAAAACTGGAATGTATTTGCAGTCTCCACCTCTCCTTTCTGCCTGTTCGGCTCAGCCATCCACCATGACCCTGCCAGGCTACGATGCCTGCGGAGGACAGCATCTCTATACCCCAGGCTGGTGCACTCTTTGGATGTGGATGTTCAAGCAATAGAACATTTAACTCCTCTTATTTTTTTAATGCTCTCTTTGTTAATCAGCTTGTGTGTTTTTGCAGAAGAGGCCCCACAAGCAAAAACTAGACAAAGCAGGTCTTACAAGACCGGCTTTGTGCCTTGGGAATTTTCCATGTTGCAATGCCAAGAGGGCACAGGTGCAAGTCAAGTGAGCAGGGGAAATGTCTGGGTTGATGACAGTTCAGTGGCTGCAATATGCTCCCACCAAATGTGCGTCTGTGCACCTGGTATATGTTAGAGGGGTGGATGTGAGTTAGTCTTTCAAACAGGTGAGCAGCAGCGTTACCTAAAAGCCCATAAAATAATAATAAAAAAAAATCATGACGCTATAAAATGTATTAAGCAGCTTCCTACTCAGATTCTGGAGAGGGGGAGTTGTGCTAAGCTGCACCCTGTGAGAGGCAGAGCTGTCGCTGGCTACCTCTCTTTAAAGCTTGGAGAACTTGTATATGCATTTCTTTGATTAAACCTACCTAGCAGTAGGAGCACGGCAGCAGAGCTGGAGCCAAGAACTCTCTGCAGTGCCCAGCCTTGCAAACTGCAAAATAACATTTGTCCTGGCCTTGTTGTGCATCCCCCACTGCCCTGGGCAGTACAAGGAGCACAGGATGGGCAATGGCTGATAGGGGAGAGATGCAGTGCATCGCTGAGCTCGTGGCTGTTGGGGGTCCTGCGGGCACGGTATTGCACTGAGCCCCCCAGACGTGAGTGAATGCAACAGAGCATTTCCCGCTCTACACCTACTCATATTTCGAAACTGACTTCTCTGTGCTTGCTCCCCTTTGCTTTTCTCCTGCAAATACTACTGTCGTGGTCCTGTTTGAAGGAGTGACTCAGTAAATGGATCATTTGGAACAAGGTCTGGAGGAGAATCACGTCCAACTACAGACGCCAAAAGCCTGGGACTGAGTCACTCGCTCAGTTGGAACGTGTCTCTGGACTGAAGTGCCCAGTCACACTTACCTACGTGACATGAATTGTAAATGCATACACCATTTGTGTCCAACCTCTTCTGTAGTTAGTCCTACCTTAATAGCTGGGGAAACAGATCAAATACCATTATAAAAACATGGAAATTTAAAAAAAAAAACCAAACACCAAGTTCTTTTACAGCTTTGTGTACTGTGTGTCTGTCTATCTGGGCTTACAATCTTTGACACTGAAATGACAGCAGGGATATTGTGAATATTTAAAGCCTAAACTAGCATCAGCATTTCCATTTAGGTTATCGCTTTATGTTGTCTCTGGCACGTTAGCTTCACTGTAAATGAGGTTTGAGATCTCCATCTGGTCCTGGTGGACAAAAGCTTTCTTAGAGAAAGGAAACATAGCCCCAGCAGCAGCTTCAAAGCTGTTGGAGTTGCATGTGAAGATAGGAAAGCAGCTCTGAACTTACTGGATTTTATATCTCATAAAACACAAATTAGACCATAATTTTCATGTCGCTAAGTTATTCTACTGCATCTAGCTGCTCAAAGCTTCATTTCTTCTTTCTCCAGTTTTTTTTCCCCCTCATTGCCTATAAAGCAATGGGATGAAGTCTACCAATTGGGCATCAAATGTATGTTGAAATTCTGGGTCCGTGTTGGAGCATCTCCCCTCAGGCAGGTCTCCAGGGTCTGTGCATGACCATGGAGTAAGGACTGTTGAAGGCCTCGGGGGGTAACACCACTTGCTTTACTTGGGTGCCCAAAAGGGGCTCAGAGGATCCCGTTCATGGGCGATGGGGCACAAAACACCTGTCTTTCTCCATGAAGGAGCTGCATGAAGACTGCTCTGTGCCTGTGGAACAGGAATAGCACAGGATTTTCTGTCCCTGGTTTGCGTACCCCGGGTCATTTAAGTGTGCCACGTGCTCAGGCAGAAGCTGGGCATTTGGAAAGTGGTGTCACCTATAAAATGCTGTGAAGCAAAGGAGGGGGCAAATGGTGGAGATTATCTCCTTGCCATAGCGGTCCTTGTACCAGTGCTGACTGCATGGACTAGTTTAGTCAGTCTGCCTCAGAGATGCATAACCACTGGGGTCATTCCATTATATTTATGGCCAGGTTTTGCTCCATATAAATCCCTGACGTAGCCTGTGTTAACGGGACATCTGATTGATTTTGCAGTACCTGGGGGCAGGGGAAGGCATGAGGTGGGGTATGGCCCCTGGATGCAAAGGAGGTTCCAAGGTGAAGGCACCGTGAAGTCGCGCTGTCTCCCTCTCAGCCTACTTGAGATGTTGAATGACAATCTTTTTATATTGTATAAGAATAAAATCTGTCCTATATCTGTGGCAGATCTAAAAATAGTTTTCCTCTCAGCCATTTTCAAGGTTTTTTTCCTGCAAAAGGTGAGCTCTTAGTGATCCTCCTGGATAAAAAGCACTGCATGGAGGTGCACTGGTGGAAAATACACACCCTAACAGCCCTGTTTGCTTAGGGTACTGTCATTCTTCTCATGGTCTTCTGTGGAATCAGACCTATGGGGTGTTTTTATTTATATGGAGGACAGACTTTGAGTAACAGATCAAATGACCAGAATTCAGTGTGATTTAGGAAAATTAGTTAATTTGGCTAGAGAAATCAAGGATCCCCATGGAGTTTGCAGGGTAAAATTTGCTTCAGATGGTTCATAAACAAAGGGATGTGTTGCTAGGATTGCTAAGTTCAATGGATTTTGCTTTTGCAACCCACTGTTGCAGTTTTACTTTTTCCCTTTTCGTCTGGGAGATATTTAGTTGCCTCTCAGTTTTATGTTTTCCTTCTGATTTTCTTCCCCCTGCTATCCCCCCCCCCCCCCCCCCAATTTTCGTTTTCAGCAATCCTAACAGCAGGATTTGCATTTGCAGTCTATTTCAGGGGACAGAAAAAACTCAGATGATAAACAGCAAAAATATCAGGTGAATATTAGGAAAAGATGTGTGTTGAGGAGCCTGGTTGAACCAAAAGCATCTCTGCAGGTGGCTGGGCCAGGCACGTGCCTCTGCGTGCAGGTGGCGGGGGGGATAAGCAAGCAAAGGAGCGTGAAGCCGCGAGACGTGTGTACGGGGCAGTTCTGTGCCACCACGTTCTTTCTTTTGCAGTTGCCCTTAGGCACGGTTAAGCCTCTATATCAGGATGTCTTGGCGTATCTCCCAATGCCATGATGTTCCTTAGTGACTCTGTATATTTGTTCTTTGTCTGACATTGCACAACACGTTAGGATTCCTTGATCTTGCCTTGTTTGGATTCTTTCATGAATTGCATCCATGTGTCCAAGGCACTGAGCCCTTTCACATAATTGGGCAATATTTGCATTTAGATGAACAGTTCTTTCCTAAATGAGTGCAGGCCGTTGTTCCTTCCAGTCCCAGAAGTGCCGATGTGAAGTACAGGACTTCAGATCCAGACACATGGCTGCAAGTCTGGGACGTAGGATTACAGGATAACATTTGTTCCTTGTGTTTTTCCTTGGAAGCAGCTGTTTTTCCCTTTTGGGCAGGACTTTGGCTATGCCTGAAAGCCATTTAGAAATCGCAGGGAGTGGAGGATTCGGTAGCCTGCCTGTTAAGTGGGTTTCTTGCCAAAACACATTACTCTTAAGAGCTCTGCACTTGCAGTCAATTCTCACGTAAGGCTAAAGGCAGTGGATTTAACACCTCAATCCAAGAAGGTTTGGACCTGGGCACATATGGAGCAGCTCCTGTTGTTGTGGGTAATGTGGCAGCTGCCACCAGGTGATACACGTGAGCTAACAGCCCGTCTTGTGCGAGACAGAGGAGGAACGATGGCTAAAGCTGCATGGGGAAAGGCTCTTCCCATCCTTTCTGATGTATATGTGTGCGATTCACTAGCTAGCTTTGTCCAGCTGGAATTAGCACTGAACCTCATTCCAATAAAACCCCGATTTCATGACTGTTCCCAGAGGTCGTATCTCAAGAGGTTAGAAATTAAGGCCGGCATGAGCTGGGACATAATTGTCATTTATGTGTTTGTGCTGCTGTATGCACACAAGTGTATGAGACTGATCTACAACATGTCATAATGGTGGCTGGGTTTTCATATGGCTTAGAGAACGGTGCTTTTATTCTCATTCACAGTTCCCGTCCTTTCTCCTGCTGTATGTCTGATTTATCAGAGTGGCTTAACATGTGCTTCTGCCTCCCTTTCTCCTCCTGTCTCTCTTGCAGATATTTGTAAGCAAATCACTACTGTTTCATGGGAAGTGAAAGATAAAAAGGAGTGAGGTTCTTGTATGAGCTGTGCAATGGAGATGATGACTGAAACGGCTATTAATGATGGCTCTCTGCATGCCGAGGCAGCGACTCTGATTTCTTAGTAATTCCAACTATGGCAAAATACACTAATAGCATAGTCTGCAGCATTGCTTTCTCTAGAATCAGCCTAAAACCAGGTGTTGTTGCCACTGAGCTGTTGATGTAAGGGCAAGATCAGGCCTTTGGTTAGTTTATAACAGTAGCTGTTGGCGTGGATTTCCAAACAAGGGGGTTTTTTGATTGCTTAGATTTGGGGCTCTTGTTTCCCAGGGGTTACTCAAAACTTACTGAAAGTGTTAGGTGTCTGACATTTGCATGACCAAAAGTTGAGACATTTAAAACCAACAGTCATGTTTGATAATGATAATCATTAAATAAGTGATTAGTTTGTCTATGAGAGAGTTGAGGCATGAAGATGCCAGAATTTTGGGTGCAGACGGGCTCCATTGTGCAGGGCAGGCATGCCCAAGAGAACCATGGGTTTTGTCTGCCTTGAGTAGTCTCCTTGAAATAACTTTTTTTTTTAATATTCATAACAACTGGTTCCTGGTTTTTCTCTACCAGGGAGGCACTATCAGAGCTAACTAGCACTAATTGGAGAGGGGGAGGCGAGGGAAAAGGGCACAAAACCCAGGAAGAAGAAGGGGGAACGTAGATCCCAGAGACTAAGTTTAATACCATCAAACTTGGATGGAAATAATATTCTTGCAGACCACAGAAACATGCCTTTTACTGTGGGAGTGCAGAGTGAAAAAGAGGAGATACACAATAAGGCTGGTGAAGTCAATGCAGTTGGTGCAACGAACCCTGGGACGTTTCACTGGACAGGCTGCCTTACAGAAGTTTCTTTCTGTGGGAAAAATCAACGACTGGAATGGGTCGGTCTTTTTTGCCACAGCAAACCTACACTTAAGTGTGATTAAAATGCTTTCGGCAAAGGAAATACCCTGTAGTTTAAGCCAAACATGGGGACATCCTTTCTCCCTCTGATTGATGTTATGGTGGTTTATGTGGCATACTATATTCTGAACCAGACCCAAGTCAATTAGGCACCATTTCAAAGTATTTTCTCATGCAGCCCAAGGTTTTGCTCAGTGCCAACGAAATCCGAAACTCAGGGAGATGATAGCAGAAATGAATTCTGTGAACGAGCACAGCCAGGCCATCGGGTTAGCAGGCAGCAAGCTCTGCAGGTTTCCCTGCTTCAAGGATCAAGCTGCCTTTTTCAAGTTGTGAGATTTAATGGCCTTTTCACTGAGATCAAGCGTAGTATTGGTTTAATATCCGATACAAGCTCTATCAGGAAAGCATATCCTACCTCTGCAGAGGGACAAGGCGATCTAACTATAAAATGATCAGATCCTTATAGTTCTTTCCTACCCCTAGACCAGGTGGGATTTCTGCCCCAGAGACACCATCTAAAACACCTTTACACTCAGCCTTTGACTATTTGAAGCTTTCAGACAATCACAGTGTGGGAAAGGACAGTCCTTACAAATCTTTTGCCCTTTCAGTCCCGAAATATCATTCCTTGTGATGGAAGAGAGTAATAACATGTGAGAACACCATCACAAGCCAGCCAGCAAAGGAAATAACAGGGTGACCTTATAAAATCAGTGCCAAAAAAACCCGCCCAATTATAGGGTTAAATGCCACTGAAGTAATGATTCTCCTGGTTTATCTCACTCATGATACACTGCATTTTAAACCCAGCCGCTGGGGACATGTGAAATGGTGCTTAAACCATCAGCGGAAGGTTCCTTCGTATAACAGACATATTTCCATGTATTCCAAAACAGCCCCGGAGTCTGGGCAGGCAACGAGTGAGCCTAATGCTTTCCTTTGTAGCAGGAGATCTTTGAAACTCTTATTTGATCGTTTCCCTAGATTAGGATGATTCTGCGCTGCTTTGGAGAAATGTGTTCCCCCTGCCCACCAACTGCCTATCCCAAAGTGATAAGGCATCTGTAAACACTCTCTGAAACTCTGTACAGAACCTCCTCTGCACACCGCTTTGAAGCAGAGCTGCATGAAGACCTCTGTACCGGCTGAAAATATCTTGCAAACTGATAAAGAAGTGCAGGTACAGCTAAAATCCACTGTGTAATAAGGATTAGCAAGCCTAAGGAGGTTTGTTTGGATTGAAGATTGAGTCGAAATGTATGAGGCTTGGATTTGACCAGAAATAAACTGAACTTGGATTTCATCAGATGCTGCACGGCCCCCCTCCTGTCCTGCTCCTCCTCGCCCCACTCCACGTTTTGAGTAAATACTCAGAGCTCATAATTTTAAAAGGAGCCGTTTAATTTTCCCACCGGTCCAGGTTCTCGTTAAATACGCTGTGCTTCAGTACAATTCTCGACTTTCCCAACCAGCCCTCATCTCTCTGCGTCTGTCTACCTGTGTGCTGGTCTGTATTGATCTCAGATATGTGGGCAATTGCTCTGCCGAATACAGCCTGAAAGAACCCCATTTGATCTGATGATGATACTATAGCATATATTCCGACTAATTGTATCCATGGAAATCAAGTGCACTTTAACTAATGAAAAAAAAGATAGCGTGGTCAAAGCTTATTTGAAGAAATGACATGTTTTAAAACCTGACATGACTTAAAACAGAATCATATAAGTTCCTTTGCTAAAACACTTTCAGGATATATTAGGTATAACAATAGTTTTCTACATGAAAATGGCTTTGAAATCTTAAAAGAAAAGTATTTTAAAAGAAAAGAATTTTTGCGGTGCATTAAATTGGACGTGAATATGACAGATTTCAAAGACTGTCAAAATAACGAATTTACATCATAAATGCACAGGCTCCCTTTTTAAAGGCCTCTTCAACAACTCAGGAAGGCGTTTAATGGTGAGCAAGTTCAAAGTGTCATGGACTCCCACTGGTATAAAAAGGAGGCAATACCCACTATACTCTCTGTGTTTCAGATAATGTATCTGTCTCTTTTCAAGTTAATAAACTGCACTCCTGTCAAATTGCAGATAAATGAAAGCGACCAAGACATTGTTTTCCCCACATATTGCTAAGAAAGATATCTCCCAATATTTCTAAACGACCAGTATGCTAAAAAGAACTTGAAATGAATCCACCCTGCAGTTATTTTACAGCATCAAAGACAATGAAATTTCCACAGAGGCACTTTCTGAAGTTTTAAATGCTTTATTTCTGATAGCTGCTCATTAAGAAGCTTCGAAAGCTTTTTATTGTTTCAAAGGCAGTCATCTAAATTTTTAATCATTCACTAGTGCTATATGGTCATGATTTTACTCTCTAGCTTTAAAAACCCTTTTTTATTTTCTAAACAGTAATGTCAACATAATGTTTCCCTGAATAATTGTTAGGTACGGCCTTACTCAAAGAGCAACTGTGAGAAGGAGAGAAAGAAAGAGAGAAAGAGGATTTTTCCGGCTCCCTTTGGCGAGGGAGAGAAATGAGATGCTTCAGGAAATTAAAATCCAGGACCAACAGTTTACAGAGCTGGCCACTGACTTAAAACACTGCTCTTCTGGGATGGTTTCAGCTCCGTTTTTTTACAGCAGGGGAAGTTTGCGGTGGGTATTTTTCAAGCTAACAATGATGCTCTGCGGGCTGATTCTTGCTCTGTGACACATGAGTGTCCTTAGGGATTAAAGAGGATTTAGGGAAATTTCCTGTCCCTGCCCCTCGGAGCTGCCTCCTACCCCACCCACCGCGAGCACCGGAGCAGCGGGGCCGGGTCCCGCTCGGCGAGGGACGATGCTGGAGGCGGCATCCCCATCCCCATCCGGCGAGCTGCCTGCCCGCGGTTAGCAGCGTGCACCAGCCACGAGTGCACGCCGAGTCCTTGCGAAGGAGCAGCAAAGCGCGCGGGAGGCTGGCATGCCGTGCCCACTGCTGGCCAGCCTGCCCTGCCCTGGCAGAGCTAATCCTGGCCTTGCATCTGGTTTTGCTTTTCTCCTCGCTCCGGCACCCACTAAAGACGTTCTCACTGCCCGGGACTGTAGATTCTCACACGCTAGACGTAGGGATGAGATTGCAGTTTATTTACTCTACAAGCTTGTATTAAATTTCTCCCTTTAGAAACCACAATCCAGCCTCTCTCCTCTTCAGGGACTGTGAGTTTTCCATTCTCAGGATCTAAGCGTTGGACTGAACCCATGTTCCAGCTCAAGCCTCTTCCCTTTCTTGTGCCTGTATTAAAGTAGGTTCAGTTCACTGATAAGCGAGCACAAGGAGATATGGGGGCAGGTCTAGGCTGCCTCTGCTTAGCGAGAAAGTGGATCCCTCTGAAAGCAGGCACTCGGCATTTCCACCTTTGAGTTTTCAGTTAGGGTAAATGCAAAAGAAAGAAAAATACTGAGCTGCAGGAAGAGCCTGTGTGTGGTGCAGTGTTCGGACATCACCTGCAAGAGATCTCAAGAGAGGAGGATAACAACCGGCTCTTGCTAATATAATGCTTTGCCCTCCTCTAGTGGCACTTGTGATCTGAGACTCTCAAAGGAATTACAAATATTAATACAATAACCTTCTGCTGCTGTTTGTAGCTGTTTCCCCTTGCACAGCTGAGGCGGCCGAAGCATGGGTTGGGTGAGGTCTCCTTGCAATCCAACGGGATGAGGCACCTGCTTTAGCCGGCGCCTCTTGTTTTGTCCCCTGGGTGATGGAGATATAATCCAAGTCTTCAAAGAATCACTTTTTTTCATGCCAGATGTGTAACTGTTGGATAGATCTCATTAGTTTTATATGTTGTATGCAAGCTTATGCCTGCCGTAGATGTACGCTGACGCTTTTGACTGTCCCTCCTCAGCCTGTGTTTGGGTGGTTTCGAGCACACTAAGCACAGCTTTCTGGCTTTTCCTTGTGACCGTGCCAAGACTTCCTTCCCCTCTCTGCCTCGGACCCAGGGCATCTGTCAACTGATCTCATAGCTAGAAAAAAGCAATTTGCCTGAGCACAGAAGTTTTGAAACGCGAATAGTTTCACAGGCACGTTGGCTAACGCGGAGCCAAGAGAGATGAGCGTGCTCGCTGCCCCTGGGCCAGCTCCGGCCCTCACAGGCGCAGCGAGAAAAATTTTGCTGGTTACAATTAACTAGTGATATCATGGGAACAATAAAATAAAATGAAGCGGTTGCTCCGCTTGTACCAAAGGCCTGGGAAAAGACAAGTTGCCAGCCGTTCCTGATGGGAGTGGAGTGAGATCTGGCCGGCTGTTGAGCCCGTGGGTGTCGGTGCCAGGTTTGGGAAGAGGGAGATGCTGCGTGTGCTCTGCGGCGCAGCCCATGCTGCAGCAAATACTCTTGGCCTCTTCATGCCGTGCCAGGCTCCCAGACGGCGTGAGCTTTTCTTGAGTGTTTGCATTAAGGCTGTGTCCTGGGATCTCCATTTGTTTTCTTGGCTAGCCAGGGCCCAGATTACTTTGCCTCATCAGCTTTAGGTTTTGTTCTGCCTGGTGTAGTCACTGCTGTAATTCCAGCGCACCCCTGAGCCGTGCATCTGCCCAGCCTGGGGCTCCTCCTGACGGACCGGGGCAAGCTGCCACCATCGCTTAGCGCTAGTCCTTTCCCCTTCTCCAACAAGCCTTTCGAGCAGCCCTGCCTCTCTTTGGGAAGCTTTGCTGAGGTTATATTTTGCACTGCGGAGTCCAAGCGTTCTCGATTCTGGTACTGGAAAAATCAAAAGAGAACTGGGAATAGAAGTGATGTCCTTAGCTGGTATTTGATGAGGTTTATTGTGCTTCCCAACCACCCTGGAAGTCGTCAGTATGTCAGGCAGATCCTTGCAGTGATGAGGCCTGCGGGATAAGCCACAATCTTGCCAAAATGGGCAAGTCATGAATACTGAAACTGCAGTTAATGTTAGATATGCTTAGAAGTCCTGATGAAAACCAAAGATAACGTGACAGTTACTGTAAGAAATGCGTGTTAGAGAGGTAGACTACCTCCTGTGTGGACTGTCTAGCATCCGTCTGTCTGCAGCCATGTTGTGCACTGGTGTGAAGGACCGGGTGGGCTCTGCAAAGCCTATCTCGCTGCAGAAATCACTGCAGAGGCTGAGTTGGGCAGGTACTCCAGTTTCGTCCCTTCGCACTGGGGAGCTGCTGCTTACATTGGCTCCCACTGTGCTGAATGCCAGGGGTGCTTTGGGAAGCCTCCACATCATCTTTCCAAATCTTACACTTGCAGAGCGCACTTTTCCTGTAATGGTAAAAGACTAATTACAACTACCCAGTGTCTTGTCTGAAAATAGTTCCCATCCTGTGTCTACAATGACCAAGGAAAAAAAAATGAGATGAATAAATAATAAAATTTGCAGAACATGTATTTTGCCAGAGACAAAACAGATTCAGATCTGTATGTGCTATGTTTGGAGCTAAGTTTAGAACTCGGGATTTTGGACAGACTTCTAAATATTGACATGCAGGGTCTCAGGCCTTTCTCACAGATTGCAAACATCCTGCATTCTTGGCTATTTTCATGTTGGGATCCATGCTCTGTTACCTTTCCAGGGAGAGTTTAACTCTGGCCCTTTATGCAGAAAGAGCCAAGGGCTTTGGGAAAAATTAGAAGCTGATAGCTTCATATGCTACCAGATCATTTGGCCTGTCTTTGAAGCATAAAAGGAGAGGATGGAGTAAGATACAGCTTTTGCATCTGTGAAATTCTTTCCCATTGGCAACCTCCCTACAAAGTCGTAATTAGTGGGGATCTTCCAGTTCAAGATGTAAGTACTGTCATAGGCATTGGCTTTCCCAGACTCTGTAGGTCCCTGCACATGGAGGGAGATCCCAGTACAGCCTCCTGGGGCCAGGGTTGCATTCAAAGCCACTGCTCAGGGTAGTGTGTTGGATGCACGCAAGTGTGGCAACAGCAGAGCATTTCCATTTGTTTTTCCTGGCCCGGTGCATGCTTAGTGCTGCAGGGTGAGGGAGAGGTCTCTCCCCAGTCCCCATCCCACCACGCTGCCTCCAGCATGATGTGATGCTTTGCTCCCAGCCAGGTGTCAGGGACCTGTTTCCATATCGCACGGCAAGTGGCAGGGAAGTGCCTTTGATGTGTTTAGTGTGCAGACTTTCTGAGCCCATGTCTTTCACCCCTTGTAGTAAGCGTAGCTGTGTTGACTTCAGCTGAACAACTCTAGAGCTAGGCCAGCACGAGAGCAGAACCAGCCCCTGCTCACATTGAAGATGGAAATGCAAACGCCTGCCCACAGGCTGCTGGCTCCCCGTGCCATTTGGTCTCCAAATACTCTGCATGCTATATTTCTGTGTTGTAATTACCAGTCTGGTTCCTAACAGCTATAAAGCTGTCCTCAGGAGGGCGTGATGGATGATGTTGTGTAGTTAGAGTGGCCTTTTCTGGGGAGTGTTGCTAACTTGCTGGCATGTTCCTTGAGGTGATCCTCTGCTGCTCCGTTGCTTCAGAGCGAGCCACAATTCCCCACTGCTTTCACTTCCCAGTCGAACTGGTTGCTCTGAGGCTGCAGTTGATGTTTTCAATGCTGATGCCTAAAGAAAAGAAGCTGAACTTTTTCCTTGAAGCAGAGGCAATGTAGCTCCAGATGGTCAGTTAGAGAGAATACCACCTCTATTTATTATTCCAAACTATTTGCACATGTCTTTGTACCTTATTTCTTCTCTCTGGTTATTCTGAAAGAGTTAAACATCATTCCATCAATGTTGGCAAATTAGCTCTGTCATATGGTATCGTTTCTCTTTCCTCTTGAATGACTTAGATGATTGACTAACAAAATACTTAAAATACTTGATCTGAAATTTGCTTTTGGGTAACGTTCAAGGGTTTAAACTTCAAGCTTCATTACGGGAGAGCCTGCCTGCTGGTAAACTCTGAACATTCCTGCACCACGCCAACCCAAAGCACCTTGTCTGCTATTCCACTTTCCTATTTGCAAATTCAGAAAAAGGCTTGCAGTACATTTCCAGCACAACTTACTCGTCTCTACAATGTAGTTGTGGAGGGTGGGATCTGTATCATTTAACTTAGACAGAATTTGACTTTTAAGCAGCTGATATGAGACATCTCAGTTCCCTCTGCAATGAATAGACAGAGATAGTGCCCCAAAGCAAGAGCGCTTCGGTCCTTAGATTGATGTCCAAGGGAGGTTTGAGGAGATGCCCCATGGTGATATCCACTCTCTCCACTGATTGTAGGAGTTGCCTACATGACTGGCTAAGACCATACACCTGACTTGCATGTGGTAACATGGATCCTAGCTGTACGTGCACATTTTTAAATGTACTTATGTGCCTAAACAATCAGAAGATGCCTTGCAGGATTTACAGAAAGGTTCTTCAGTTCCACTGAAATAAATGGGATTTACTTTAGATAAGGCAGACATTTGGGAAATCTGATGTTTCACATATTTGTCTAAACACTTCAGAAGAATGTGTGCCTGAATGTTCTCTCAAAGTAAGGTCAGATTTGGCTGACAGACATTTAATATGTTTGATCTTAACGTGACCCTCAGGAAATAACAAACTTTTATTTCAAAATAAATGCTTTATTCAGAAGAATTGACAATAGAGCATTACCCACTGCTTCTTTTGAGTGATGCGTTCCTTCCCACCAAGGTCTCAACTACAGCATCCTGCCTTGTATTGAACAGTACCTTCCCTTGATGGTAAGGGGGAAGGCAGCATGGTCTGAGTCCAGTTTTCCCTTGGGATGCTCAGGGCTAGAATAACTCTCCTATTCCCTGTATAGACTCTACATAGTTCTTTCTGTTCCTGAAAGACTAGGAAAAGACACTGTTAGCCTTCACTTCCAGCTTTCATCATGTCCCTTGACTGCTAAGCCTGGTTTCAGAAAGGAGGCAACTTCGTGCTAGCTCATAAAAAGTCCAAAACAACAACAAGAAAAAAAAACCCAGACAAATCCCCTTGTGTGCTCAGGTCCAGACATCCCTTCTTGAGTTGTAATTTGTGGCTGTCTGATCACTTCAGAGTTGTAGCACTGATTTCCTCACTCCTCCTGAACTCCTGCCATCTCTCCCCAGGCCTGGAGAGGGGCCGCTCTGTTCGCTGCACTTCTGGGCTTCTCTCAGAAATGCTGCTCCTTTCTTGAAAGCTGGAGGGGGAATAAATCACCGGCAACCTGACAAACCTGCATGAAATTCAGACACGGTAAACCCAAATGCAGTGGCTAAATGCAGTTCCTCTCCTCTGTTCATGGTTTTCATGCCTGTACTTACGCTTGTGAAAGCTGTGCTACATCAGCAGGTGTGTGTTTGGATCCAGCTATGCTCCTTTTGCAAGATGGCAACTAGTCACACCTGGTTCCCCTTGATTATACTGCTGAGAAATCACCTTGTTCTCATTCTGAAGTAGCAAAGATGGCAGAAGGTCCCTTTTTATTCACAGTAATCCATTCTAGTTGGAGGGTCCTTTAAACTTGCAGACAAAAGAATAGCAAGATCCAGTAAGCTGGAGCTACCAAAGGTCAAAGCAGAAATAAGTCAAAAAGCCTTTGTACAGAGCATAATTAATTATCACAACATCCTTTTCAGATGTATGGTAGATTTTCTGTCACTTAAAGCCTTTAAATAATGACTGAATATTTCTCAAAGTTGGATTCAAGACAATCAGCTAGTTACTGGGCAAAGTACAAGAATTGTTGAAAAAACTTCATAGCAAAACATGGCACAGGTTACATGTACTTCAGCTTTTATTAAACATCACTGCCTGCCTGTAGGATCCCACTACTAATGAGTCAAACTTGGTGTCTCACTTTGCACCCAAGTGCTGATGTTTCCCATCTGCAAGGAGGCTCACAGCTTGCTGGTATCAGTCCAGGAGCGCACAGACCACATGTGACAGATCCCCTTCAGACTTCTAGCCCTGTCCGAGGCTTTCACTTTACCTCCCAAGAGTTCTCCCCAGCACCCTTATCCCAGCTCCAAACTTCATCCCAGGAGACAGCATCATGTCCTAACCATATGCCGCAGCAGAACAAAGAGTTACTCGTTCCCACAGTGGGACTTAGCCATAAAACTAGAAGATGGAGCTGATGTTGTGGTAGCTTACTGGATTTGTGCGTGACTTGGGCTGAAGTGCCTCCATGATTTTTGCATTTGGCTAAGCATTTCTGTAGGGAAACTTACATTAAGCTGAAGTTCAAAGTTCCAGGGTACTGGTGATCCAGACCTGGTCTTCTGTGTAGACAGTTTTGAGTCCAGCTTAGCTCTTTGAAGGTCACCCAGGCCCCTGAACTACCTGTTGCCTGTTAAATAGACACCTCTGAGGGTCTCAGGTGGGCTAATCAGAAATACTAGACCAAATGGCTTAAAACAGAAATGAAACCTTTGGATTCTGGCCTTGGTGGACTCTTAAGAAAAGCGTGGGGTGGCCCAGTGATTGAGACCGAAGGAAGAAGAGGCAAAGCGGGGATGGGAGTGAGGTGGAGAAACACGTTGCTGTTTCTAATTCGGGCTCGACCACTGACTAGGCACGTCACTTGGGCCAGCTGCCACGCTGAGCTTCCTCCAGAGAACCACAGGTTTGGGCTTTTTTCTTTTCCTTGCTTCTTGGGGAAAAAAAAAAATGCTGGAACATCCTCACTGGAAAACCAGATGCAGCATCTTGGAGCCGAGTTTTCTCTGGTAAATAAATTTCAAGATGAGATCAATCTAAACAAAGCTGCTAACTAACCCAGCCCTGCTGCTGAAGCGTTTTGTTGGGTTTTCAAAAGCCTTTGTGATGATTCTGTTCTTTCCCTGTTCTCCCAGTGCCATGTCGAAACGTTACATGACTTGAAAGCCCAAAAGTCATGGAAGGGGGTGGGGAGAGGAGGAAAATACAAAGCAAGTTGTACAGATGGCTATCGGGGGGTGAGGATTTTTTTTCATAAGCCCCAGTAACCACATGAAAGCTCTTTAAAAAATAACAAAACCCTCTTCTCCATAGCAGTTCTAGTAGCGCAGGTAGTAAAGGCTGGTATTAATTACCTGATTGAGCTTATTGCTGCAGGTGGAGGCTAGTCAGAAACTAAAGTGCTTGGGTGGCCAGTCGCACTGGTTTCCATAAAGCTAATGGGACACCTTGTCAACCCCAGCCTCCTCCCCGGAGCCCTGGGACGAGATGCAGAGCAGGTTACTGGAAGACATTGCGCTAAGAAATCTCCCAAAGGAGCCTGGCCTGGCTTTCTGGAACCACCTGGATCCAAATAAGTGCAGACGCGCGTGTCTTTTTGTAAACTAAACCTGCTGGAAGAAGAAACACTCGTGTGACACAAACATCCGCCTTTCAGAAGCCGGCACGGTGGGTGCTCCAATTAACAGTGCCACGATGATCGCTGTTGCTCATGAGTTCATTACAAAAGACAGACAGACATCTGCAGGGGTCTTAAAATAATGACTCCTTTTATCTGGTGATTGGCAGAGGTGGGGTGACAAGGATGTGCTGTTTAGCATAAACTGACTTTTTCTTCTCTTTTTTGGATATCAACAAAAAACACAACGTGGGCACTCAAAAACAGCAGCTCAGTGGAGGATGACAGGGCTGCAGCAATCCTTTGCTTCACTCGCCCCGCGTTAGTATGGTCTTCCCAAAGCGCTCACCCTTAGGCTCGAGCAGCAAGTAAGCCTCCTGGTCTCCACCTCTCCAGAAAGCTATTGGTGCTTTCTGAGGACACGTTTTCCCTGCAGCACTGGTGTGTCCTCGGCAGCTCTGCATGACGGCTACATGGACAGGGACCCTGGGCTTACCCGAGTGCCTCCTGCCTCGTGCTGAGACCTTTTGGGCTCTGTGGTTGGGTCCATCACCATCGCTGCAGCTGTCTGAAGGCCAAGGCGTTGCTCAAACCATGAAATAATGGCAGAAGTACCCTTTGAATTTGTCCCCTCTTCCCAGGACTGTAAAGCTCTGCCATTTCCTAAAGGCCAAGCAACTTTGCATCACTTTCAGCCTCTCCAGTCTCTCTTTGACTTGAGAAACAGCCTGAAACTCTCAAAGGAGATAACAATTTCAGGGCTGCTCCTGTCCAAATCAATCACTGGGATGTCTGTACGGGAAAGACTTGTGCCAGTTCAGGTTTCTCATGAGTATTCTGAGATTCCTGAGGTTTTAGTCTAATTTCTTTTTCTTAAACTAGGCCCAGCAACAGAAAATAAGAAGTAGTTATTAGCTATTTTATAATTATACTCTGACCTTTTTACAGTACTTTCCAGTTAGGGACTTTAAAGCCATTTGCAAAATTTCATGAACTAGGTCTTAGAATAAAGAAGTGCCACCTTATTTTTCAGGCCAGAAAAGTAAAGTGTTTTCCCAAAATATATGAGGAGCTGAGCTGGGATTAGACCCCAGACCCCCAGCTCACAATCCCTTGCTTTAACTGCTAGCTCAGCCTTTGCTCATTCTGGCATGGGAAAAGCAATTGGAAATAAGAAGCTATTACTGGGGCAGGCAGTCTATAGGGGATAGAGTTACAGTTTTTACAGTAATGTATTATTTAGGACTGGGTTGTGATTTGAGATGGACTCAAGCTGCAAATTCAGAGGCACTTCTAGGATTGAATACTGAAAACCCCAGAGCGGAGAAGCATTTGAGTTTGAGGCTTGGGTTCTATTACCGTGGATTTCCAGAGATGTCCGTTGCAGAGATCTACAGCACATCTTCTGCAGCACTTACCTCTTGTTCTCAGTACTTGACTTTGCATGCAGGAAAAGAGATGGGAAAGTTTTCTGCGTCATGCCGTTACGACTCCTCCCTTCTTATTGACCAACTCCAGTAAAATTATTTATGGAACTAATAGAAGGGGCAAGACTTTCCCATTAAAATGTTTTTCTTTTCTGCCTCCTATTGCATAGCTGCGTATTTGGAATGTGTGTCAAAACAGAAAAAAGGGATGCTGATTTGTTTTATTTGGTCTTTCATTTGAGGATTGCCAGCTATTTTCAAACTGAACTTAAACAGAAGGCCACAAGAGTTTAAACCTGATTAAAGGGATGCAGGAGAACATGAAATGCTGCTCTCCAGAAGCTATCAGACTCCCTGTTAATCTGTGCTGACACCTTTTGAGCATCAGGGTTAAGAGACAATAAAGAACTTGGGGCAAATGGGATCAAGACAAAAAAGTCAATTAGTGAGTTAATGAAGCAAGATCTTGAGACAAATGTCTTTGATACCTAAAAATAACCAATAGTGTGTATTAGTCTAAAAATATATTTTCAATGCAGGGATAAGTGCATGCAGCAGGGAAGAAAATACAAGAGAGAGGCTGTAGTAGAGAGTAGAGGGTGAATTTAACTGACAATAGATCACTAGAGTCTGTGGTATTGCGTTTAGAGGGTTAAAAGGCTAAACATCTTTGTATTTAATGGAAGATGCTCCTAGAATTCTCAAAAGCAAAAGATGGAGAGAAAATCTGCCGCCTGAGAACTTGAAAGACATGCACTTTTAGGCCCAGAGTCTGGAAAGCTGCAAATCTATTCAATAGGGAGACCCAACATCCATTTCTTCTCTTCAGCACTGCAGGGAACAGCCTCGGTCCTGGGGGATTTGCCGCCGCTGAGACCATTCCCAGGTGTTCTACTCACCCAGCGCTCAGGCTGCATGTCCTGCCCCGTGTCTGGGTCGCTCCAGGATTAATTCATCTGCAGCTTAGGCTGAAAGGAAGAGTTTTCAGGGCCTTTCAACCTTATTCGTAGACAAACACTCTTCTTGACCAGCAGATGAGGAGGAACCTCAACCAAGAAAGGTTTGCTTTGCCGACACTGTGTCAGGCGTGGCACTGCGGTCTGTCTTTGGTTTCATAGTGAAATACTTTATACCACTTTGCTGAAAATTGCTTTCGGGTATTAATCAGACTGGAGGTTACAGGGCCAGGACCAAACTGAATGATTATAGTTCAGAAAACTACTGTAATTTGCTAATCATTGTCTGTGCTAGAGTTTTACCACACAATATTTGAATCAAAAAGTCACCCTTTTTTTGTAGGGAAGGCATACTCTGTAGGTAACCTGCCCTCTCTAAAAACCAATAAATGATGTTCTTGAAGAATAACAATCTGAGGATGCTCTATAGAAAGGAATAACATGAACAAAGCTGTACCATATGTTAAAATCAGCAAAACTGCTTAAGGCAATCCAATCGCATTTTTTTATTAGTATTGTGTTGTGGTGCTAAACAGAAAATGACAACTGTGAATAAGATAAAGGTCTTCATTGTGCATGAAAAATTTAAATTGTTAATTTAAGGAAAGATTTTTTTTTTTTTAAAACACCATAAAACATTTATGATAACATTTTACAAAATTAGGAAGGGGAGAATTGGCTTGAAGTCTTCTAAATCCATTAAATTTGCATGCTGTTGTTCAAAGCAATGGTTGAAAAAGCAAGAAAAGGAAAAGGTCTAGAAGGCATAGATAGATATATATTTGAATACATATTTGACAGTTTATCTGAGAATAAGAAACCTGGTACTTGAACTAGTTTAAAGCTGAATAAAAGTTTTGTCTGTGGGTTAGGCTGAGAATTTCTGAACAATTAATGACTGAGGTGGAGCATGAACTTTCCATGCTTCACATGGTTTTGTCAGAAAATTTGGAAATAACTGCCCATGGGAGTGTGGGGAGCAGAGCAAGGAGGAGCTGGAGTGCAGGGAAAGCCATACGTCTGCCGAGCACAGGCAGCGAGTATCACACCTCCTGCCGTGCTGGGGGGGACGGGTCCCCAATGTCCCCCACATGCCCGGGGAACCCAGGCGTGCCAGCCCCGTCCTCCTCGCTGGCTGCTGGGAGAAGCCTTCCCTGCTGCTCTGAAGGCAATCAACTCCCACACCGCCCTCCCAACAAAGATAGCAATTTGTTCCTTTTTTAAGAAAAATTAATTGTGGCACAGGAGTAAATGTGAGGACTTCAAACGAACAAGTGACTCCGACTGGAAAAGTTGGCACTTGGAAAACAAACACGAGCAGCAGCAACATCATTGCGTGTCATGCTGAACTCAGAAAGAGACTTTTGAAATCCTGACTCTCTGCACACTCTGGTCGGCGGAGCGGCGGGAAATCCGCTTGCTGCATTTTGCTGCTTAGTAATTACATTTTTCATATTTTATTTATTTCCTCAAAAGAAACAAGTAATTATTACACAATCCTTTCCCCATACCACTTTGGAAGATTTATCAATTATAATCTAGGAGAACGGCCCCATGTTAGACTTCAAATGCGTCTCATTAAAGATATTTTTTAGGAAGAGTGGTGGAAAAACAAAGAACTGCTGTGCTGTTGTCTTTTACTTCGCTTTAATGTCAGGTTCAGAAGTAATGATGTTGGGAACAATCATTCCTCAAGCCTCTGTTTCCTTGTGTTTACTCATTAAACACGAGAACCAGGTGCTCTCACGGGGAAATGCTCATTCTAACATTGGCTTTAGAAATCAAAAGTCTCTTCACTTTCACTAACAAGCACAGCTTCGCAGGGAATGGACCGGGGAAAAAAGCAAGCTGGACCTGCTTTAAAAATGAAACACTAGTACCCAGCCCTGCAATATTAGCTTATAGAAGCTGTCCTGATTTTAGAGAGATATTGGTGGGAGGTGTACGATTACAGGGTATTCACGCTGCCTAATGTTTGGTCTCAGTGTTCAGAGCTCCCCACATTGCTCCTGGTGAGAGAGGGGCTCCTTTAGGAGCAGCTCGGAGCAGCAAAGGTTGGCTCCTGCTCTCATCCTCTTCCAGTGGTACCTGTCCTTCTCCACTGACAAGCTGGGGTAACCAGCTCCCTCGCTTATGCAGGATGCATATTGCTATGGAAGATATTTCAAGCTCTGCGATATCTCAGGAGCAGTTTAGTGGCCTAAGTGTAAGCATCTCATGCCGCTTTGGACTCCTCAGGGCAGGCAGGAGATCTGTGCAGGGGCTGGTGGGTACAACCCCAGCCAAAGGGAGACCCATGCCTTCGGATGGAGCGTGGGAGGTCAAGGACATGCCCCAGGGCACCTAAAATCTCCATCTACACACTTGTGTTTAAGCACGTCTCCACCCCAGATGTGATGTGCTGCCCAGATGCAATGGGGTCGCATCAGGGCTTGAAAGATAGAAGACCTCTTGCTTCGGGGGGAAGTTTGCTCAGTTGTCCTGAAGTTTCTGTAGGCAGAAATTAGGACCTCAGAGTACAGGTCCAAGCTGTGAAGCTGCCTTGCCGCTGAAATTTGCTCTGTCATCTGTGCCCAGAATATTCACAATTTGGTACCGGTATTTGCTATGAATCACCTTTGCCTCCCACAGCAATGAGGGAACAGGAAAACTCAGGATGATGATCTCAAGCTGATTTTCTTCCACTAATTTTTTATATGGGGCATACCTGGTTTTGACAACCATAGGGAAACAGAGCTTACCTGTTGGATGGATGTCACCACCAAGGCTGGGAGGGAGGAAAGCGCCCTCCCTTTGGCTGGACGGTGGAATGCATGCATATGTGCAGGAGGCAAAGAGGGCTGCCATGCAATGACCTTTCTGTGTAGAAAAGCCCTTGGGTATTTTGGTGGAACACTGAAAACTTTCATATTCCCACAAACTGGTTGAAATTTTCAACAAAGAAGTAAATCCTTCTATTGTTGTGGAGTATTTCTGCAGGAAATGCTTTTTTGCAAGATTTCAACCCATCCTAATTTTAGCACTACTTTGATGAAGCTCAGGGCTGGACCTTTATTTGCGCCGATTTAAACCAATGCCTCCCCCCGGCTGCAAGTGACAGGAGTGGCAAAGGCAGCATGTGCTCAGGGCACCAGCCAATCCGTTCAGGTGCCGACCTCCATTAATAATTATTCAAATTGTGAAAAGGGCCTAAATGGGGTTTGCTGTGGCGCCTTGCTGGAGGGCTGCTCCCACTCCCAGCCCCGGCTGCTGCACAGCTCCGCTTGCCAAGCCTCCGTGCCTTTGAGCAATCCCATTGATGCAGAACCTGAAGATCTGTGTTAAAAGCTGCGAACGCTGCTCTCCTGCTTCTAGCCAACCTTGCCAGAGCCAGTCGCTTAAACTTTTTACTTGTCCTGCAGGAAAGCCTGTTAGTGGGAAGATATCAAGGGGAATCTGTGTAGATCTGATTGGCAAGCTGTGTTCTTAGTTCTTGGTGCTTTTTTGAGTCGTCGTCTTTTCCCCAGCAGTGCCTTTTAATTCTGGTTTTATAGCTGACCTTGTTACTGTTGTTAGTACAGTTTTTTCCTTTCCCTTTTTTTCGGCATAGCACTTCTGTAAATGTTTTTGTTCTTTGTTCTAGTTCACTGTCCCTTTGAGGTTGCCTCTGATGTCTAGTCAGTGGCGTGTTTTTGATAAATTCTTCCCTAGCTGGTGCATCTTCTCTCCAGGTATCAAAAATCAGGGCAATGGTTATTGAAGGGACGCTCATTAGAGTGATATATGATTTCAGTGCTGCTGCCGCCTCTAAGGAGTGGGTGCCTCCAAGTCAACAAATGGGCCAGCATTTAAACAAAGAAGCAGGAGACCTGCCCTTTCAAACCCACCGGGTAAAACCTCAGCCGAGCACTGGGCCTTTGTGCGCAGGGCTTTGATTGCCACACGTGTGATGGGGAAAGCAGCGTGCTCTGCAAACTACCTGTCAGCCGCATCCCACCGGCAGCCCGGTCCCAGGCTTGCCGTCAAGGGGCAAGAGTGGTCTCCTGCACGGTCTCATGCAGCAGAACTGTGCTTGGAGGTTCAAGGTGAATAATTGAAAATGGGAAGCAGGGCAAAACGAGCTCTGTTTTATACCTCTTTACCACTTACAACGTCTTCTTGCAGTGTGCATGAAGGGGGCTGTGAGATGGACACAGGACTGCCCAACAGGGCTAGAAAGTTCCTAAAATCCTGCTGGCACAGCAGCTGTGTTCTGGCGTTGGCCTCAGGGCTGTTCCATGGGAAGCTGAGCTGGCTCTTGCCCCCTCAATGGCTATGCTGACCTGAACCATGTCCTTGGCTTGAAGCTCAGCCCAACCAAAAAAAAACTGTTCTGAGGCAGAACCCAAGTCACACACAGTTCAAAGCAGTTTCTTTATGTGTTAAGGGTTCAGTGTAAAGCTCTGCCTCCCTGGGAACCTCTTTTTCTATCCACCTGTCCCCAGGCACTAAGAGATCACCCTCAGCACAAGGTATTTCTGAACTTAACATAAAATTTGTTGTTTCTTGTTGAAGTCCTCTACAGACAGAGAACAGAGCAGGGACGAAAGGCAGCTCCAGGTTCTTTGTACCAGCCAAAGGAAGAACTGGGGAATCTGGGGATCCTCATAAAAGGCAAACCAGCAGTCCCACCTCTGTACTTTCCCAGCATAGACCTTTTGTCTTGGATTATTCAGGCACCTTTCTTGTGTTATGCATGGTAAATAGGCTTTTCTTGGGTGTCTCTTATGTCAGAGGTTTAACAACGCAAAGGGCTTTGTTCTGGTTACAAGCTTTGCAAAGAACATCTCTAAGGTTTGTTTGCACCAAAGGGAAATGGCATAATAATCCTCAGTGCATCATGCAAGGGCTTGCAACAGGAAAGGTAACGTCTAATGACCTTCATTTCTTAAATGCCTTCCAAACTCCTCCTCAGACACTAGAGGGTGAAGCTCTGCAATTCCAATGAAAAGTAAGTAACAGAGGGAAAATGAGCCACTGAAAGGTCAAAGTCAGTGTCTGAGCCAGGAGACTTGGTTGCTTTGATTATGTCAGCACTGCCCTATATTCTAAGAACCTTTAGGAAATTAAAGAAACTGTGAGCTGAACAAAGCTGAAGTTAAAACCAAGATTGAGTGGCCTCTGGTGATGCCTTTTGTACTTCTGAAATATTGCAAGATGCTGCTCCCTGACCAGGCAGGCCCCATGGGCAGTGCTGATGATCCAGCAGAAGTTCTGCTGGAGTCCAACATGACACAGATTCCCAGGACCATCAACAAAGCAACTCAAGGTAGCCTTAAAATAAATTCAACCTTAAATTCTCTTCATGGTTTCACTTTAGGAATCAAACCAGCTGCCAAATGCCAACACTGGAAGTAGATCCCTTAATTTAACATTAACTTTTACTTGTTGCAACTTGATAGGCTTACTCCAAATGCACCACTACTTTGTTCTAACTCTAATTCACTCATCCACACCTGCCTAAACTGCTGGTGACTTTCTCAGGTGGATGCACATGTACACGTCCCGGTGTTGAGCTGTGTCAGCAAACACTGCACCTTGTTGCTCTAAAAAGATTGCAAAATGCTTGGTTGGTGCCAATGAGCAAGCTGCGTGCAGCCAAAAATGAAATGCAAATAGGAGGTTTGGCCCAGTGCTGGTGAGACTCTTCAAAGCAGGACTCCCCTTCCTGTGATGTGAAGACTTTGAGATGGAATCCCCCCAAGCAAGAACAGCTCTCAGAAGGGATGCCAGCACCTGGTAAAATCAAAGCTTTGAAGATGGGCCTCCCCATTGATAGAAGTCTTTGCATAAGTATCCTCCTATCTTCTCTGATGCCTTTCCAGTGTCAGCAAACTGGAAGCTACAAAATCAGGAGAGGGGTGGGATCCCTCTGATGCACCCTCACTGGAACAGCAGGTCTTGGGTTTGCTGGAGGCTACCACCCAACTGCGTGGATGGATCTGACTGACCTTTTTCTGTCTGACTAAGGGGTCTGGCAGTGAATTCTAGCAAATCTTGCTGGGGTGGTTGGAGATGTTATCGCACCTCCGCTTCCCCTCCTCTCTGTCCTACCCCCTGCCCACCACTCCCTTGTGGAGCTGGCAGAGCGGAGCTGTGCCGGCACCATAAGCACTCGAGGGAAAACCCAGTGGCTTTGCTGAGACGGGCGAGGAAGGGAGGCTTTCTACCAGATTCTGCAGGGCTAAGTCTTTCATTCCCCATGCCGTAGAGCAGAAACCTCCCACAGGGGCAGGGCAGGGTTATAATGGGGCAGTAACAGCACCGAAAGCTTTTGCAGATCTCACCTGCTGGACCCCTAATGTGCAAAATTCTCCTTTTTGGATCTCCCTAAGGCAGACAATGGTGTGGTAAATGAGGGTAAAAACTACGACTCGTCTTCACTGTATCATTGTGTTACCTTCCAGCGGAAGCATGATGCTTGCAACCACCTCCTCCCCTGACTTTCTCAAAAAGAGAATCAGTCACTTCATCCTCTTCCCAGAACCAGCTGCTCCTCCTCTTCCTCAGGCTGTTCTTCACTAAAGCAATGCTTTCTCTGTACCAGGCAGGGTATCAGATGGCTCATGAATGATTTCATTATTACTTGATTTGACATCCTTTTACTCTCATGTACGACCTGCTGAATTACAAGGAAAAATTATTTTCTGGTCTAAATTCTCTCCTTCTTATAGAGGAGCCTTAAAGCTCTCATTTTTCCTCATCCCTGAGAGGATCCCACTAACAGACACAGGAAACAGGGAGGAGTGAGGCTCCATCTCATTTTTCATCCTTTAATCAAGTGACACTCCTCGGCACCCTGCAATACCCGTCTTGGAGCCTGTTTGGGGGTGAGGAGTGTCCTCTGGCCAGGAAGGAAGGGGGTGGAAATAAAAAGAAAACCCCTCAGGGTCTCCCCGGGAAGAGGAACCAGGAGTACAGTGGCTTGGGCACATGGGCCAGGAGAAAGGCAGCTAATGAAGAGTCCATGCAAGTCATTTGGTGTATGAGTAAAGGGCAGAAGGAGTCCATGCATCACTTTCTGGTTGCGTTCCTTAGGAGACCAATGTGGTCTGTGCTCCTGAGAGCATAGCTGATAAGAGATATGTTGCTCCTCTGCTTATCTTTCTCCAAGTCCTTGAAGATCTAGTCTTCCTAGCTTTGGGGTACTTTGGGAGAGAAATGGATGTTTGGATTGAAATGCCCAGGAGAGGGCTCCTGTGGAGAAGAGGGTCCCTCTTGGGGTCTCTCTTGTGGAACATGGCTGCTCTTTGTTCTTCACAGAGGGAAGCTGAGCCCCGTGCTTGCTCAGCTGGATTATTCGGATCATTTAAAAATGTTTCACTTCTGAACAAGAAATGCACTGCTTATGTCCTCCAGACCCGAAACTGGAACTCTCTGTTAAACATGAAACTGGAAGTATGTTAAAACTGCATATTATGGTCTTAATGAATTATCTGTTTTAAAAGGGGAAAACAGTGAAGAATTGCTGGCGTAAGTGTGGAATAAGATTTTTCAAAGGAATTACCCCAGCCAAGGCCCAGGATAAAAGTATTTTTCAATAATAGCATTAGACCAAGAAGAAACACAGCAAGAAATGCCAACTGTAGTCTCTAAATGCTTAAGCAACTTGAAATCTAAAGATGAAAAGGCACTGTACACTAACTATTTACTCTTATTAATGCTGAATTGTACAGAAGTACATGTATATTTTATACCTCTTTGAACTGGGAAATATGTATAATTCCCACAAGAGGATAAAGCACTTTTGCGCTGAAGGATTAGAGAGGTGCTGTTTAAGAGACAATTTAAGGTACAGCTCTAAAAGGGACTTTGACAGTAGGTCTGGCCGCTGCTCTTGTACTTTCATTAGTGCCCAGAATTGGTGGATCGCGTCTGCATTTTGCGAGCAAAAGCGATGAAGGTGAATGTAAGTAGTCCTAGCAGATCTTAAGCAAATTGCTGGGTTGTTCGAAGGTGGAGTTCTGCTTAAAAGTCAAGGGGCTGATAAATGTCTTTGACCGCTTTCCAGCCTTTGTGATGGTCTCTACCGCTCTGACCCACTGGATCTTGGCCATCTGCAGTCACAGCCTTTGTAAGGCGCTTCCACTGTGGCGCATCTCCTTGAAACCAGGGAGTGGAAAGTGCTTGCTCTTGCTGAATGTTCCTGTTTGAACCCAGCCCATCATCTCCTTAGATGCATTTCTCTGTTGGAAGGTTATTAAGAGTGACAAGCCTCTAGTAATGTAATCTATCATTTGAATAAAGGAACTGCTGTGTTCTGCAGGTGACTCCTTTGTGGTCACGCTCGGAGGAATAGAGTAAGGAATGATCGCACATGCCTTTAAACTTCATCGCGGTACTCAAAGGGTAGAAAAGATAAATAAAAGCCAAACCCCATTAGCTTGCGCCATCAAGTTAACAAGCTCTATCACATCAGCTGGAATGGCTGGAAAAGGATACTGCCCTTTCTGAAATGAGACGGCCCCTGAGTCATTTTTATTTGCTTGAATATATCATCAGATCCAACCACTAGCCTAACAAGGCCAGAAATATTTCTTCAGATGACACAATCCCATTTATTTGGAGGCCTTCTGTCCCGTGACTTTGCTTGCTCGCTGGCAGGGCGGCCGAGGGGATGCCAGGCGGGCTCAACCCGTGTCCACTCCTCTCAGCCCGCGCTCCTGCGGGCTCATGTTTGGCTAACTGTAGAGAGGGTTTATTTACGACGGACCCACCACTTCAAACGTGCTCCGGCCGTGGGCTCAGTGCTGGTGCAGGGGAGCACGGCTTTACCTCCTTCAGTCCGGGGCACTGCCGTCGCCGGGGATGGGGGGCAGTGATTTCTAACCAGCAAATATCGGTTTGAAGACTCCATTGTACCAGCCCACCATGGGGAGGGGAAGAGGAGCAGATAATGAGCTACTGCATGATCAACTGCAAGAAGAAGGTATAAAAGATATAGACCATTAGAAAAGAACAAGGCTTTAAATGCCATCTGAGATTTTAGCTGAAAAGGCCTTTATTAGGTTAAAAAAAATCTACATTTAACAATATAGAGTACCCAGTCCTGTAGATTTCTACCGCAAACTCCTCTGAAGTAAACTACAAAGGATTGTGATGTTTCTTCTTTCAGACTTTTTTTTATATGAACTTTTTTTTAAGGCACCGTATCCCAGTGAACTATCCTCCATTTCTTTTTCTTGCTGAAGCTGCAGATGTACATTATGCTAGTGTGAAAAAAAGCTAATTAAACTGCATAGACTCTGCAGGAGGCAGAGAAGGCCTGCAGTGCACGGGGGATGATTGATTTGGACTGTCACACAGCTCTGCTGGGTGTCATAACTTAGTGACAAATAAAGGATTACAGTGTCCCAGAGTAACTCTCTCCCTTTTATTGTTCACCAGACATCAAAGCACAAAAGCATATTAGCATTTTTAATAAGTAGTTAGGTCAGTCGTGGCTTACAGTTTGGAATTACTTTATGTAAAACTAAAAAATGAAAGAAAAACCAAACTTATTGGTAGATTAAAAAATATAATACCCACAAGGCAGGAGCGATTCTTCCATTGCTTTCGATCGAGAGTGCGTTATTTGTCTAAAACGTGCAGGGAATGCATGTTCCCAGCCCATTGTCTGAAAGCTAGATTCCTAGCTATAAAGCTAATATTAAGAAATTGAAAACATTTTATCAAAAAAGCAATTATTGAACTTCCAGCATGAGAGGCCTGCGTGGGGCATTATTTGTGCATTTTTCATGGGGAGCTTATTGTTTTCTGCTTACAATTAGCAGTATAAAATGATTTTTTTAAATCACCTTATCTCTAATGAACATGTATCCCTGGAAATAAAATTGTGAGTATCTTGTATTTTTAAGAAAGCATAATTTCAGGGTGTTTACTTTAAATAAACAGAACTTAGATATGAAAATGTGAACCAGGATGGAATAATGAAGCTGGTGTTCTTATCGGGATACAATTAGCTCAGCATAATTGCTAACATTTCCCTTTGAAGTGGGCAAAGTCCTTTTTGATGGTGCTGGTCTGCTCTGCAGAAGCAGACGAAATGGCACGACTGGGATAACGTCTGCGTGCAGGATGCCGGGCTGGTCCTCGGGCATTCGGTTGTGTCTGTGCATTCACACTCGCAGCCTGTGCAGCCGGCGCCTGTGCAAACCCCCAACGGCAGCCAGAAAACATCCGCTCCTAAATGGAGATGACCCAAGTGACGGCAGCGCCGCGACTGCCAGCCATCGGAGGTCTGTCACCTTATTGCTGGTGGAGAGCCTGCTTCCAGGATTGCATATGTTAAGATGTTTATAAATACCATACGGTGTTTGAGATAAATCTTTATATATGAGGATCTTGGCTGGAAACACTGTTCTTTACAGTGGAGTTGATGAAAACCAGAGATGGAGGGAGAGGTGAGGATGGATGGCCCCAAAGCTGCTCCTCCGTCACCGCCCAACCCTGTGCCCGCAGGCACCGGTGGCTGGTGTCAGCGAGCTCCCCTGGCTTCCCTGCGAAAAGGCTGCAATAAAGATGCAAACTCCACTCTCCTCAGCTCCCCTCGCAGTGGCATCAAAGTCACCGAAAAGATAATCAACACGTGAGATGCATTCGCTAAAATCAGTTTACTCACCCCAAAGCACCGGCACATCTTTTTGATTGCTACTGTCACTGTTATCAGTTGCTAGCACTGTCATTAACACGGAGCTATTATCTTTAATGCTGCTGTTTGGGAAATTAACCCTTTACTAACTGCCCTCTTTTAGCTCTAGACTTACTTCCACCTCTTGCGGCTACTGCACGTTTCATTGCAAGTGCGATCCGGCACTAAGAACATCAAAGTTGTTTTTGGTGGCTGGAGCCACGTTTTCTGAACCTACCCTGCAAGATAGGCAAGGCACTCAAAAGTTTCTTCTGCAATTTGTGTGAAAATGCCCCATTTCAATGGGACACTTAGCTGAGCTCATCTCAGATGTGCCCGTCGTATTCCCTTCACTCTGCTTCCATCGCAGGCTGGCACCGTCACCGGCAAGGGCTGATGATACCACCAGACTCCAACAATGGGACAACTGCATCCTTCTGCGTGGACAGCAGCCTGTCCTGGGAGGGGGAATCTTCCATTACTCCCAGTCATCTCCTTAGATCTAAATTTCTAATTTTCTTGCCTGTTCCTTCCTTCTTTCCAACCGTACAGACTGCCTTCCTACCCCACCAGGACCGACAGACTTCCCTCTGTCAAGGACAGCAGCTGCTGGGGTGGAAGAACTGCATTAGGAAAGAATAATGTGTATTTTTAAGCTGTCTCTTTATATAGTTTAGGAGCTGAAAACAAGGAAGAGAGCCAAGATCTCTGTGGAGCTCTAGCAAATATGCCATGGACCGTCAGTGGTGCAAGACCACATTTAGGGAACTGCTGGAATGGGCCATAACAGCTGTAAAGCAGATACGGTTTTCATATTATCCCTGGAGAGATGTTTCCTCCTTTTTTATAACAATCCTTTTAATACTTTTTAAAATGAAAACTTCATTTTCTTGGTACGAAATTACCTTTTTAAAAAAAAAAATCAAAGAACTTACCACGAGAAAAAAACCTGGCACTTGGATACCCATGTGATAGGCACCTTATAAATACCTGTGATAAATAAGAAAAATTGACATGAAAGTAATCTTAAGAGTCTGTCTTTCATTTTCAAAGACAAGAAAATGTTTCTCAGTTAAAGATGAAATAATATTATTAACCCATCATCTTGTGCCTATACAAAAAGCACTTAAGATACAGCGGAGATGTCCAAAGAGCAGAGGACTGTATTTACCATTCTGTAGGTGCCAAAACACTGAGACACAGTGCAGGAATTTTTGACGATGGAATTTCCTCCTAAATTTAATTTCCTTTCTTTGGTTCAAATAAAATCTCTCATTTAATTTTAATGTAGTGCTTTTTAGTAAATGCAAACTTACCAGACTTCGGGGCATTTAAACCTCTATCCAGAACTGAACTTTGCAGTGTGAATCCACCACTAGTATTTGTGTGAGTATGCCACAATGTGTTTCAGTTATTGTACGTTCTTGGGGCTAGAAGAATGGGATGGAAGAGTCCGTCTTCATATTACAGATGAGCTGGAAATCTCAGCAGGACACGGGACCTGAGCGTAAGAGGTTCTTAACCTTGGCAGGAGTCAGCAAGTCCCTTCTGCACGCCCACTACAAAAGACAATTTGCACGAGGATTGTCACAAACTCCAATCCTCAGGATCTTATTTTTTTGCAGAACTGTGATTACTTCCTCCTTCCCCCAAAAAACAGCCAACAGTGTGAACTGTTTTTATTTTCTCTGTTGGACACATCAGCATAATTTATGCATACCTGCTCTATATATTCCAGTTATTTCTCTAGACCTTTCTGAGAACTGGGAGTCTCTTCCTATTTGTGAATCCTGTATGCTTACTTGCTCTTGTAATTTGGGAGGCTCCTGCATATTTGAAAATGATGGCTTCATTTGTTTTTCCAAGTTCTTACTGAATCACTTGTTGGTGTACAAGTGACATTCCAAGAACTGGATTAATGAAAGCGCCTTTCTTCTTTGTACAAGTTATATTACGTCAGAAATTTCTCCACACGCACACCAGTTCCAGTTATCTGATTGATATACTTAGACATCACGCATGAAATATGCTTTTATTCAAGTATTTGTGTCTATAAACTGAAAAGGACCCTTTATTCTGGAGGAAGAGTCCTGCAGCTCGGAGCTGAACTGTACGGCTTCGTCAACAGTTGAGCTGGCTGCTCGCCAAAAACCAGTCTTATCTCTTCAAGCAAAATCAGTGGAAGGAACCACAAGAGTGAATTTTGAAAGATCCATTTGGAAAAAAACCACAAACTCATGATGTCACTTCAAATCCACGGCCAGCAGATGCTGGCTGCCACACCCTGCCCATCAGCCCCGCTTTTGGTGGTGGGGCTCCTCTTGATGCCCTCTGGGGAAGCAAAGGGCAGAGTTGATCTGACCCTAAAAATCACTACCTGAGGACTTTGCTCTTAGGGCTACATGCTCCATGTGCTGCTGCAGTGTGGAGTGGAGAGGCCGGGGGGGAGCCGGGAAAGCAGCCAGTGGCATGGGTGGAAAAATGCTCCGTGGTGCCAGCCCACCTTGGACATGATGCATAACCACATCCCAAAACAGCTGGGGTTTGTGTCGATTGTTCCTGGTATTGTCTGATGTGGAGATGAAGATGAGGATGAATATTTGCAGTAGATATTTATCACACGGGAGCCTCAGCCAGATGAGGGCACCATTGGGCTTGGGCGCTCGCTCTCCCTAAGCCCTTCTGGCCCACAAGGCAAGACGTAACAGGCAGAGGAGAAACTGGTGGAGAACAGGTAGCATGCAAATAACGGCATTCTGGTTATGTATCTGAGCCTGAGAAGAAAATCATGGCCATCATCTGCAGATCTGCTGTGTGAGATTACATGAGCGGGGCTGTGAGAAGAGTGGGGGACAGGCTCATTAACTGCCTGCAAGCAAGCTGTCTAATGGCAGCCTGGGAGGGGCTTGAAGGTTACCAGTGCTGAGACAAGTGGAGAGGACAGCACAGGGCTCAGGATGCTGTTCTGTGGTCAGGTTTATGGCCTGATGTCCTGGGGCTGCAGGTGTCCTCCCTGCTGAGACCAGCTGGAATCGGGAGCACTGAGCCTTCGTCCTGGACAATACTGATCTGAGGGCAAAATGTGACCTCTGGGTGCTGTTTCCTTCACTCTTTTTATCCCAAGCATGGACATCTGGGAGAATTTGGATAAAAAGTTGAGGTAGGCTTTCTTTCCATGCACCAGGAGGCAGGTGGAGCTGGCTGTAGTTTTGACCAGGTAAAACACCGAGAAACAAGTTTTAGTTCTGCACGAGCCAGCGATGTTCAAATCATTACATGTCCCACCAAAGTCTGGAGGAGTTTGTGCTCGACTGGTGCTGGCATCCATCATTTCAAATCCCATCCTAGGACTTTGACTTCCTCTCTGAAAAATGCCCGAGACGTGGGGCTGCTCAGAGAGCCCATTTGCTAAAGGATTTCCATAATCCACAAACCATTAACAACCTCACACAAAGTGGCACCTTAGCAGCCGGACCTAGTAGAGAAGCCAAAGCCATTGGGGGCTTAATTTCTCTCCTGTCCCTCCTCAAACTGGGCCACAGCTAATGCCAAAAGGGGTTTACGCTATTGCGGCAAGAGCTGTAGGATAGAGAATTTCAGTCATGAGCTTCCTATTTACTTCATTGCTTTTAAGACTCTTGCTGATTTAAGCACGTGCTGCTCTGGAAGAAAGCAGCAGCATTTGCAAAAAAAAAGCTTTTTGAGAAATATTTGTGCATCCTATGCAAAAGCAAAGCCTATCAATGGCCAAGAGGAGAAGCAAAGCCCCAAAGTCATTTTTAACTAGACAGTCCAAAATATGGGGGGAAAAAGCAAAGTGATAGCAGGTCTGTGCAAATACCAAAGTATGGTCATGTAATATATATTACAGGGTGTGTAGAGGATACACAGACTTACAGGTATTGTGGGGAGCACAGAACAGTTTTCATGCTTGTGCAACAGCAGAGGACTTTTTTTCCCCTTCTTTTTTCAGCGGAGAGAGGAATGAGCTAAAATGACAGAGACAGAATGGAAAAAATAAGCAGACTTGGATCTGGACTAAATATACTAGCAGGATAGAATGTTAATTTTACCCAGATTTGGTTTTGCTTGGGAAAAAAACAACACTTTGTCTCTCGGAGCTGCCTGCATGATATACAAATGCAGTGCTTCCCAATGTCACTGCAGGATTGACAGCCATGGCCAGGTCGGCTTCGTCTGCTCTAATTACCCCTGCGTTGGAGATATTTCGTATGAGCACGTGGCCTCTCTAAACACATATGCTCTAGCAGAGTTAGGGGTGAAGCTGGGAATCTCAACTCCAAGATTCCTTGCTCTGGTTGGCTGGCATCAGACCTTAATTAAAATGGGAGTATTTGGGAATTTAATTAAGAATATTGAATCAATTAATAAGACACTTCAATGATTACACAAAGTTAGCTGTGAACAGTTTGACACTCTGACTTCTGCTTTAGCTAATTCCTGATTTGATGAAGATTCCCAGCCATCAAAAACACTCAGGTAATTAGTGTTCATCTGTGGCATAAACTATTTTTAACCACCCACCCCTTACCAAGTACACTCCCTCCTCCTTTAGAAATTGAACTTTTCAGATATAATTTAGAGAGAACCAAGGAAATCCCCACCCCCCCCCACCCCCCCAAAAAAAAAACAACCCACACAAGTTAAGGAAAACTTATGGTAGGAACATAAATGGCAATACAATTTGTTTTTGTTGGAATTGTTTTTATTTCATAAAAATAAGAATATGCTTGTGTCAGTGCAATGGTGAGTCCAAAGGAAGCCCTGTCTCTGGTGCAGGTTACAGGTGTTTTGTGGACAGGGTATAGCACATGAGGAGGTGTTTGGCTGTGGAAAAAGCAACTGTGAGCAACGGTGGTGGCCAGCTGATAGGGCTCGTTTACCCCGTGTGCAATGAGCCAATCTTCACACACTGAGACAAGATACTGTTTTCTTCTCAAAGTTGCACAAGTTTGGGTGCTAGGTGATAATTTCACAAAGCTAGCACCCCACCAAAGTTTCCTCTAACTTTTATACATTACAATTAACACACCGCATCTATCTACTCCGTAATCATTAAATTAGCTAAGCATACTTGTCTCTTACTGGTTCATATCTTCTTTGCTTAAATTTAAAGGTACAATATGATTTTAATTTACTACGCGTGCTCAAGGCGAGTGTGTGTGGGGGTAGTCTCTCCAGTTTTTAATTGAGTCAGTGGTCGCAATCTCCCCCAGCCAAAATTACCTTTCCCCTACTTTCCTTCTTGGCAGATCCTGAGTAACTCTTCATGGTTTAGTAGTCAAGACAATAATACATCACCTTGTGTCCTGTTCCTGGACAATTTGTCATTAGCAATCTATTAACCAAACAAAAGCATAGTTAGGGTAGGGCTTTACAATGGACATTCTATAGCAGCATCAGCTTTGGATAACAGGACAGTTGTTGCACTTTTGGGATATGCTCTGGTATGGCTTCTCGCTGGGGAAGCTTGTGGTGACCTGGTGGCTGCTCTGCACCGTGCAGATGTCCAGGGACATGCAGGGGCAGCACGCAAGGCGTTCTGCCTCACGTCTGCGACCTCCCCGGGGCAAAGCAGAGGTGAGCCTGAGGGTAAGCACTAGCAACCGAAATCAAAGGACGCCAGGGCTGGCTGGGAGTCTGGAAGGGGATCTTACATTGCAGAGCATCTCTGGTTCACAGCACTGAGGGGATAGGGAAATGAAGAATAACCTTGTTTGTAAAATTCTGCTGTCCTTTTCCTCTGTGGCATGTGCTGGTCCGGTAGAGCAAGGAGCATTTGCAGTGAAGGAAGGGTAATTTCTGCTTTACGTTGCACACAGAAAGGCCTCGTCACATGTGATGCAAGGGGGATGTCCAAAGGGGGCCTGACCCCTCTAATAGCAGTAACATTAAAATATTCTGCTGCAGGATCACAGCAACATCTGAAACTTTCTTTCAGTCATTTTCTTCCCCCTCCTTTTTTCTCATCTCTTTGGGTCCTTTGGCCCATATGTTGCTAATTTTCTGTCTTTTCAAAGCACTCTGTTTCATTTAAAGTCAGAATACATTCTATTCATCACCATGAATACTAGGGAAAAAAGACATCTCAAAGGTCAGCGTTCCCCTTAATATATAAAATAAATGAGCAAAGCACTGTGTTTTTTTCCTTTAGCTTATTACTTTTCTTAATCTACTTTTTAGGTCTACTGTGTGAGATCACAGGAGGGACTTAAGCAATCGCTCCTAGAAAGGCTTCTTATATATTCTGCAAGAAAGAAGTCCCTCAAAAATGCATGCCTTTGTAGTTTGATCTGCTGAGCCAACTTCAACCAAGCTAATTACTGGTCAGCAAGCTGGCGTGCCACTATGGTGACATGCACAAGTACCCGAAGGACCTCCCTTGCTGGGAGCTCATTTTCACTTGCTGTCCATCACCTTTACCCAGGAAAAAAATTCCCTCTTCTTTGCTAAGATATTGCACCTACACCTTAAAGTCTGTGCAAGGGGAGATAATGAGAGAAAGCACTGGCAGTAAGATTTTTTTAAGCAATAATTCAGTAGATCATAATCTTACCAAGATGTAAGTTAAACTGGTAAATTCACTTGAAACTGAGAAAAACATGCAGATGAACCGCTTGTTTAAATTCTGTTGTTGTAGAGGTGTGGTCTGTTTGTGGAAGGTGATCATAGGATTAAATTTCTGGAAGGATCGTAGCAGCTTGCCACGCAGCCTGCAAAGAGTTAATTATATCAGTAGCCCGCTATTTTCTTGCTTCTCTACAATTTGCAGTGACAAAAGCTGATCTCTCCCTAGCTGTGACAGCGACGGCAGGGCTTGGGCCAGCTCACATCAGCCCTTGCAGGCTGGAGTGACCCAGGAGACACAGCCAAACCCAAAGTCAACTTGAGAGCCAAATGAACCTTTCTTTACAAAACCTCAGACCACATGAAAGTGCCTGGATTTGTGTTCTGTTATGAACTTGGAATTTGGGCCAAGTTAAGTTAAAATGTTCATCAAGGCTCAGATCTTTGTACTGAATCTGGGCCTGAGAACTGAACTAACCCTAGTTTGGACTTCAAATTAGCTGTGAGGCAAGCGTTGTCTGGAGCAGGATGAAGTGCTGGGTAGATGGTGGCTGGATTTCCTCTGTTCCCGGGCCACCTTGCTGCTTCATGCAGTGGATGGACTTGCTTGAGAACCCGAATCACCCCAAACGTAAGCCATGGGGACTGAAGTGGTTGGGTTCCCTTGAAATCTTGCTGCTGCTCATTTGCTCAGATGCTCAACCAGAGCAGGTCCAGCCCTGGGTTTTGGCATATGCCACACATCAGCCCTTGGTGCACCTTCCCACTGCAAGCTCGTTTGGGCAGAGGCCTGCTGTGTGTTCAGAACACTTGCACGGTGACTCGACTAATAAACAATCTCGGGAAAGTTCCCTTCAGTGCTATAAGATGCCTACTTTCATCTGGCAGTGCTTCAGGGCTGGCACTTCATCAGTAGATGAAGAAAGCCAAGTAATACAGTACAAGTAAAACTATTACAATCTGGGGTATTTCCAAAACAAGATCCTGACCAGACAAAAAAAAAAAAAGAAGGAAAAAAAAAAAAAAAAAAAAGAAAAAAAATGGAAGGAGCAGGCAGTGAGGGGCTTTAACAGCTGTTAGCTTTGAGCTGTAAATTTGGTATAAATAACATTTCTGGCTGTTTTGTACAAGTATAGACATTGCATATCTGAAAGTGAAAGTTTCTTGCTAGGCAGAATGGCTCCATCAATCTAAATTAAGAGTGTTCAGTGGGAACCAGGAACGATGCTACTGGAGAAATCACAGCCTAAAAACCAGTTAGCAGGCAGGCAGCTGTTCTTGGATGCCTTTTCACCACGGAGCTATTTGATCTCTCTTGAGGTTGATACAAGTCCTGCAGACGAGTAATGGGTTCTTTTTGAACAACAGGCCTGCAACATTTCTGCATCTGCAATTGAAAACACTATGGCAATGAAAGGAAGCAGGGTCTTTTAGGTCTTGTTTCTGGCTCTACCACTAATTTAATGCATGACCTTGGGCAAGTCAAAAAAGCATCTCTGACCTCAGTTTACCTAGTGAGAAAATGGGAGTGGTAACACTTATCAGCCTCTGCGGTATCCAAGATTTCACTAATACATGCTTCCTCAGTCTGCTGAGACAAGTGAATCATCATCCGCCCATCTGTAGGCAGCCTCCTTCCCTCTCCGAAAAGCAACCTCTCCTTACAGACCGATGGTAACACATGCTCATAACTCAGTGTTGTAGAGAGTTATAACCTGCTCCTGACCTCTAGCAACTGAGCATTTCCAGGCAAGAATGCGCTGGGCTAATCCATCATGATATCATTCTGCTGATCACCTGATGCTTTCCATGAGATACACTCCTTGCTTTCAACCAAGAAACAAAATCGCTCTTAGAAAAGCACATACGCTTTAAAGCCTGACTTATCCATCTCGTGCCACATTCGGCTTGCACGCAATTAATTTAACACCCAGCTGGTAGTAAAATTAGGTGCTTCCTGAGCATTATGTTTTTTAAATTGCTTTCTTAATGCTTTCTGCTCTACCAGGGCTGTCCTGCTGAGGAAAGGTCTAATATCTTCTCCCAAATTCAACTTTTCTCTCAGCATTGCTGTACAACAGAGAACAATATCCCTGTTGTAAATGTGACTTTTTATCAAAGGTGCCCAACAGGCTCTCCAGAATTCCTGCAAATATTCCGCATCTGGAGGTGCTTTCAGATCTGTGGCTTCTGGGTTCGTTAGACCTTGCATGCTACTCACTTAATGGGGACACTATCCATTGCGCATCCCAGAGCAGCGAGGGTGACCTCTCGGCTCCTTTGCCAGGGATCATTTTGACGTCCAGCTTCACACGTTTTTGCTGCTCTCTGAAACAGAGATCGGATTCTGGCTCTGGGAGCCGCAAAACCAAACCGAATAGCAGGTGGCAAAATCTACAGCAAGTCACAATAATTTCCTTAAACTGCAAAGGAGGGGAAGGAGGGAAAGAAGGACCCTACACAAGACATCCCGTGTCTGATTATACTCCATGCAGCCACGGCTATTGAAACTCTCTGATTCCCCTGTTTGAGATTAAGCTGCAACATCCCATTTGTTGCAAACAGATATGTAAAGTCTCCTTGGTATTCAGGTTCATTTAAAGATTTACATTTTGTATTTCCTTGCTCTTTTTCTGACGATGTACATAAAACAGAATTGTAAATGTTTAGGAAAATCAAAGCTATTCTTAGATGCTTGCAATTCCACTAAGTTTGTGTTCTCTAATTTGCACCATGAAAGAAAAAGGAAATCTGGGAGAGGAGCTTGTAGTTTGCTTTTTGAGGTTTTCTTTAGTGCACTTCCATTGAAACTTGGGGCTCAGAGTTATGTTTCCCAAGGCAATTTGAAAGTCTTCTCAGAAACCATTCCCCCTGAAGGATGTGTCTGCAGCCACCTCTCCTACCTCTTCATGGAGCTGTAGTGGAGAGTTTTCACATTAATTGCAACAGAACCAGCTCCAGCAGATGTCCAGAAGCTCAGCTAGACTCTTCTACCCTGGCAAAATTGGCGATATATGAGTAAATTCTGCCTAACTGGTTTTTACATAAGTGCTCTGATTTTCAGGGTAGAGTGCAATGCCCAACACAGTGCTGAGGCATAGCCATGGCTGTAATAAACTTGGTTCTTAATATTGTGAGCCAAAAAGCCAATCTGTCTCTTTCCAGAGTACTTGGCCAGCCCCATTGGTGCTAATAGATTCACGGTCCATCCCTGCGTACGTCAGAGATTGTAAACTACTACGGGGGGCAGCGGGAAGAAGTGGTTTCAGATTAGGATCTCTGGAAGAAAATCACTCCCTGGGTAAATCCAAGCTAGATGAAATCTGCCCTTCTTTTTTCTTCTTTCCGCACAGTCAACACCTTGAGAAAGTTCAGCCCCACAATACCAACTGGGAAGGGAAATGCTGAACAAAACTCCCAACCGGCAGAACGAGAATTTTCAAAGGAATGAGAATTACATTCCCCAAAGCCAGCCCCGACACTGTTCTTGGGTCTCTGCTTCTGAAGCTGAAATTAAAAAAAAAAAAAAAAAAAAAAAAAAGTAGGTTTGCTTCAGCCTTTGCCCAGGTTTGCAGCTCTGTGGGACATATAGGTTTATCCAAACAAAAGTCTTGCAGTGGCTGTGCAGCTCCATGAACAGAGTGGAATTCAGGAAAATCAAGCCCTCTTTCCTGCTCTGCCACCGGTCTGCTGGAAAAACTGAACGCTTTCCTCTCAACACGTGTGGTAACGGGAATTTCCAGTCCAGAGAAAATTTCTCATATCTAAAATATTCTTCTGAATTAGGAAAAAAAAAAATCAGAGATGTGGAATTTTCCACAAATGGAAAATTTCAGTTTTGGAGAATGCAAAGGAGAACATTCCTCCACACCCACGTTCAGCTGCTGGCGCAGCGTCCCCATGTCCTGCCCGACTCCAGGGACCAGCGAGGTCCCACGGCTCTGCCTGGGGACGGGCGGTGAGGCTGGAGTCCTGAGGAACCTGCTCTGAAGCTACCAAGCAAAACATTTGACATAACAGATTGTTTCTGGTGAAGATTTTTTTGATTCACTTCTTAAACCACAAACATGCTACCGACTGGCATGGAGAGCACACGTGTTAAGGACAAACATGTGCCTGCTGTAGGAGACCTATCAGCTACGTTCAGTGAAGGACATGTCAAGCTTGTGACTACCCCTTAGACAAAAATGTGCTGAGTGTCCTCTCCAGTCCAGCTGGCTAAGCCTGGCCAAAGGGCAGACGTTCAGCACATCTTGGGGAAGTTAGAGGAATTTGGCATAGTGTTTTACCTTTGTAAGTCAGCATTGGAGGAATGCTTTGCACATATGAACTATCTCATGCTCACCAAACCGCTTATTAGTTTCAGGCACTGGCCCCTGTATTATTATGGCCTTGATAACTTTATTAAATTCAGCCCCAGCTTATTCATCTCACAGAATGGCCCTAACTATTTGTAGATATTTTAAAGTAGCCATCCTTGCGTCGTGATCGCTTCCAGACCTCGCTGAGAGACACGCATGTGTTTGAAATGCCTGCTTTCCTTCTCCATTTCACCATAAAGTAGCCAATTTAATTTTGCACAATACCATTTGATAACAACCATGTGTGTGTGTCTTCAATGTTTATATACTTCAGAGAAGGTACTGCTTGGTCAGTGTGAGATAATTTCACAAAGAAAAACGGAACCAGATGTTACTCCTTTTTACTTGGCTTCTCCGTCCACCTATCTTGTTTCTAACGTCAATCTCCACTCAGGTTTTCCATTACCTTGGGAAGCGGATATCTTTACACTTTATGTTTTCATTACCAACGTGCCTGACAAAGTGCGCGGAGTAGCTGAGGTAGATGATTATCAGCTTAGCACCTCTGAGATCATTATCAAATGGTAACGATGCTCAGGAGACAAACAAAGGGAGAGGGTGTAAGTTGGGTGTGTGTTTGGAGGAACTCCAAGGGGAAAGGTCACCTTTTGGACCAAATCTTGTGGACAGTGTCTGGATGCCTGGGATGCAGCCTTGAGCATGCCGGGGAGGAGCGAGGGACATCCTCAGCTGCAGCAAATGGGCAGGAAAATCTGCAGGTGAGCAGATGTCCTCCCCCAGGCACTTGAACGGGCAGTTTTAGAGACGGTGTTATTTGGTGAGCTCTTGTTGCTGTTTATGGACCTCCTGCCTGGCTGGCAGGGTAGTGGTAGTGCTTGTGTGAGTTACTTGTACGTCGGGAAAGAGAAGCAGAATTTCCCTGAAGTTGTAGGGTGGGGAGGACAGAGGGATTTGCTGACAGAAGGAAGGAAGGAGGAGTTTTGCCATGCAGAAGTGCAGCTGGCCAGGAGACACCCTGCGCAGGGTCTGGAGTGAAAGCAGCAGCCTGGGAGAGTAGACACAGAAGTACTGGAGACCTGGGAAAGCCCACAGTCTCTGAGGCCACAGGTTGAAAGCAGGATCTGACGTTTTGGAGTCAACATGTAGCTTAACAGCTGGCAGGCCAAGAGGGGACCGTCAGTCACTGCAGCACAAGCTGCATCCTCTTCCTCACCCCACCAAACACGGCGTGTCGGGGTGCACCGAGGTCTCCGCCCTGCCCAGCCATCAGGGCTGAGCAGTCTCCATTCAGGGCTGCCAGCTGTGGTCCATCATGTAGCTTAGCTCCATTTGCACCATGAATTTCAGATGGGTCACTGCTGTGCCGGATGGATTCTGTGGATGCATCGCTTTGACAGTGGTTTTGCTGCTGACGATCTGGGCAGAAAAGCTGTGCTTTCTTGCTGGCAGCGTTTGCTGTCACGCATGGGGTTCACAGCTTGCGCTTCAAGGAGAGGAGGGAGCGTGTTATCTCCCTGGATATCAGAGTCCAGACAGCATTGTCCTACAAATGACCCGTCCTTATGGCAATGACACGTCAGCCCCAAAGCCGCTGCAGAGAACAAGACCGAACACGGATGAACCGAGCGCAGAGACCTGCGAGCCTGAGTTGCCCAGCAGTGTTATTGCAAGGCTGTAAAGTTATGTACCGTCTCATTTACAGGTGCTTTTACCTTGACACCGGCTGTTATTAAGCTCCATTATGAGAACAACACTTTGTGATCCTCCTGTGACTCACCAGTCTTGTGACATCCTGGCAGGCGAGAGTACTTGGCCGCCTCTTGCGTGCTGGCGGGGCCGAGAGGCGCTTGGAAGGAGCCGTTATTGCAGGGAGTGTCCGGCCTCACTCACAGCTGCCTTTTGGGCTGGCTGAGCCGGGCAGGGATGGATTCCAGAGCAGCGCCTGGTTCCTCTGGCTTGGACCCATGGAGACCTGTGGATGGTTCAGAGGACAAAAGCAGGAGTCTGTTAAGGACCTCCAAGTGAGACTAAGTCCTTTGGCTTTGAGGATGTCACATGCTTTCTGCTCTTCACCCCTTTTTATTTTGGTTAGAATATGAGCTCAGCATGAGCTTTGCATGTATTACTTTAGTTAAATCACCCCCAATTTGCAGAAAACCTTAGATAGGTGTAAGCTGATCTTATGAGTCATGCTCATCGCCGTAAATAGTGTATGGAATATGGTAAAGCACTAGAATGGGACAGATTCTCCAGGCAGCTGGCTGGAGTCATGCAAATCCTGTTACCGGGTGGCATGTAGGCCAATGAGCAAAGGTCCTGCAGAAAGAAGTCTTGATAATCACCATTTCTTAGGGACTAATCCTAAATGGCTTTGCTCCCTGGCACTGCTTGCAGTAATAACAGCAGGTGCCCGTGCAGAAATCCTTTTCCCAGCACCTTCTTCATGTCTTTGCTTTCCAAGAGGGAAGTTGAAAGACTCTCTGATAAGGATAAAGAAAAAAACACTATCAATTTTTTAAAAGTCTTTTTCTCTTGAATTGTCAACTGTTTGTGATTTTTTTGCAGCCGTTAAAAAAGTAATTTTGTCACTCTAGGCACTTTCAATCCAGTAAATTGTAGGAGAAGGCAATTCCACTGGAGGCCTAGCTGGAAGGAAGGAGAGATATTTGCTTAATACATGCTTAACTTGCAATCATCTTGGCAATGCCTTAGCCTCACTGCAGTCAAGGTGGCTTTCATCACTGGAGGAGTAATTTGTCTCTGCCTTTCCAATTGCTCCTTCCTCCCTTCCTCTCATCTCCTGCTGCAGTCTACCTGAACTAATAAAAATCCAGCTGCTGCCCCAAGCTAGTGAGATGCACAGAGATGAAGAATAGTGCCCCGTGCTGATTAGCATGGTTGCAACTCTAAGTGGTCTGTGCTAGTGCCTACTGGAAAGGAAACAGCCGGAAAGGTACAGGTGACAGCAGAGCTGTACCTCCGCTTTGCAAGGCTGGCTATGACCTTTATTCCCTTCAGGGCTCCTTGGAGCAGCCACCCACAGTCAATTGTTCCATTGATTTCAGTGGATATCAGATGAGATCTTTGGTTCCTGAGGGCAGGATTATCTACCTGGGATATCTAAGGTGAGAGCTCACCTCCACATAAAGGCATATAGATAAGGGACTGGATTTGTAGAAGGGTGAGTTCAGGTATTTAGAGTCGATGTAAATTCTGTTTACTCATTTAGGTACCAAAATCCTCATCCTCAGGTGTGTTACACACAGCCTCAGCTATGTAATTCAGGTCACCCCGTTTGAAAAATACAAAATTCAGCTCTCTGCATCTGTCTACAGAAAGCACTTTATGTAGAGCAAAGTGTAAATCTTTACCACACTCCACCAAAGTCACCGCACTGCATGGAGCCAGCAATGCCACCATGCCTGACCCACATCACCTCCATCAGCGCCCAGATCTTCTTGTGCTACCATGCGTCCGGCTAGTGAGAGTGATGGAAGAGTGTTTGTGCAAACAAAACTCAGTAAAGATTATGATGATTTTCATACAGTTACAGGAATTTTATAGTCTAACTTAGACCCTGTCAGCCAAAGCACTTTGAAACGTCCCGGAAAATTGCCTTTGAAAAGAGACTGGTTAAGATCTCCAAGCCCTTGTTGCTCTTCCTCATCTCACTGTCACCCCAACACCCTGGTCCTTATTTTCTAGGTCATCCAGGCATGGCTTTCTCTTCTGTGAAAATGCTCAGGTCATTTGTTAGTGACAACAGGAGACAGATCTTTTGGTGATGTAAATCAATGTCACTTCAAAGCTTCAATGGAGCAATACTTATTTACACCTTCAGATATCAGATCCTTATGTTTTGCTTTTATGTGTGTCGAAGTTCTTTTTTCTGAAAGGTAACGTTTTGTTGCAAATTTCTGTAATTAAGCCACGTCGTTTCTATGGCGATAGACACTATACAAATTAATAAAATAAATATTCCAGCACAGCTTAATTCTGGCAAAGCCATGCTAAAAACCTTTCCATCATTCCTCATTATGAAGGCAGCAAAACGTGCTTAACAGACTATCTTATCAAAATTAGTGAAAACATTAAACTTCCCAAAAAAACCCTTCTTTTGAAAAGTTGTTCTAAGCAAGTTTCTAAAATCTCAGAAGTATTAAATCCTCATTAATATAAGCTCAATGTATTTATGGTGTCAAAAATGTGTTTTATAAAAGCCAAAAGCAGAGTTGCACAAGTTGCCTCATTATCAATAATCTAGCATCGTCCCTTTTATGTGTCATTTCTTTACACAATATACTATCATTTATGACTTTTAGCAAATACATCATGGCAAAGGATTACTCTCATCAGAGGCAGTCTTTGAAAAGGATATGCTAATTTCTAGAGAGCAAGAAAACATCAAAACAGTGCCAGCAAATAGCCAAGGGACTTTCATGTCTTAATATCCTTCAGAAGTGCTTTATCTCCTAGTGCAACGTGTATCATAGTATAAACAGGAAATGAAACAGCCAAGGCATCAAAGAACCACCAGTGCATGGCTGTAATTTTAGATCAGGTTTAATAAAGGTTATCTGCAGCAGGCTAATCAAACAAAAGGGTGTATGTTTTAAAGCGCCATTTGATAATTTTCATTTAAGGCTCCCGATCAAAGAGATCCTAACAATGTCTTACTGACTCCAGATAGATCCCTTTGCCTCACTTTTCAAAGTAGCTTCGTTTATTGCTGGTAAAACTGGTTTTGATGTTCTAATTTTTTAGGTGGAGGAGAGATCAGAAACTGCTCTGGTTTCCTGTGCACCTTAATTTGAAAAGCAAGAGAAAGAGAGCTGAGAAGGAAATGAGCAAATGCAGCAAAGGTCAGGAAGACCTCAGGGTCACTTCTGCAAGCTTTTGGTAGACCATGATGACTAGGCAGGGGTTCCCATCCCAAATGTGATGCAAGGAGTGGAGACACACCCGGCCAAGATCAGGCCAGGCCATTGACTAGTTGATGTGGAGGCAAAGTACCATAGAAGTGAGAAACAGAGGGGAAAAAATAGTAGCTTGAGCTTGGCTTGCTGCCGAGGCAAGGCAGAAGAAGCCAGACCGGCTGCTTTCATGACACTTCTCAGCCGTGGCCACCAGGAGTAGCTCCGCTGGCACCGCCGGCGCGCGACTCGGAAAATTGCTGTTGGACTGTCCTACCCTAGGACAAAACCTGCAGATTTTTTCCCCCTTGTTTTGTGACTGATTCCTTGATTGCCCTTTCAGGCCAGACCTGATTCAGGTTCCTGAAAGAAATGGCTATTTGGTCATTTCTGAAAGTGGAATAATCTGAACAGGAGAGACTGAGAGAAGCTACCCCCTCACAACAAGGGAGAGCGCTTGTTTGGGATGCCAGTGTAGTCTTCTGTATTCCTGGTTTATTAATTATTCTGTCTGGGGAGCAAAGAGGGAGCTGAGAAATTTCTCCAAATAAGAGCTTTCTCAAAATTGTAATGTTTCTGGCAAGACTGATATATCCAAGGCACTAAACATAGTTCAAATATTCTGTCAAAGCTTTCTGCACCCGCTCAAGCCCTGGGATGTTTTAAACTGATTTTCACACAAAGATGATACTTCCCATTAAATATGAACCCTTGCCTTGAAAATTCAGACGTAAGTACCTCTTGCTGGGGGCAGATCACAGGGGACGTAGGGTGGGACAGCTTGTGGAAGCAGCAGGAAAAGCCTCCAACTGTCCTAGCCGTCAGGTCTAGGCAGGTCTGACCATTTTGGGGAGAGATCTCAGCTCTTTGGGACCAACCTTCCCCCAGCTGTGTCTGGAGGAAGGGACTGGCAGGGCAGCAGCAGCTGCACAAGCGGCTGCCAGGCAGGTTCAGCGCCTTCTTCGTGTCGACAGCAGTTTTGTGACTTGTATGTTTGTAAAGCTTGTTGTTATTTTTCATGTCCAGAAATTCAAAGCACCGTAGGGGGTAGTTCTAAAGAAAAATCCAAATAAATAAAAATTCACCCTTGGGTGCACTTAATATAGCTGGTAAGAAATGTGCTGACTTCCAAATGTTCTCCTTCCCACACACTTCATGAAATGCTAGTTTTACACATATACATGTGTATATATTTCCTGCTGATGCTCTCTTAAATATTTCAAAGTATTCTTATGAACCGGTATACTTTTGTCGTGGTATTTGTAAGAGCACAAGACCTTGGTTGTACCTATACAGCCTCGGTTTGCTTCTTTTTCTTTTCAAGTAAATTTTAAATTACCAAAGAAGTGCTGATAGTCACAAAAATCTAGTTATTGGCCATGAAAACTCAACCATAAGTAATCTCCCCAAAACCAGTCCCATGAAATATTTGTGCTTCAGGAACGCTGTTCCACTCAGGACAGTTGCTTCTGATAGTAAACACTTCAGGAGAAGCAAAAATGGTGATTCCTCTGTTCCGAGAAACGAGAATGCTGCTGAACTGCATTGTGGAATAATCTGCTGGAAACCCAAAAAACAGGACTTGCTTCTCATTAAAAACCCCACAGCAAGTGTTAGGCTCCTGTCACGAGCATGGGAGAGAGTAGTGCCATGCAGCATCCCTTTGGCCAGCCTCCATATCGATCTTCGACGTATCTGCAGCTGCCGCGGATCCCTCCCTGCGCTGGATTACCGGCTCCAGTGCAGACACCAATCAATAGTGACTGAAGGCTGGTAATGACCAGATGTCAGAGACTTTTTAGCAGCTTTTTTGAACTAATATTGGTACTTCCTAATCCCATTATCAAAGGATACCATGAAAAACACCTTGACGGTGGGTACGAGTTGCCAACCTTTTGCAGATTCATATACTTGAAGCCAGAAGAAACCATTCAGTAATCTTTTTTTCTGCTGACCTTTATTTCATGGGCCATTAGATTTCATCCGTATCAAGTCCAATAACTGGTGTCAGACTGAGGTACAACTTCTGCCTGGCAAAAGCACATCTTCAAAGAAGGAAACCGGTCTCGACTGAAGACATTGGAGCTGGACACTTCACCACCCCCTGGCAGTTTAGTTCAGCAGCTATGGCAGTTTATTTCTGGGCACTCTTTTGCCCAAGGAAGTTAACTCAGGGTGAGGGAATGTGTGTGAGTAAAGACAACAATCTTTGTACTTAACCATCTGCAGACACAAACATAGGCGCAATAGTCATTCAGAAATACTCTACAATGACTGCTATGTCTACAGGCTTTATTTTGAATTTGTCTGCCTTGGGTTTCATCAATTAGTCCTTTTCAGTGTGTTCCCCTCCTAACCAAAGAGCCGTGTATTTTACACTGACATGCTTTCTTCATGCCTCATCCCCATCTTCTACTTAGTAACAGTCCCCAGGGCTGGGGCATGGTGATTTCTCATGTCACCTCCAAATGCTTCTGTCCATTCTGCATTGGCCAAACAGAGAGTGGGCAAAGTCCTGGCCCAGTTGTATTCAGAGTAACTGAGACATTTCTTTAGGTTCATACCTCGCTTGCCTACCGACCCCGACTCACTGAGCTTGGAGGGGTTCTGCATCATCAGCAAAGCAGACACCTTGTCACGCATGCATGCGTCTAGCACGTGGCCCTCTGCAAAGTTACTCGCAGGTGTCACTGCGTGCAAGGCTGGGACTTTCACCGTGCCTGGAAATGTTATTTAACAAGTGGTGCTGAGCTGTGTCTGCACGTGTGCTGGGCACTCAGGCTGTGCACGTCCAATGCAGGGTGTGGGCCATAGCAAATGGCTTTGCTCAGGATTTGTCCATGACCTCTAGACTTTGGGAAAATGTGGACACTAGCTGGCAGGTGGCAAATAAAATATACATGGTGCAAAACATGCCTGAGCTCAGCAAATAGTGTGCCTAAGTCCTAAAATTATCCAAGACAGTCTCCATAATCTTTATGGGAGAAAATTAAGTCTTCAAAGCAAGAAGGAATTTAAACTATCCCTGGTTCAAAGAAAATTGCCACATGCTGACAAACATTAAGAATGATAATATTTTGCTAAAGCCCCAGTAAATGGTTGTGTGGTTTCTCTGCATTTCCTTTCCCATTGCTGTTCATTGCTCATACATCCACGTTCGCACTGGGAGGTGAAGGAGGAAAAACTCCCTATTGAAAAGAGAAGAAAACAATTTTAATTTGATACAATGCCCTGGGATATGGTTTTGACTCAGTAACACTGCTTCCTGTGCAGGCTGCTTCTTCCAAGCATCTCTGGAGCATTTGCTGAGTACCAGAACATCCCAACCTAAACAGAAGCTGCCAAATATCTTATCAATCTGTCACATTAACAACTGTAATTAAAAGCATTAAGCAAATGCACTAAGAGCCTCTCTGGGAGGGTGCTAGAACCCGTGTCTGCCTCTGTGTTAAAGTAATTGCTTCAATTACAGTTCTAGGTCATTAAATATCTGTATGTACTCAGGGAACATGAAGGAAAATGAGAAGGACCTAAGAAATGAATTTTTGTGACATGTTTTTGAAGTATGACAGCATATCGTCAATGCTCCCTTAGTAGCAAAGGAGATGGAGGGGACTGCAGAGGTGATGAGAGAGGAGCTCACGGTGCCGGTGGGGGTGAACGCAGCTCTTTCACACAGGTCAGGGGGCAAAAATGAACTTTCTCCCCTCCCACTCCAGAACTTTTTTCCCCCAAGCAGCTTCAGGATGAAGCAAGTTTCTGGATGGCTTCTTGAAGCGGGACAGCAAGAAGAGACCCATCTGTCTCAAGACACCAACATCCCATAACTCCAGCCTCTTGTTGTCCATCACTTACGACTTTGGGGCGTAGGCACTTCTGGAGGCAGATTTTTACATTTGTTTATTAATTGACAAGGGAAAAAGTCTAAAGCAGAACATATGATGCAAACTCCCCCTCCACACGCCCCTCCAAGCATCTTTTCCAGGAGGCTGGAGCTAACTCCACATTCACAGCTTGATCACATATGTGTGAAAGGGATCCAGACTTGAAAACTTTAAGTTGGAGCAGCAGCAGTATGAGAGTGGTGTCTGCCTCCATGTCCCAAGAAAGGGTCTGAGTCCAACAGTGAGGAAGGACCTGCTTCCATGCAACCTCTTCCTCACCTCAGTTACTTACCAGGTTAAACCTTCTTTCTCGTGGCCTCATAGCTCTTCCAAAGTGTTGGGTAAATCCAAGTCTGGATTTTAATTCAGAACCAAATTCCAATTTAGTTCCATCTAAACAGCTACAGAGACTGTTGTATACATGCAACAACTGACAACAGTTAATGGTTATCATAAGGTTAACATTCAGTTGTAAAAGTAACGGTAATTGAGTAATAAGGATAGAAGAGCTCAGACTGATCCAGCAATGTCTCACTTACATAGCTGCATACAGAGACAGTAAATCAGGAAAGTCAGTTCCCATTACGCAGTTTTGCCCTGAAGGAGCTTAGCTACTTTGGCAGCGCAGATGACATTAAACAGATGAAGAACAAAAATGGCTCAAATATGATTATAATACATATGCATAGCTGTCTCAGACCCCTTTCAACTTGCACCATATGAAAATAACCTCATCAAAACAGAAAGACTTTTAGGGCCGAGGTTAATTGCAAAAAAGCTCTGAATAAAAAAATCACAAGGCCCCAAATATTGTTATTAGTGTGAGCCAGCAGCTTGCTCCGAACTCTACAGAACAAAAAGTTTGCTCTACACTCACAAACCTTGCCATAAAATGGACATATCATAGCTATCTGCTGGAACAAACCTAGAGCTGTTTTTTAATATGCACCAGGTTGCTTATTATCTGTGCACCAAAACTTCTGTCGGTGGTGAGTCTGAAGTCAGGCCCCAGATCATCCATCGACTGCTCAGCGTCAGGGAAAGGGGGGCACATCTGGACCCAGCATTAGATCACCCTACACCCTGCTTCTAGAGCGTGCTGAACAAAATCCCCGATCTGACCATCTCCTTTAAACTCAGCAAAGAACTGAAGGTAGAGCTGAGCTTTACTGCTCCATTACAACCCTGTCCAGAAAGCTTGGCGTTAGATTGTACGGGGCTGTGTTGAATCTTCATCACAAAGCTTAAAAACCACATGAAGACTGCTCTGAAATTTTTCATGTGTGTGAAAAGAGCAGAGACCTTCAGAGAAGATTTGTGGCCCTTGCGACCACCTCGCGTGCGATTTACCATTCCCCTGGTGTGAACGTGAAGCTGGGTGAGACTCAGAAGTTCTGACAGAGTTTTGCTTTCAAAGTTGGGCTTGTTTAAGTGACTCAAAGGGGTGCCGAGCTGCCTGGATCGAAGCCAAAGAAAATGTTGATGCAAATCCTGCAAACTAAACGTACCCCCTCCTGGAGTCACGTGCTGTTTAATTGTTTTCCATTTTATTTCATGCAACGTCCCCAATCTATCAGTGTGACAAGCAACATGGCTCATGTGGCAGCATGGAAGTATTTCTGATTTTCTTTCCACAAGGCTGGAAAAATCTCCCATCTTCTGGCCCTCCCTTGCCAAACGCCTCATGCTTCACTTTTTAAGAAGCTTTAAAACAAAGTTTAGAAAGTGAATCAGCTTCGAGACCAGATGTCCCCAAATACCAGGGTAGTTCATGTTCGCTATTCCATGTATGACTCTGAAACTAGTGCCTGAAGTTTGACTTGGGCATCCTCTTAACTTCCCATCCCTCAGCCCAAGACAGGTTTAGCTCATTACAGCATCTCTCCATCCAGGCTAACCCCCTAAATTCACTCTTCTTCCCACACTTCTTTGGAAAGACGTGGGAGCAATAGGGCTAATCAGTGAGTGTTGTCCTCTCTCTTTTTTTTTTTTTTTTTTTTTTAATACCAAAATCTGGTTTCCCATCACCAGCTAATTGATTCCTTAGCACTAAAATGTCAAGCTGTGATGGTTGTCCGTAGGAATCTAAAGCTACAAACTTTCCGGTGCTAGCAAGAAAGACAATGATCTAATACCCGGCGATGCAGAGGCCAACATAACGTAACCGAAGAGCCGCCTGAAAGCTGCCGCTGCAGCATCTCCTCTCGTACGAACAAGCATCTTCTGGAAGCAGCTCAGTTTCTGGCTGTGACAGCATTCGTGGCATTCCAGGATGAAATTCCTCTCCCCTGACGAGGGGCGAACATTGCGTTTGCGGGCTGCTTCCTTCCAGCGCTTTTAGCCAGGAATGGTCTATATAGGATTAAGCTGGCATTAGGTTTCCCAGCCAAACTTTTGGGATGTTACACTGTTATGTGGTCAAAGGGAGGTGGGGAACATAGGAAGGCCATTAAAGATGGGAGAAAAGTACTCTGGGAAGTGATAAAATTGACTTCAGTCTTCATCAAAGCTGCTTATCAGAAAATGGAAGAGCGACCCAGCAGCATAGCGCAAGGACAGCCGCTCTTCCCACCCCACTCCAGCACAGAGGAGGTGGTAGGACAAAACCAGTTTTCCTATGAACCTCTGAATACTGATCAACCCCTTCCGACCAGGGGCAGCCAGGTTTTTACGCTAACGCTTCAGGAGGAGGTGGGGGCAGAAATGCTTCTCTCAGCTCCATGTGGGTTCATTAATTAAGGTAAATGCTCCCAGCTGGGCAGGTAAGGAGTGCTGCTGGGGCTGCCCCGGGACTCCTGGCAGGGAAACTCCTCTGGCGCCTGAAATAGCTGGTCTTGCAGCTCTGCGGGGACTTTTGGAAGGTAAGATCCTAAATTTGTTCTTTCCTTTAATGAACTTTGGTGCTCCAAGGTGGAGAGTGAGTTCTGCTCTTGATGTAATCCTCATCCTTTTGGTATTGGAGCTACAGGGAGCTTGTTGCTTTTCTGGATGTTGCAGAAGCTGGGGCTGATAGCTGCTGCTTTTTGTTTCCAGTGGGAGTTGGTGCAAATAAATCCTGCTGGTTTGATACACGTGGGTGACAGCAGCCCTGGAGGTTTGAAATACTGCTAAGAACAGATTTCATTAAACTTGCTGCATGTCATGTGGCTTTCAGGTAAAAATAAAAACCACTGTCCACAGTCTGATTCGTATGCTTATGAAACTCAGGAGGCCCTATGGTGAACCCAGGCTGGACTTTGAGTTTGCTTGTTTTTTTGGGATGCGTTGCCAGTCTTTTCTTGCACGAGGGTGGCATGCATAAGTACGTGTAGTTTTTACTACTCATCGAAACTAAAGTGCTGGACCTTTTGAAGTTTGTGTTGTAGCAGATTAATTTGAGATTTTTAGGATCTACTTGCAATGGGCTTGGTAGGGAGCAGGACGAGCAGCCTGGGAACCACGCAGAGAGCTATGTCTTCTGCTAGGTTGTTCAGAGACACCGGATGCGTAACAGTCAGCGAAACGGACTGTGTTATCTGGGTGTGAGAGATCAAGATATGTTTTAAGAGCTATAAAGAAGCTAGCAAGGAGATGGAGGCCAGGGCCTTGGACGAAAGAGATTAAAACGTGTGGGTTTGGTAGATCAAGGACCTGTTTTGTTTCAATTGAATTTGCTCCTAAATTTGTGTATCAGTGGTGTATGCACCACGAAACACACCTGTGGTCTGTATGAATCAGCCGAGAAGGGATGAAATGCATTTTGCCCACTGTGATCCTCTTTAGAGTACGTGCTTGCCTTGGCTGTTGAGAAGAGCTCTGGGTTATGACAACAGAGAGGGGGCATTTTGGAGCCATTAATGACATCTGCAGCCTCGCAGGAATGTGTCAGATAGTTAATTATTGCGTTGAACCGTAATTCTATCATGCCAGAACATAAGTAGTTTGTTTGGGTACTCTTTCCTCCCCCCTCCCCGACTTTGCTGAAGATAAAGGAGTTAAGTTTAATCATTAAATCTCCATCTTGATCCATGTAGGTCACGCACTGAACCAAAGTCAGCTAGCGTAGCATTTAGCAACCTTATCTCCTTTACAATAAAGAGCAAGCAGGAAGCTGACTCTGTTGTCTGTTCTATTTTTTAATATATGTTTATTTAAAGAAAAGCCGTCTCGAAAATGGTAGTGGAGGGGGGGGAAATCTTCCAAACAGCAGCTTCTGTAAACAGGATGAAATCAGATAAAGAAATTACTGTAAAAATATTGCCTCATCTCTAAAGCTCAGAACTTTTTTTTTCTGTTGCTCTTTTTTATCTTTGAGAAAGATAATGAAAGAGGAAGCTTGAAACCACATTTCCATTGATGTTTGAATACACAACTGCTGGATTTAAGAACTGGAGGAGATCAAAGAGAATGGTTTTCATTCCGATAAAATTATAGCAGTTCTGGTATAGGGTGATGGGCTCATTTATGAACTCTACGACGCAAATAGTTGTTATGACACTTTTTTTTTTTTTTTTTCCTTTTCTTTGCTAAGAACTAAACGAAAAATGCCTGGAATTCCTAAGGATTAATTAGGACTGTGGCTAATAATGTTATAATAGATACATACTAAGAGCGTACGTGGCTCTTTCGGAACATTCTGTGGGAGCTCAAAACATCTGTACAATCCAAAGGGAATAGGAAAACCTGTTCATTGCTACTGCATATTACAGTTCACATGATGTGAAAAGTTAACAGCATTAGGTTACAAAAGTATGTATCCTAACACCACATTATGGTGATTTAAATTTTTATTAACACATACTCTGACATTCATTACTAAGTATAAACTGCAAGTTAAAGCCATTCACGTATGCCTAGCAAACACAATTATTTATCTCATGCTATATTACTTTTTTAAACTGTGCAATAAAAGTTATCGGGAAGGGTCTATATAAAATGCAGAAGTGATACATCTGTGATTGAATGGGAGATCTAAGGCTGCGGTCCTGTAGTATATCCATGAAGACTTCCTGTGCCTGTGGAAAGATCTGTTGACCTGGGAAGGCTGTGCTTTAGCTGTTGGGAGATTTTTTTTTGGGGGGGGGAGCTGAGGATTATATCAGGGCTTGTGTCAGCTGCAGCGTGGTAACCTCGCATTTGCATGCCCTGAGGATGTGAATGTGCTTTAACGCAGTTCATGCAGAAATGAATTTGTCCATGCCGGTCATACAGCCTAGCTTGGTATGGAATCCAGTTTGGTGGTTATTTATCCACTTTTTCTTACACTTCATAATTTGAAGTTTCACAAAAATCATATTCCCTGTTGGTCACAGTGTAGTAGGAAAAAAACTTTCGGAACTTTTTCTTTTTTTCCTGTTTCATTTGGCTGTGTTTTTTTTGTTTGTTTAAATTTTGGTTTTGAGGGTGGGATTTTGGGGGTTTGTAATTCTGATATCCAAAACAAGTCGTACTATCTCCAGTGTAGACAAAGAATGAGGGCAGGGTGCTGGGGGGTGGCTTTTGCTACAGGTCACCTATTCACATGGAAGTCCAGGTCTGTATGGGGTTGGTGTTCGAAGACCTGATCGGGCACAGGGAGGGAACCTCTTACCCCAAGAGGCTGAGCGATAACAACAGTTGTGCTCTGTTAATGATGATAACGCGCAGGGAGACCATGCTTTGCACTTGAGGCATAGGCCAGCTCCAAAACTGATGGCCAAGTGCATGACTAGCATGCCTCTACTTCGGCTTTAGTTTTAAACCACGTTGCCTTTGAAAGAGAGGCTCACCTCTCCCCGATCAGACCCAGCCAAGAGGGTTGATTTACCCATCTTGGACACAACGGCTTGAGGTCTGTGATGGTTGTAAGGAGGGGGAATTTGCAGCAGGACAGTTCATGATTTAGCAATGTCAATGTGGTATTTGCTCCTGGTGCAACTTCCTTGCGCTAACTCTGTAGGGTAGGCACAGCCACTTGCTACATGATTGTTTGTAAGAGACTTTTTTTCTGGGTGTTTTTTTTGGTTTTTTTTTTTTTTGAAGCAGATGGGTTTGTTCTCTGCTGTTGACCGGCTGTTGTACTTGGTGGCCATGAGCCTGATCCAGTCTGTTGACTGATCCCTACCTCCCCTTCTTTCTCCATTAGTCCTTTTGTTAAAACCTTGAGCAGAATGCAGTTCTTGTGGTCTCAATTCTGCCTTATCAGGTGAGTCTTGTACCTCAAAGCAGCACAGAAATGGGTAAGCTCTTACCCTGAATTATTTTATTTAGTTTCTTTTGCTGGCAAAGTGCCCCATGTGATGGCACGCTGAGCTGCCCAATAGAAAAGATAATGTTGCTTCAATTTAAAAATAGTTTGCGTTCAGGGTGGGCATAGAGGACAGCTTGTGCAATTAAAATGGTGATTATCGAAGTCATGCCTAATAAAGTCATCTGTGACTTGCAAGTCATCTGTGACTTGCTGAACTCAAGTTAATGACCATGAAATCCATGGTTAATAACAGGACGGCCTTTAGTGTGATGGGTAACATGCTGAAGGTAGCCAATGGAAGGCAATAAATAGTACCGTGTGTTAATGTTTGACAGTTTAAACTGTCACTTGAAAATTTTATCCCCATGGTGACTGTTTGAAGTTTGTATTTTACTTTATAAATGCTTTTTAAGAGCTTCTTGCTGGCTTTAACTTTCCAGTGAGACTCATCTTGTATTTGGAGCTAAGCGCTGAGATTGCTCAATGGTGCTTGAACCTGTACGTGTGTTTCTTATGTCCAGTTTTGGAGCTGGCTGAAAATTAGCAAAGCATCACCAGGTCTCCATCTTGGTCAGTAGGAATGGAAGGGAAGAGTGGAATTGGGGGCAGAGCAGTAAATTCAGGAAAATGCACGTTGAAAGAGCAGGCAGCGTGAAAATTGATCAGGAGAGGTTAGGATGTGCTCAGAGAGAACAGCTCATACCAGGCACTCATGCACTGGCTCTCTCTGCCGTGAAATGCTCCAGGAACTGGTGAGGAAAATGCACAACTTCACTTTGCAAATGTAGGATGAAATGTAGAATGTGTTTGTAGCCTTTGGGGAAGTAAGGTCCTGAAACACCTCCCCGCATAGAGACAGTCAGGAGAAATGCAGCTTAGTTTAAAGCCAGCACTTGTGAAAAGGCTGGATGGATGTGGTACCAGTGGTGAGATGGCATCTAGACCTGTTCTCCAGCTGAGTAACACTGCTGCTAATGGTAGTAACGGAATAGTAAATGCACTTGCAGGACTTGAACTTTGGATGTTCCTGCCTTAAAAGTGATGGGGCTGTTAGAGAACACAACACTGCAAAACAGCTTTAAATTCCACTTGAAAAGATGATTTGTTTATGACTTCTCAAAATGTGTCAGTCTAGCACAGGAATGCAAACCACTTCATAAATATTATAGCAGTGTTCGGCGATAAACCCGCAGCACGTAACAGTAACTGGTGCACCTCAGATATTTCTAATTACCTGCGATCCCCAGTCACCAGGGACATGCTCACCTGGCACAGAGACGCAGGGATTTCCCAAACTCTTCCATGCGGCTAGCCCAGATCTTGCTTAAATCACATGAGATGGACTGAGAAATGAAGAAAGAAAACACCAGTGTCCAAGGGACATGGGAAAACTCTTGCTGATGTTTCTCCTAAAAAGCCAGCGAGGGAGGCCAGTGGCTCTAAGGGTCTTGCTGTCGCTCAAGGACAGTGGGAAGTGTTGAACAGAGGGTGCTGTGGCAGAGTAAAGCTCCAGCATGGGAAACCTGAGGTTTCTGAATCCAGGAACCAAACTGAACTCCTTCAGGCTTTTTACAAAGCAATTCTTTTTGTATGGCAACAGTTTCCTGAGTGCTTAGATGTGGCAGTGGTCCTGCTGCTTCTCCTTCAACAGCTTAGAATCATAGAATTGTTTAGGTTGGAAAAGACCTTTAAGACCATCATGTCCCACCATTAACCTAACACTACCAAGTGGCTTTGCTGCATAGCATCCTTAATGGTTCATGCTGGGGACTTGGCTTGGAAAGGGAGGAAAGCACGAGGGGTGCCTGGACACAGGGCTGCTCCTACTCCTGCGCTTGTTTTGGTCAGACTCTAACTGCTTGTGCAGTGTTTTCATTTTTATCTCTAATCCTAGTTTTAGGCAACACTGAATCAGTGAGGAACGGGCAGTTTCTTGGTGCCGATGCTGCTCGTGTTGGCCCTGCGGGCAAATGGCACAATGCTTGTCAGGGTGTGCAGAGCAAGTCCCTCCAAATCATGGGTGAGCTCAGTAGCGTCGAAGCTGCACGAGTTTGCAAGCAGATGGCTCAGGATGTGCAACTAGCTGGAACATGCTCTTTGGTGGTGTCCTGGGCTTGCACGGGGCAGACAGCCGAGCTTTGGCCAAAGGTGGGATGCACCACTGCTAGCTTAATGATGCCAAAAAAATGTGCTCACACCCATGGACTTTAGCAGCTGAGGCAAAGCCTCTCTCTCTGCAATGTTGTCCTCTGAGAGAGGAGTGCAATAATATGTGCAGCACATGCAATACTCCCATCTCACTGTAAATATGGTGTTTTGCATCAGCAACAACATTTTTCATCCCATGGCATCACAACCACTCTTGCCATGGATCCAGCTGTTCAGGAATGGGGTTACTGCGGGTACCTGGCGGATGCTGATAGCTGCTGCGTGGCAATGGCCGCAGACAGCTCCTGTCACCTGGGGTAGTTTTAGCATCCTTTTCCACTGGCATCTTGTGAAACTGTTTTAAACCAGAAGTAGTGTTTTCTTCTGCCCAAAGAATGTAAAACAGTCTTACTGGAAACACTGAGGAAAAATACAGCACTCTTAAGGTTATTTTGGTCATTCAGAAATTACTGATTGATAAATACGTAACAGTGAATAATATAAGATCTATTTGTTCCAGCTCAAAATGATCTATAGCTTTTCCTTTTCACTGGGAATAAAGTTTAATCTATTCACATGCTTCCAAAAACAAAAAAAACATTAGGGCCATCAAGCAGTCATTAATTATTTTTGCTGTAGGTGGCTGGAATGTCGTTGTAATGAAATATGCACTTCCTTGTACTTGCAAAGAGTCATGGGCTTGTGTTTATCACGTAGGCAGCACAGGTTTGCTTAGAGAGAGTGGCAGGTATGTTGTTGTGTCTCAGAAAATGTACCTTTTTTCTTTTGGGTTGTGTTCATACATATTAATGTAGTTAACTTCCCCTGGGAAGAGTTACCTGATGCATCAGGAGGAGGAGGAGGGCAGCGGTACCAGACAGATCAGAGTGCCACAGAGCAAGGCACGGCAGCCTTCTCCAAACACTCATCGCAAGGCAAGGAGCAAACCCATAAAAGCCAACAGCATATCTGTGTACAGCCCCGCCTTGCACCCCGGCTCCTTCTGTGTCAGACTGTCCCCTGCCGCGATGCTCGGTGCAGACCAAGGCACCGGTGACGGCACGGCCGCTCTGCCCTGGGGCCCGGAGGCGGTGCGGTGGCTGCCCATGGGTGCTCGGGTGCACCGGGCTAAGGGTGCAGCATGGCCCCCAGGCGAGGCTTGTACCACGCGGCATGGCCCTGCCGCCGGCAGTGGCAGGTTGGGTCACCTCTTCCTCCCCGCAGGCTGACGGGGTTCAGCCTCCAGCACGGTCCCTGGTCCCTCTCCAGGATTTGTGCCATCTCCCAGCTTCCCTCACCTCCTCGGGACAGGAGCTGCGTTAAACCCAGGCTGAGCGCCTTGCTGCTTTCCCCGGCTCTTGCTCCTCCTTGATCGTAAGCGCTTCTCCTCCTGCTGTCACATCACAGGAGCGCTGCATTTCATTCACTTCATAGAATCATAGAATCGTTTAGGTTGGAAAAGACCTTTAAGATCATCCAGTCCAACCATTAACCTACACTACCAAGTCTACTCTAAGCCAATCAAGGGTAGACTAGACTAAACCGTGTCCCAGAGTGCCACATCTGCCCGTTTTTTGAACACTTCCAGGGATGGGGACTCCCCCACCTCTCTGGGCAGCCTGTTCCAATTCTTGACCACCCTTTCCGTAAAGAAATTTTTCCTAATTTCCAACCTAAACCTCCCCTGGCGCAGCTTAAGCCCATTTCCTCTCGTCCTAAAGGTCCTTAAAGGGGCTTTGGAGGAAGGGGAGACCCGGCATCTGCTGCACGAGCCGTTTGTGCCCTCCAGCTCCAGCCCAGAAGCTCTGCCAAAGCCAAGCATGCAGGTACTGCCACCGCTGCCCGGTCCCACGGCCCCTGCCAGAAAGCATCCCGGGGGGCAAGAGCGCGGCCCGACTCCCCTCGGTGCCCTGCCTCCGCAGGCACCGAACAGGTCCCTCGGGGGAAACGTGCACGGACCATGCTGTGGCTGGAGGAGGAGTGCAGCCAAGTCCCTCTGATCTCCTGTTGTTGTGTCTTCATCTTGAAGCACTTCTAGCGCTCTCTTAGGAGCGCATTTTCCATACAGATTGTCCACCTGAGGATACAGGATCCCTTTGTAGGCATTAGTTAATTTAATTATGTTTCATCGTACTTCTCTGAGGCAGGGAAATGACGTTCCCTGGGTTTTTACACCTATGTAAACTGAGGCACAGAGAGGTTACACATCTGCAGGAAAGTCCAGAGGCAGTTTGCAGGAGATCTGGTTTGGGGGGTAGTATTTCCTCAGGAAAGAAGAAAGAGAAGTCCTAAAAATCAGGAGGGAAAAATCCAAAGCCAGAAAAGCCTCAGAAAAGGGAAAATAATTTTTCGGAAAGCTACACATTGAAGCAATTTTAAATAAAGCATTTGGAAACAAAGTGCAGCAGTTAGGTTAAAATTAAAATCTTCTGGTGGGGAATAGGTTCTACTTCAAACCCTGCACTCTTAAACATGGGTCAGCCGTAGGTTTAAGAAGGACCAGGAGGATTTTCAGTGCAAAATTAGAATTGCCAAGGGGGTGAAGAGCATAAACAAGAAGAGAGAGGGGAAAGGATGCTGGGGGAAAGGGCAGTGGGGAGCAGGTCTGAGCTGGGGCCGTAGAGGCGTACAGCTTGTGAGAATCCCTCAGCCTGCCTTAGAAAATGAGTTTTGTTTAGCTAAGCCCCAAATCAAACACACTTGAAAATTCCGAGTTTTACCAGCCTGGTATCGAGCTGTGAACAAGTTGCTATTGTTCGAGCGAAGAATGACACCCCTGTCACCCGTGTTTCAGGGATGCTGGGGAGCAAGTCTGGCTCCTCCAGGCAAGGCAGGCACGGTGTAGTCTTGGAGTGAAGCTGCATACATTAAAAAACACCAACATTTGTACATACAATAAGCAGTGTCAACCCTTTGTCTTGCCCTGCCCACTCCTCTTCTCCCCGGAGACCAATCCTGCACGGCCGAGCGGCCCCCCAAGCAGAGGGGAATGGCCACTTGCCGGTGGCTGGCATGTCTCGGTGCTCAGCGGGGGCATGGACGTGCTCCGGGATGGGAACCGGTCGTGCCGTGGATGTGCAAGCGGCTCTTCCCTGCTGAGGAGCTGGGAAATCGTGGCTGCACCCGAGGTCCATGCTCGCTCCCCATGGTGCAGGGGTCTCATCCAGCACCTGCCGGCGAAGCAAGGCTGGGTTTTGGCAGCTCAGGAAATGCCTCTTCCTGCACGAGACACGTGAAGGGAAAATAAAGACATGAAAGCGTGGTGAGCTCAGACAGTGCGAAGTAGCCCTGGGTGATAGGGAAGGATGGGTGGGAGATGTGGGCAGCCAAGCCTGGCTCGCTCTGCCCTTCGCTGTTGTTCCCTGCCGAGCAGGACCCTGCATGTCGAGACGCAGTGAGCGCTCACCTACGCGCCAGCGGGCTGCTGACTGGTTCTCAGCCGTGTGTGCTTCATGGGCATCACTGCAAAAAAAAACCCAAACAGGCAGGAATGGGCCTGTTTCCAAGGGGAAGCGCAGTAGGCTCAGCTGGCAGTCGGGCTTTTGGGTTGAGGGTTGTCTCGTACATGTATCGCTCCCACCAGCTTCCCCTTGGGTCACCACGAAGACCTGAGGTAGGAAAGCAGATTGTACCTACCTCGTGATGGTATGGATCGGCAGTGCTGCTTCAACAGGGGATGAATCCTGGCTTGTTCTCCAGTTGCTGATGCTTTCCAGACTGTGTTTGTGATTTGATGACTTAAAAGCACAAATCCATTATAGGAAAATGTCTTCATCTAGAGCAGATCTGTCGCCATGATGGTGGTGATGTGCTTACACCATGGCACTCATTTAAGGTGATATCTAAAGATGATATCAGTAGAGCTGTCATTAGATGCTCATCTGATAGCAACAGTTGGATACTACCACTGTATCTAGCTGTCTCTGCCTGGTTCTTAAATGTCTGTGCTGGTCCCATCTTCTTCTCCACGGCACCCCTCTCCAGAGCTGGGGAGCTGCTGCTTTCACGGCCTCCTCCTTGCAGCAGCGAAGAGGACAAGGGCTGGAAGTGGAGCACCCCCCCTGCTCCACAGCCCCCTCTCGCCCTCCAGCAATGGGCTGGAAGAGCAAAGAGCTGGTTGTGGGGTCTGTGGGGTGCAAGTGGGACACAAAGGAGGCAGGAGAGAGGAAAGGGTCCAACCTTCCCAGACTGGTCTACTTTAAGTCTCCCAGGAATAGGCTCTATCCACCAGCGTGACTGGACCAGCTGGGGACTGGCAAAGAGGGGTCTCCAGCCCCATACGTGGTGCCGCAAGCCCCCGATCCTTATCTGACGGCTGTGATGCTCGGTGTTGCTGTCGAATCAGGAGCATTAGAGCTGCCAATGATGTTGGTCATCACTTTGCAGAGCAGGGGGTTTATCTGTGGGCGATTCATGTCCCACAGAAGCTGGGGAAAAGAAAGCAATAATTGAAGCTCATGCCCATTTAAAATACCTTGTATCAGAACTGAAGAACTGACGCTGTTTTTTCCATTGCAGAAATTATTTGGCCTTGAACCATACAGACCTCACTTGCTATTCTGCAATTGAAAAGAGTCTTTTGTGAGGATTTTTTAAAATAATTACTACAAAGCACTTCAAGAGGAATTCTGATTGTCGTCTATTTTTCATTTCATGCTTTCATGACATTTTTGTTCAAGGACGACTCTTTTATGAAATGTCTATTTTAGGTTACACCCTCCAGAACCTTATTATTTGCCTTAAAAAATCCATCATGAGCAGGAGCATATTCTTTAAGCTCTCCCATTAGTATAACTAAATTCATCAGAGGAATATTACTATTCATGCAAAATAGGTGTCATCTTTCTTTAAACCTCTTGGCAAGTGGTTAAACTGATTTTAACAAGTATGCGGTGCCAACTTCTTAAAGCCTTGAAAACTCTGAAGATTCCCAGGCTGCAAAGGACTATTTACATGGTTAAAATTATACACATATCCCCTCTACTTAAAACTGTCCCCTCATCACATAAGACCCTTGCAAATCCATTCTGACTTCAAAAGAAGGAAAAGTTCCTTTTCCAAGAATTTTTTTTTCCCCCTGCTAGCACAGCCTAGGCTTTCCAGGTTGTGAGAGCCACCAAATTTAGCTCAAGGGCCAAATTTAGCTTGTAGTTTCATGGGTGCTTCTCTCATTGAGAGAGAAAGTTAATGGAAGGTCTTGTATTTTTAAAGCCTATTGAAAATGTAATTGTAGAGATAAAAGACCTACAAGATTTTAGAGATCCCATTGTCCACTCTTGTAATACATACCCACTGTGAAAACGTCACAAGTGATGCCACGAAATCCTGTGGGACACTTTCTTCTAAGCTGATTATCAGGTTTACAAATTACGCCTTGACTCCTTGGCTGTCCTCACCCCTCCAAATCCCGACTCCTTTCCCGCGGTGGCTGCAACAAATGACTCTTAATGACCCTGATGCTCACAAAAGGAAAACTTCAAAGTTGCATCCATCATGAATTCATGGGAACTAATTGTTTTAATTCACAGAAATGTTCAGGGTGGGACATTTGCAAGGTTATTCAGCCAGGGAGCAGAAAGCCGTGACGTGGCTAGCGCGGGCAGGTGTAGCTACACAGGCAGAACCTACCCAAAGTATCTGCAATCACTCTGTAGAGGTAATAAATTTGAAATGACATTAAAAGATTAAAAGAATTGTTCTCATCTGAGATCTGCAAGTTATTGGACTGCATTCAGGGAGCGGCTTTGGCCTGAACTTTGTATCTTTATTACCCTCCCTCCTGGCCTGAAAACCTCTTAATAAATTCATTGAATTTCTGATTTTCCCAGGAAGTTATCAAGCTAATGTCAGGGAATCCTGTGTTTGTTCAGGATCCTTGTCTCATCTCCAGTCTCATATTGGAGGTGGTCTCAAGCATTAGGAAGTTACTGTGCAGAAAAAAAAAAAGGATTTGATAAAGTGCTCTGGCACAGGAATCACACAAGCTATTGCATCTACTACATGTGTTCCTACTGTATTCTGGTATTTTATTTTATTTATTTTATTTTTATATGAGCTGGGCTAATCTGCAAAATGGAGTAGTATTTTCAGTAAAATGCTGCAAGTCAGATGCTGGGCACATTTGTGTAAGTCCTCTCATTTTTTACAAATGTAAGCCAGAAAACTGAGATGCCAACAGCTGCCTTGAAGTCGAAAGTTGTTAACATGTCATGTTTTGATCTGGGTCATTGTTGGGGGGAAAAAAAAAAAAATATACTTAATGTGGTGGGGGAGTGGGATAAATGGTCAACCACAAAGCACAGATCCAGATTTGGATCTAAATACCTTTAAAGTTCAGGAGTGCTCGTATCCTGGGAGCTGGTTCAAAGCCATCGTTAGATTACATATACCTTTCTGGGGTTCTTGTTGTTATACCTGTCTGACTTGAAGAGCAACCAGAGGAATATCTTTCTTGCAAGCCTCTCATTAGAGAAAATATGAATTACAGAAAGTAACTCAATACCTACCTAGGCTTGTTGCCATACTGCTTTCCCACTTTCTTCAAAGGAAATTTATCCTGTATTTTGTGTGGATTCAAACCAACACACAAAGGAAAATATGCATGTTTGGAAGCCCAGCAATCAGACGGGAATCTGCACTATGGGAGATGGAGAGATGCTGACTGCAACGTATTCTGGTCAAAAAGTCTCCATCTTTATTTGTTGCTAATACTTTCAAGGTAAAATATTGTTTAAGCAAAAAAAGAAAAAAAAAGTAGGAATTTTTTGAAGCATTAGGCACATCCACTTGTCTGGTTGTGGAAGGTGTGCTGGCTGGTGGAATTGCTTTTATGGTGCTTTATGGGTGAAAAAAGATGGTGACACAGCATGGGGCTGGAGGTGACACTCCTGTTGTTTTACGGTCCCATCTTCTGCTCTAGTTTGCGTAGCGCATACCGCAGTGCACCACCCGGCCCCGCGCTGCTCTCAGGTGCTTTTGTAATAAACACAAATACTAGTGCGAGTAATTATTTCACACGTTCCTCCGCAAAGAGGTGATATATATCCGTCGGAGTTTAATAATTTTTTTTCTTTGTGTGTGGTTGAGCAGTATTTGGGCAAGCGGCTTCGCGAGCGGAATCGCGATGGCAAAATCCGAGCTGGCAGGCACCTAGCGTTATTTTATAAAGCACCTCGGGATACCTGGGGTCTGAAAGGAAACTCTCTTTTATAACATACCAGTCTCGGCGCTCTTTGTAAAGTGCACTGCGTTTATTTGCGAGGCTTCTGAGATGCGTTTCATGGTATAAATCGGGCCATTAGGAGAATCCCCAGGAACTGCCGGCAGTAGCAACTGAGGCTGTGCTGGCTTCGCATCCCCAGGACGCACCAGCCGCAAGCCGGCGTGAATAGCTGCGCTCCTTCGCAAGAGTCCCCACCCTTAGCGACCAGCTCGCGACAGCACTCATTAAGAAGCAGTCAACTCTCGCTTTCAAAGCGAAAATGCTGTCAGCAGGCAAAGGGAGAAATCCCTTTCCGTTGGCAGGAGGATGGTTAGTGGGATACCGCTGGACACAACTAAGGAAAACACAAAGCACTCAGCCTGCCTGCCTACATACAATGAGACGTGGATCTTTGAAATGTCAAAGTTACGTAGCTGTCACCTTCCGCAAAGAGGAGAGAAGAAAAGTGGTGAAGAACAGAACCAAATTGCACTTCCCTGATTTTTTTTTTTTTTTTTTATTAAGGCTGTTTAAGGATCTTTTGATCTCACCGAGGTATTTATTATGGACTATTTGTTATGAATGGCAGCATCGTTGAGAACCAAAGAGAATTAACTTTGTTCCGAAGGCAGCTAGCTTTGCAGCAGAAAGCCTTGGGTCTCCGTAGCGTGAAGGGCCTCGGATGCAGGCTCTTGTCAGAGGGGTGAAAGGCAACAGGACCATAAACTGGGCAGGATCGCACCCCCTGACGGCACGTCAGAGGGATGGGGCTCCCCAACGATGTGCCTCCACCTGAGCCCTTGCAGAGGTTTAATCAGCAAATTTGGTTTTGGTGCCAAACCCAGCATGGACTTTTTTAAAAAAGCAGTCTCTCTGAGCCATGGGCTGTGCACTGATTTTTTCCCCTGTTCCCGGGTTTCACACGGAGGCACCACCTCCTTCCAGCACATCCCCGACACTCAGCAAAAGGAGCGTTGGCCGGGTTCCCCCTCAGATGCTTTGGCACTCGCGGGCCGAGCACAGAGCAAAGGTCCCTTCGGGGACCGCTGGGGTGGAGCACGCTTTGTCCCCTCTCTGCTCAAGCCCTTTCCTACCCCACGCAGCAGGTTTTTGGGGGAAGAGGCACAAAACACTCCGAGGGTGATGAGTGTAGGAGACTGGGATTGGGGCGATCGCAGCCGGGGCGCAGGCACCCGCCGCTCTGCGCCGGTGAGGTCTGCAGGGTGGAAGGGGGACAAAGCCGTCCCCAGCCAGCCTCATCGGGAGCCGCTGCCAGGGAGCAGCCGGGGAGGAGAGCGGGGATGCTCTCGGGGAAGGGGAAAAAAGCGGAGGCTCTCAGGCTGCCTCCCCTCACCCAAGGGAAGCCTCTGTCCCCCAAGTGATGCCCCATGCCAAACCCCAAAGTCGCTGTTAATGGAACACAAGTAACCCATAAATAATATTAAACACCATATGGATCCCAGAGGGGTTTGAGCCGCGCTAATAATTCCTTCCAGAGGAGACTCGTACTTTGAACAGACTAGTTGCTCAATGCCAGTTAAACCAGCGTGAATCCGGGGTGCCCCATGTGTCATCTCACCTAGCATCTCCCCTGGTTCGCGCCGAAGCTGTGCAGGGCTCGTCGCTCCTTTTATTTGGCCCCAAAATGCCGCCGTCGCTCCCCGATTTAGGCAGATGGGCCCCTCGGCTCTCCGTATGTGGCACAGGCATGAGTGCATGCTTTGCTTTGTTACACTGAGTTTACAGCGCGTTTTTATGGGAATACTGGTTATTTCTCAATGCCCTGCTCGCAGCTGTGAGCCGTAACGTGGTCGCACGTTTGCACTGCCACGTTTGCACTCGATGCTGCACGTGACAGCGTCGTCGTGCGAGGTGTGCAGGACTCGCCGGTGGATGGGATGAGGCTGACCCTGCACACTCTTGCACTGCTCAGCCCTGTCCCCAGTAGGGTTCAGGAGGGTTTGAAAAAGGGGGAGCCCAAATTCTTGCCCGGCCTCTCTGGAGCATCGAATCTTGCTGAGCAAAATTTATCCCATAACGCAGCCCCATCTGCAGGATCACCCTCCAATGGTCGTGTCACACGTGTGACCTCCGTGGGGTGAAACGAGCACCACACCTCCTCAAACAGCTTATAACTGAGGTTTAGGGGGGCTTGATCCCGGGATCACCTGGATCACTTGTTCTTTAGTCCGAGTGATATCCGTGGGTCCTTTTTCCTGTCAGTAGACGTTGCAATATCAATCCTCAGTCCTGTGAGCAGCGTGCAGGTAATCAGAGAGGAAGGTTGTGTTAACGAACCTTGTACCGTGCATCCAGTGAAATTTCACCTGGAATATCCATCCTCCAAGCACCTCTAAAGAGCAGAACAATGTCAACCAATTGAACGGGATTCAGAGAAGAGCAATAAAAACGATTAAAGGCCTGGAGTGATTTATGAGGAAGGATTAAAAGAGTTACATATGTTTAGCTTCGCAAAATGATGACTAAGGGTGGGATACGGTATCTGTCTGCAAGTATGAGGGGTGTAAATACCCAGGGAGGATGGGAATTATTTAGCCTGGTTCAAGTGGGAGTAATAAGATTAAATAAAGGAAATAATCTTTGTGACTGGGTTGAAGGAAAAAAATTCTTCATGGTTAGAGCCCATTTCCATATGGAATAATCTCCCAAAGGAAATAGCTGAAGCCTCAGGACTTGACTCGTTAGAGGGCAGTCCAGGGAGCAGAGCATGGGGAAAATGACAGAGGAGTTTGGAAAACGCCAATTCCTGCAATTCCAGCCATGCCATGAGAGCATTTAGGATGTTTATATCCAGCCATTAACAGATGCTTTGATGTGGGGAGGGAAATAGAGGGGGAAGAGGGAAAAAAAACCCCAACAATTGTACAAATTATCTATGTACTTAAAACTGCAAATTCAAAAGGGAAGAAATTCAAACCATTAGCGCAAGTTTCCCAAAGAGTGCCATTGCCAAGCTGTCAAGGAGGGTTGTGAAACCCCATCCCATGGCATGATGAGGAGAGAGCTGACCTTGGGCATCCAACGGCGCTCATGAATGCAGCCCCGAGCCCCTGTATGGCAAACCAGCTCAGGATCGAGTGAGAATCAAAATAAAGCAATTAGCAGGCTTCTAGTTGCCCTAGTAGCTGCTTATTTGTACAATGCTTTTTCTAACAATAATTATAAGAAAAGGTTTTTCCCCTGTAATTGTGAAAAGGGAAAAAAAGGGGGTAATAATAAGAAGAGAGCAACTCCACGTTACAAACAAGAACCATATGTTGACTTATCATGGGAAATATGTAAATACAGGCTCGAGCTGATCTGGAGCACATGTTGTTAGTCATGAAGCAGCTATTTAAAATTCCACGGCTGGATCATTAACTTCACAGTATCCTTTATGGAAGACAACAGAGGGCAAATAATCAGAATGGCACTGAAAATAGCCTTTTCCTGAAGAAATCTCATTTCACTGAGTTTTATAGGATGCGCTTTGTGATCTGTCAGCTGAATCAGAGCGGGGTCTCCTCTACGCTGGTTAACCGGGATGGCTTTCTCCTGCACCGGTAATGCCTCCTGGCTCAGAAATTCCTTCTGGATGCTCAGATTGCACCAGAAATGGTCCGTTCCCATCCCGCATGTACCGGGGGAGTAAAATAGCTGCAGAAAGCGCTAACTGATTCCTCACCTCTAGTTCCCATTTGAAATGTGGTTTACCTGGAAGGATGTGGTGGTTGATCACAGGCTGGGAAGAAGGTTTGTCCCATGGTTTCTCTAAAGCCGTGGCTGTGCAAAGCTTGTGTTCAAATCTTTGCTTTGCCACATATTTTCTTAGTCAGCCCAGGCAGGTCACTTCTGCCTATCATCTCTTTCTTTTCTCAGTCGATCCAGACAAGACGACTTCTCTCTGGGGTCAGCCATGATCAAAGGAGGTCTAGATTGAAAGAGATTCCATAATTAGGGAAAAAACTCATAAAATGCAAGAAAGAGATCCTGGACCCCAGAGAAGGCTCTGCCTTAAGCAAACGCTTTAGAGCGGTGAAAGGATGGATTTAGACTAATGCAGTAACCTGGATGGGCATCGCCTCATCCCTCTTGGGCTGTGCAAGGAGAGAGCAGCATCTGGAAACCTCCCAGGAGCCTGTTCGTTGGCCCCCGTTTTAGCATTTTTGTGCAGCAGCATCTGCAGAGAGCCCTCGGCGGGAGGCAGGGTGAAAGGCTGAGCAGGCTGCAGCTCGGGCAGGGGTGGAGGGTTAAAAGCATTGCTAAGCCTAGTAAATTGGGACCAAACATGTCAGCATCCTCGGTTTCCATCCCAGAAAGTTGGCGCAAGGCAGCATTTTGCAAAAGTCCTGATTTGCACATGCTTGGGTATTGCTCAATGCTTTCAAAAAAAAAAAAAAAAAAAAAAAAAGAAAAAGAATAAATCTGGTTTTGTGTCATCTTGGAAAAAATTCAGAGCTGAGCTTGGTTGTCCGAGAGCTCGGCAGTGCCTAATGCAAGGGGCCTTTGGAGCGGTGGGGGAGCCTGCAGGCATCCCTAAGCTGGCTGCCCAGTGGGATTCGGGTACCAGCTGCTCTCCGTGAGATGCTGTGTAAGTGGTCCATGGGATGAGCACATTCTGGGGGAGATGGGAAGGGCTGAATTCAGGAGCAGGTCAGGCCCCACCACAGCTTCTGTCTCCACGTACCTCTGGGGCTGCTGAGAAATGCAGGCGAGGTCAATGCAACACCCCCCCGGTAATTGGAAAGGCCTCTACAGACTTTATTACGGGGCAGACCAGCCTGCTTAAGATGATTTCCCCATCCGATTGCAATATTTTTGCAGTGCGTGGGAGGGACACAGAGAAAGGGAGCAACCTCCATCACTTGGCGTCCCCTCCTGTGGCAGCAAAAGTGCTGTGCACAACACCCCTGTGCTGTGCAAAAGTAGCAGCTTTGGTGTTTCATTGCAACCACCTCCGAGAAACGCACACTTGGGTTTATCTTCACTTACTACAAGTTGAGAAAAGGTGCCGTGAAAAGGTGTACATCACTTCCCTCATCCCCGTCCATGAGTGGCCTTCTCGCCCTCAGACCCAGAGGTCGTGGAAGAAACAATACGATGAGATGCGGCGATAGGGAAAGGTCTCGGGGGGAAAGCTGGGCTTGTTGTCACCGGTCCCTCCTGCCCTTTCTCTTGTGTGATGTTCTGTTTCAAACTGATGTCCTGACGGCCGGCACCATGTGGGATGAGCCGCGTTTGGCTTTTCAGACTTGTCTTGCCTATTAAGAAATGCAGATAAAACCCTTTCTTCCCTCCCCCCAACTTTAAAGTAAAGCGCCCCATCTTCCACATTAAAAACAAGCCTAGATAGAGTCTGGTCATCTTTCAAGCAATTTAATCTCCCTCTATTTAGCTGTGTAAGGCCAAATCCTGGGCATATGTGACTTGGCCAAGTTGGCTTCAGATCCGCTCCTTGCATCTTCGGTGGGTGCCCTGACGTGGCCCCAGTGTTGTCCCTGCATCATTCCCAACCCTTCATCCCACCCGCGGTCCTGAAGGCATCACCCAAGCCTGCCGCGCTCTATGTCCCCTGCACGCAGCCCGTGCGGGTCGCCCGCGCAGCAAGTGCCGCTGATGCTATCTCGGGGAAACGCCGCGGATTAGAGGCAGACAAGCAGTGTGAGGGTGGGGGAAGAAAGGAGTCTGGGAGAATCAAAATCATCAAAAAGTTGTTGGAAAGAGTGAGAGCTAAAGGAGAAGCTTAAAGGAAGCCATTAATATTAATTGAGGGAGATAACAGGAGTTCAATGACCACATGAAAGAGGGGAAAAATCACAACTGCAAGTGCGGGAGCCATGGAGGAAGACGGGAGCTGCTCTGAAATGTCCCGAATGGAACAAATCCTCAAGCGGCGTAAATCAGGAGAGCCACCTCTGGGGTTTGGGAATGGTGGGGGTAGTAGCTGGTGTGATAGGGGAGTTAAAGCCAAAATAGGGTTGCAGACTGGCAGTGTTGGCCAAAGGACATTATGGAGCGTCTCGCTGCCCTCGGGGATATTATGGGGTGTCTTGGTGCCCTTGACTCAGCCATGGATTGTGCTCGTGCCGCTGCTCAGAGTTCAGGTTTCCAGCTCCCTTAATGCTGTATGGGACGGAGGAGCAATCGCTGGTCCCAGGGTTTAGTGCGAGGCCGTGACCCCGCCGATACCTGCCTGTGTCTCAGCATCAATGGCTGATTTTGTGCAGAATTGGGACCTGCTCTGATAAGCTGCACCAAGGAAGCTCTGAGCCCCAGGGGTGAAGCTAATGCAAGATAAAGTCTAGTAGTGGTGATCACCTAATCTCCGATACCGTGCAAAATACGCCGTAGCATCTACTGAGAGTGTTCAAACACAGACTGGAGTAACCTTTTACCTCCCAGCAGCATATCCCCTTCAAGCGCTCTCAGTTCAGGGTTTTTCTTTGCTTCGCTGCTGGATCAGCTCCCTTAAATGCAAAGCACAGGTACATTATCCAAATTGTGCCTGGGTTTCTCGGAGCAGCGCTCGGCTGTAAGACTCAAAGCCACCAGGAGAGCGCTGCAAAGCAGCTGCTGCCACTCAGCTTTAATATCTGATTTCCTTCTTGAAGTCTGGGCCGCGCTGCTTGTTTATTTTTCTTCTCTGTTATTGGCCTTGTTTGCTGTTCAGCCCCGTGACTTATCACAAGAGAAACTTTGCTCTTTTTTTATTATTGGGGTTTTACAGTGCTTTAAACCACAGGGTGGAACCTGTTCCCATAAAAGTCCAGGTGGAGTTTGGGGAAACGACGGATGGATCTGCCGGGGAGGGGAGCGGGGGGCTGGGCAGCGATGCTGGCAGAGGCGGGTCCCCGCCGTGTGCCAGGCGCTGCACCACCCGCCCCACGGCCGCATCCAGCCCGGCTGTATCGCACCCAGCATCCTGACTTTGCTCTCCTCCGTGCGCACGTTCACTTTAAAGGGGAATTCTGGCGTCTTCTGACCTCCCAGCACTTGAGTTGACAGTCTAAGCCTGGCTTTTTTTATACCTCTTATTAAATGACTTGACAGTAGCTCAGTGAAACCAACACATCTCACACAAATGCAGCAATTCCCTAATCATGCGGTGCCAGCAAGGTTTCGATTGCATTTTCCATGCGATTTTGCTGCAAAAGGGACAAAAAGTTCCCAAATCTGAATCTTAGGGGCCATTTGTAATTGCACGCTAGCAACAGCGATTCGTCCAAGCAGGCTCTCGATTTGGGGCGGGACGGTGTCTCTGCTTCTCTCCCACACGAGGCGGTGCCACCTGGGTGGGAAGGTGGCGACAGCGGGGGGGACAGCGGGGTGCCGCTGGGGCTGAGGCGTCCCAGGGGCTACGTGGGGCTGGGGGCCTGGCAACCCGGCTTTTGCAGGGCGATGGGGCACGCGCCACTGCGAGCCACAGCCGCCTTCTCGAGGAGCTGCAGACGAGCAGGTGGGAAGCTGTAACTAAACCGCTGACTTTGCTATCTCCCGATAACAGCGAGTTTGTTTAAACTTCCATGATTTTTTGAGAGAGGAAGCAATGTTTACTCTTTTGTTGTTTTTTTTTCCCTCTTGTGTTTTGACAGTTTCGTTTCACTGGGGCACTTTTATGAGGAGCATTTTATTATTTTACTATGTTATTCATCTGCATTTTAATTGCACACAATAAAACTTGAAAGCTCCCAGCAGAGAAAATCCTATAGTACTTCCCATCCTGTCCCACTGGGGACGAATTGCTGGGGTCACGTTGTTTTGTCAACAAACAGGGCTGAACCCTTTGTAAGAAACACACTGATTTTCCTGAACTATAACAATAACGACTTTTAATTAGTGTTGTCAAACAGTTAAATTTAACCCGCCTTCATTTTGGGGCAACAGGGCACGTTTTGAATGGAGCAGGTATTGTTTGGAGGCAGGACAAGAAAGGCTCGAGAGCACCAAGCTTTCATGGGTGAAATGTGTCATCTCAAAATCCCTGATAAATGCTGGTCCCCAAAATACCAGGGGGAGGATCCGTGCCCCTGCAACAGCTCTGCTTTCCATCCTGCCCCCTACACCACCAGCACCGCTTGGGATTGGGTTAACTCCGCAGAGAATTATCGAAAACCCCTTCCCGTTCACCAAGTACGGTTGCGTTCGGTTTTGTTCTCTGATCTCCAAAACCAAAAATTCCCAGCTAAATGCCTCTGGGGAAATCCCTGAAAAACTCCCCTGCGAAACTCTGTGTGATTTGGAGAGCATTCCCTATCCGATGTGGGAGCACGGCCAAGGGGCTGAGCCCACCCTGATCCTGGTTCCTCACCTGCCCAGACCCACGCGGCAGGATTCTACCCCACCGTGCCACCAGCGCCAGCTAATTCTGTGTGCATGCACAAAAACAATAAAAAAAATCATCTGCATGTCAGGGTTAGACCTTCAGGTCTAACCCAGTGCTTGGGCTCTGCGCATGAGACGTGGAGCTTGTGCTTCGTTCCTTGCAAGCACGAGCACAGGCCAACATCTTGCACTTGAAAGATTATGGCCTGTAAATCACTTTACCCTCCACCTTTCTGTGGCTCTCCGTTGTCTGACAGTCTCTTTCTCCTTGTAATTATTAAAGAAAAGAGGGGAAAAAAAAAAAAGCAAGTTAAAGTTTTCATGCAGAAAGTGAAGCAGCTTAAATTGTATCCAGAAAGAAAAAAAAAAAAAAAGTAGTCTTCTATTAAAACATCATCCATCCATTCCTTCCCCCTGCCCCCAGCTGATATTTAAGGGGATCAGAAGCAGAAATGCAAGGCAGCATTTAAATCAGCCCGGCTGCTAGCTTCATATATTAGTGCACCTGTGTTTCTCATCAAACGTGCTACCAAAAGGACTGGTTAAAAGTGCTTTGATCTGACTTTAAATATCCCCAAACATCAGGAACTGGAGGTATTTTAATCTGATTTTACTGGAACTGCGCCGATTTAAGGAAAACAGAACCCAAAATTAAGTTCATATTTTCCATCAATCCCTGGAGTTGGGAAAGAGGAGATTTTTACTGTGAGTGGGGATGGCAGGAGAATAACCTCAGCTCTGCCGCTGTCGCAGCGCTTGGGGGTCGGTCGCAGCAAGGAGCATCTTCGGAGCAGCGCTCTGCCGTCAGCTGCTTAGAACAAGAAATTTGGTGCTCTGTCCTTCCTTCTTTTTTAGACTTTTTTGTGGTTGTTTTTTTTTTTCCTTTCTGTTTCTCTCCCCACTGCATTTAAAATCTGAGTTTATCTCAGTAACTATAAAGCATGTGAGACGTTTTCACGTGCAGTCCCTCTTAGCAAGCATCTCCTCATTCAAGAGGACAGGGTTTCTTGTCCTCAGGTTTGAACATGACTCCTCTGGTGCAGAATCCTGAGTGTAATTGAAATGCCTGGGGTCTGATCTCACTTCAGCCTGCCTTACTCCATTGCACACACCCATTTCCCTTGAGGGAACGCTAGAAATCCTTCCCCCATCCTCTCCCATCCTGCTCCAGCTTGCAGCCCTCCAAGCACGGAGACGTTCTCCGGAGCATCGATGGTCTCTCGTTAGCTCCCAGCCACGTTTGCAGAGGAGTCTGGCAGGACCAAGCCCAGAGACTCAAACAAAACCCCGTTTGTTTCCTGCACATTCTATCTTCCCTTGCCTCTCCTGTGTTTGTGCAAGGCAAAGCCGGGCTTCGACACGACACTGTTATTAGCTCTTTCTCTCCTGCGTCAGAACCTCGGCCGGTGTCACCTGGCAGCACCCCGGTGACTTGGAGCTGAGGCTTCAGCCTGGAGATCAGCTTTAATAAGGGGTTTATTCTCAGGCTACCTGCTCAGCAGATGTTTCTGTTTGTTTTGTTTTACGTTTACTTTAATTCTGCTCCTAATGTGCCTGTTATAATGTCTTCTGGCAATACTTCTAGACCTGCGCTGGATGGATGATAGCCTCTGTTGTTCAAGGCAAAACTGGGGCAGCTCTGAGCTGTGTTATCTTCAGATCTCTCCAGTTAGACTTAAGAACTTGCTAAAACACTCAGCTGTAAGCTTTTTTTCTTTTCCCCCCAGGACAGCACAGGATTTTCCCAGTGCTCCTGTGTGTCTCCGTGCTCCTCTCCCTGCCCTCGCAGGAACCATTGCATCTCGCTGCAAACTGCACAGCAGGTCCGGCTGCTGCCCCCTTCCAAGCCCCCTCTTACCCAGCCACGGCCAACAGGACCAAGCTGCAGATTCCCTTTCCCTTTGTTGCAGGATAAAAACCCTTGAGTTTAACAAGTAGGATTTTTTTAAGCAAATGAGGCTGGCTGAAGCCACAGGAAAGAGAGACATATAAGCACAGAAAAGAATGAGACCGTTCTTGGTGTGGTGGTGGGCTCATCAAAAATAAGATGCATGCCCAGGCAAAACAGGCTGAAAGATTATCTCCCACCCTGAGGGGGAAAAAAAAAAAAAAAAAGGACTTTTCCCAGTGGCCGATTGTTTGGCTGGACGTTGATTGAGAGCTCCGGCTCAGATAAAGGCTGGAGGGTTGGCGATAATATCAAAAAGGCAGTCGGAGTTTGGGGCCAGCCAAGTTGTCATTTCCTAATACTGCTGCTGCTGTCATCCAGCCTTCTGGGGCACTGAAGAGTCCAGAGTGAACTGTTAAAAAGTATTTTAAAAAATAAAGTCAAACCCTTATTCCAGAGCGGTTCTCTCCTCCACAGACCCAGCTCAGCCTTCTCTTGGATATTGTGCTAAATTTCAGCATTTGATCAAAAAAAAAAGAGAAGAGATAAAACATATAGGTAGAAATCAATGGAGCCTTTAAACACTGTGCTGTGAAAAAGGCTGCACTTTACTGTTGTCTTTCTGAACCCTGTGAAATGCTGGGAAACTGTTTTTAATAAACAAGAGTTCAAACAGTGGGGCTCCGTAGCCAACAGTCACGCCTTAAACTCTAAACTTTACATGAAAACTCTCAGATCCCTTTGAACTCTTTTTTTCCTCCCTGGCAGAGGATTCCAGTGTTTATGCATTTTTTTGAGATTGCTGGCGGGATCATGAGGAGGGTTTTAATATTTTTTTTAAACAATCTCCTGCCTTCAGAAACCATTAATGCCCACTAAGAAACATCAAGGCATTGCTTTGAAGTGCCTTCTGGCTACAGCCCTCTTACACTCTTTGGTTACTGTGCAATCAAATAATTAAATGGAGTCTAAAAAAATTCTTTTACCTGGTAATTAAACACCCCATGTTGGACAGTTGCAAGGGTTTTTAAAGGCATTGCAAATCTACAAAGACTTGAAACACAAAAGCACTACATGCTACTAGAATAAGCGAGTAGACACTTTCTCCCTACTTTGGCAACCTGTCACACGGGCAAGGTAAGAGCTCGCCGTCCTCTTCCCGGCTTAACAAAGGTCAGGGCAGCGAATCCCGAAGGAGAAAGGACAGAGCAGAGAGTCATAAACTAGCAAAGCTAAACTCTCAAACTTTTTTTTTTTTTTTCATTTGTTTGTTTGCTTTGGAATAAACAGTAAAGAAGAAAAAGTTGGAAATAGTATTTTGGCTACTTCATCAAATGTTGAATTATGGGCCGGCGTCCATCCCAAAAGGCCATGAAGCCCAATTTGGACATGAGCTGTCTCTGAAGGCTTTAGGCGTTTGGCTCGGTGCAGCGCGGCGTCTCTCGGGAACGCCGGGACGCGAATGCCACCCGCGCCGGGTGGCACGGGGACGCCAGCGCTGGGCTGTGTTTGGCAGGACTCACTCCAGCTCGCCCTTTTTTGGAAGGCTGTGGAAGAACAGGGGCATTTTGGTGACAGCTGCAAAAGAGTGGGGCGGGTAGTGTAATGGGTGCGTTGCGATCCGGTGTCCAATAATAATTCCCTGGCTGGGAGGAGAGGGAAAGGGCCACCTCCTCCGCTCCTGCGGAAACTCGTCTTCCTTCAAGGTACCCTTTTGACGGAAGCTTTCTGAAACTTGGTTGTTTCACTTCCCAGAAGTTAGCTGAGAAAGTTTTCTCCGGTTCCAACCTAAATTGGCCCTTCCTTCCTGGAGCTCGGCTTTGATCTGGGCATTTGAATCTCAATGCAAAACTCCGGTGCTTTGCCTGCTTTTTGCATGGCAACAACACGGCGCAGGGTTTAACCCCTCCCCAGCCGTTCTGGCTGGAGCGGGCTCCCCACCTACACGCTCCATCAGCTGTCCCCTCGTTATTCCCAAATCATCTTTGGAAACCAGCTGGTTTTACAGCATCTGTCCAGGAGCGGTGTCCGGTCCCCAAGCCCTGCCCTTCGCCTCCGTCCTGCTGGGGCTGGTGGGAGGTTGGTTGGTTGGCCTCTGAAGGCAAAGACCCCTCGTCCTGCCGTGTAATCCTTTAACGTTTGTGCCTGTAGAGGAGAGACACTTTGGTTAGCAACTTGCTGTGAAACGTTTGGAAAGGATGTTGCGTTTGTAGGGCTACCAGAAACCTTCAGACATGTAAGGATTTTAGGAAACAGGAGCTTTGGAAAAGGCACAAACCTTTTGCTCCAAGCTCTGTCAGGCTGCTGCAGCCACCTGCATGTACTTTGAAGGGGTGGAGGGGTTTTGCTGGACTCCTCGCTGTTCATATTTTAGGGCTGGAGGAGACCTTGAGGGGTGAGCTGGGCTTCCTCGCAGGGACCGTGCTGAGGCTGCGGCACTTCCCCGGGAAGCGGCTCTGCAAGCCGGGGGGGAAAGGGAAGAGCCAAGGTAGGAGCATCCCCACCATGCATCCCGTTTAGCCTTTGACTTTTGAAGGGTTTGCGGGGAATGAGAGCTCGCTTTGAGCCAGCACAGCAGAAGGTGAGAAGAAGGGGAAGGCGAGGAGAGCTGCCACGCCGGTGGGAGCGGGAGCAGGGAGCCGGGGGTGCTGCGACCGCGGATGAGGAGGCAGCGCTGGCGACGTGCGTTAGGAATGACGAGGCGGTTGTTTCAAAGCAGGATGAACTGTAGGGTTCAGAGATGTTCCAGACTCCTGCAGGGCCCAAGACAAATGTTGAAAGCCAGAATTCCCGGAGGGTCTTTCTGTTTTCTTTTTAAAAAATAATAATGTCTATAAAAAAAAAAAGATCTACCTGTCAAATCTTACCCAGTGAAGCGCTGAATTAAGGAAGGCAAGACTTAATGGGCTTTCTTCCCTAAAAATAGATCTTCTCATGAAAGAGATGAAGGGCATTGCCCAGGGAGGTCAGCCAAAATTGTCTGAAATTATGCTATCACCTAGATCTGATGTCCAAAATTAGCCTCCTCTCTCGCTATGTGGGTTCAATGCTCCCTGAAGATTAAACGCATCACAACACTCATTTAATTTAAAAGAGAGCCTAAAACATATGGCATGCCATGGTTTAAATGTTAGAAAAATTCAGCTTGGGACTCTTCATTATGATTAGTAATATGCTAATGAAGGCAAGGGGGAAAGGAGTGTGTGTGCTGGGCTGCGCGAGGAGGCTGGGCAAGGCTGCGGGCAGGAATCGGGGACGTTGCTGGGAAGAATGGAAAGGACCTGAACCAGAGCTGCTTTCACCATCCAGAACTAGTCTGATCTTTTTTCAGAAGGGGAAGGAAGATGATTTGCCTTAAATAATTCTCCAGCCTCCTCTGTGTGGGTGTTTTCTGGGCTCTGTGATTAAGAGAGAGCATTTGAAAGCAATGGGATAGGAACCTTGTTTAAAGACTGAGCGCTCCTTTCTTTTTTCCTTTTTAATTAATCTGAGGTTGCTACTGGAGTGGAGTAGTTGGATGAAGGTGTTTGAGGAACATGAGGTTAATGGAAGGTGAAAGAGGAAGGGAATAAAATTGCCAATACGAGCCAAGCAGAGTGTGAACCGGCAGGTGCTCCAGCCCAGCCGGCGCACGACTGACTCACGGGCTTCGAGGGAATAAACTCCCTGGGTGGAGGGGAGAAAAACCTCAGGGAGACTTGGGAAAGGCTGGGGGGAACCAGCAGTGCTGCTGGTCCCGGCACCTGGGAAAAGGAGGGAGTTTTCATGGGACTTGACCAATGCAAAGCACCCTCCCCAGTACTGGCACTGTTAAAAATAACATAGAGTCTATAGTCCATGTTCATGAAGGGCAGGGGGGATTTTGTCACTGTTTGGGGGTCTTTGTTTCACCGTCTGAGAAATGGCTTTGCAGAAGAGCACGGGAAGGGTACGGACAGAGTTGGTGTGCCTCGGGATGCTGTAAACAGCGTGCTGTGAAGGGTGGGAGCCTCCCGTCCCCTCTGACGGTGCAGAGGGGCTGCGGGACGGTGGCAGGTCGCTTAGTCCGTGCACTGGTTCCCTGGAGAAAGGATCCCCAAATTATCGCTGCCTGGCCCCTGTACCCACTGCCGGTCCTCCGTGCTGCGGGAGGCAGACAGCATCCCCCCTCCATCCCTCGCTTCCAGGGGGGCTGCCAGGAATTTCGGAGGTTTGAGTTGGTTTTACCAACTGGGACCACTGTTGGACGTAGGCTCATGTACCAGGGACGTGTGTCGGCCCTGCCACGGGGCTGGATGATCTTAAAGGTCTTTTCCAACCTAAACAATTCTATTCCCAAGGCACAAGCCTCTTCCACCTGCCCCACGAGGATGTGGCGGCGCGTGCGAGTCCGTGCAACTCCGTCACCAGCACCAACACCGTAACTGCCTCCGGCTCTCGCACCGAATGCCAGGAGCTGAAAAATCAGAGACAGAAATCATGACTTGAGGTGGTTGGTAATATTATTTTATTTTATCCTGAGCTCATGATTTTGGGGGCAGCCTCATGCTTTTTTTTTTGGACGCTGACTCGGATGTTTTGCACCCTTTGAGCCAGGCAATGCCAAACGTTCAGGGTAGAGAGAGAAGAACAAAATAATGTCACTCGTATCTGCTGTGACCTATCCGCCAGCGCAGGGCCTGTGAGCAAGGGCTGGGATGCTTTTTGCATCCAAATGCAGCCTGTTTTTTGCTGAGAGAAGCAAAATACATGTTTCCAGGGTCCTTGTCCCCACTTATCTCAGACAGAACTGACGCCGTGGCTGCCCCCTCCCCGGCACAGCCCAGCCCCACTCCCCACCACTTCAAGCCTTTATTTGGGACCGAGCAAGACCATTGCTCATCGCCGCACACCCCCAACAAATCCCAGCTGTGAAACCCTTGGGAAAGTGGGTTTTTCCCCCCCAAAAAAGCCTCTAGGCGATGCCTGCCCATGACTCCCAGCCCACTGCTCCTTCTGGGCTCCACGGCCCAAACGCTCCTGAGGACCGTTAAAGGTCCGTCAACGCGTTTTAATTGTGCAGCAACCAGGGCCGGTGTTTTTGTTGGACCATGACCCAGCCTGCGGAGCAGACACACGGCTTTGAAGCTCACCCGGCCGCCGCTTGCCCCGTCCACGCCGCCAGTTATGCACCGCGCAACTGTCTAACGCGGGCAGGTTTACCTACCTCCGTGGGTGTTGTGGGGCTTAATGAATGCTTCCAGCATGCTTTGAAGACGAAAAATGCTCTAAGTGTTAAGCATTAGTGTGATTTAAGCATGTGGAGTGGTTAGGGCTCGCTCACGCCATCCTTCCTGCAGTGCCCGAGCCCTGCTCGTATTTGCTTTTGCTGAGCTGGCTCTTGCTGTTGATGTCCCTCCTCTGGAAGGACCTAACATGGGACATTTTGGGTTCCTCCTCTGTAAGGACCCAAAACAGGACATTTTGGCAGGTACCATAATGCTGCAAGTGGCTCTGTGGACACTTGTTCTTCCAGCATGAGTTTACATGGCTTCCATTAAACCTTATAAACTTAAGCTAAACTGAAAGAAGAACACTTGGGTCAAAAATAAGGTTCTTGCTCCCTCCCCATGTTCTGTACCATTTAAAAAAAAAAAAAATTGGTTGGATGTTACACTTCTTAAGTTGTAACAGTAGAACTTTCCCACGCTGCCTCTCCATTTAGCAGCTGACAAGCCAGACCTGTAATCACGATCTTTATCCCAAGACAAGCTAAAAACAAAATGTTTCTGAAACGCTGAAGGTAGGTGAACATTTTCAGTGTGTCACATATTAAGGTGGTGTCTAACGAGCTCCATGTCCCACTTATAATTGAAACAGAAGAGAGTATTCACTTTTCATTCATTTTTAAAAGACTATTCAAATACCCTTTCATCTCCGCTAAACAGCCTGCCATGTATTTGAAGCCATTTTATATTTTGTTTCTACAGACATCCAAAAAACAGAGGTGAGTGTTTTGGAACATTGATAGAAAGATGCAAAGGCTTGCGAGGCACTGAATGGCTTCAAGCTGCCTCAAACACATTCATCTTCCCAAGAAGAATTAGGCACAGTGTGATTCATTTTAATAGCAGAAGAAAAATAATACTACGATGTAGTGCTAAGTTCCCAACCTTTGATGGTAGACTAAAAAAAGAGAGAGAGGGGGAAAAAAAAAAATACCTTTCTTCCCTTATGTTGTTGAAGTCTCCCTACACCCATCCGTTATGTCCAGCTTATCAATTAAGATGAACCCCATGAACTTCAGATGGTTTTTTTTAAAACAAGGCACCATCCATTTAAATGTGTAAAACTGCCTGCAGCTCCCTTGAACTGCAGGATTCAGTCCTGAGCTCTGTGTACTCGGTGTGAAGTTGAGCCCTTTGATAGAAGTTTTACTGATGTTTTAAATGAAGTCTTCTCATACACACAAAATAACCCAGATAATTTAAAACCTCATAGAAAAAAAATAGGGTGGGGAGAGTGGGGGGGTTGAAATAGTCGGTGCCATTGGTCTAGCAAAAGAAAAGAGGCTGGCTTTGGTTACCAACAGGACAGACCAAAAGCGTTTCCACAATTGCTTTCCCAGGGTTACTTGCTTGAGCCGGAGAAGGTCTGGGCGACAGCTGGGAGACAAATCCATCCCTGGTATGGGCAGCTTCCCTCAGGAACAAATTAAGCTCGTTCAGCTATAAAATAGGTTTTGTACCATAAATACCGGTGAGAGGGCAGGCGCGCGGGGAAGAGCTCCCTGGCGCTCGTCCTGCTCAGCCGCTTCCATCGCGACTCCCCAGCTCCTCCCAAAGCAGCCCCGTGAGCCAGGGCTTCACCGAGCCGGGTGACGACCAGTCCCAGCGCCGAGGCGGCGGGGCGAGGCTGCGCCCACCCTCCATCCCTGTCGAGGAAGCCCTCTGACGTGCCACGGGCCGGCGGCAGAGCTCGGCCACCGGGACCACCACCTCCCTTCGAACGTCGCGCCTGGCTGCTTTATCCCGCTTCCAGCGCCGGAGGAAGCCCCCGCTCCTCTGTCCGCCCGGCCTCGCCCCATCAGGTAGGCTTGGCGGCGCAGGCAGGCTAGGCGAAATTGGTAGCGGAGTTACCCGAACGAGCTGTAAATGATTTAATCATTGCACTGAAGCGCAGCCCCAGCCTTCGCCTCGTCTACTTGAGCCGCAGCCGCTTCCCAGCAGGAATAGCTCCTGCCAAGGCTCAGCTGCTGTTTCCAGCTACCACCATACAAGAGAAGAAACCTTTTAAGGCATTAAGGGTGGAAAAAAAAAAGGTCAGACAATATTAATTTGAAAAATATAAAATTTTAATAAAGGCTACATCTCTTAATTACAATAATTATTGTACCAAGTAATTTTTTTTTTAAATGAAACTCTTTATAATGCATAATTTACAGTATAAGTAGAACAAAATGCCATGGCAAAAGTCATGAGTACAGGACTTGTAATAAAAGGCATAAAATATATTTATACATAAACCCCTTAAACAAACAAGGGAAAGCTTGAACCCTGAATATAGGGCGACGCATGGTCTCGTAACACCATGCAGGCACAGGTACTGTACTGATTAAATTTTAAAAACACTAGAGATAGTGTATTAATATTTTCACCATACATTTTTCTACAATATATACAGACTTACACAAAGTAGCAATGGCAAACAGAATGCACAGATTAACTTAATCAACACAAAACCCAACTGTAGAAATGCAAGGTCTTTCTCGGGGAAAGGGTCGCTCTGCCCCAACACCCACACACGACGCTCTGCCGAGGGCTGCAGAGAGCCTTCGCCCGCATCTCCCACGGCCTCACGCAGGTGTTGTTGTGAAGGTAAGGCCAAAAAAAAACAAAACACCAAAAAAAAAACCAACCCCAAACCAACCGAAAAAAACCCAAGCAAAAACCACCACACAACGAATCACGCGCTCCACACCAAGCTGAAAAATACGCCCCATCGTAGTTACCTGTCGCTGAAATACAAGTTGTACTAACATCGAAGTAGAATGGCTAAAAGAAATTAGCTAGCTATGTGGAATACATACGGGGTTTTTTTTTAATCTGGCTTTTGCAACGTGTCCTTTTGGCGTGCTAAGTATGGAAACGGGAATTGGATGGCGGCTTCTACAGCATTCCCAGGCTCAGGGTTTTGCTCTACCTTGCCTTAATGGAGAGAGGCACTGGCCACTCACCACTGACTGCAGCAAAGCAAAAACCTCACACCGCAGAAATCCATGGACAAACTAACAAGTTGCTGTTGTTATATTGCATCTAATGTATTTAACGCTTAAGACCTTTATTTCAAATTAGAGCAGCATAGATTAAAATGCACCGGTCTCTAGACGAATGGTAGGACAGTATTTTTATTTCGGCTTTTATTATTATTTTTTCTTTAGAAAAGTTTTATCTTCACTTGGAGAAATACTGGGCACAATGTCACTCCTTCCCTCCTCCCCCTTCAAAAAAAAAAAAAAAAAAAAAAATTATGAATGCGCTTATAGCCAAACTCCTAAATTTTAGATAGTGGGAACAATATAAAAAAATAAAATCCTTCCTCCCATCACCCCACTTCCCAGCCCCTCTCTTCTCCATTGTTAAAGCAGCATATCCAAAAACTGGACTTAAGGGAAAACAGACTGTTCAATAAATATCAATAAGGATTACTGTTAAGGTAAGCTATACACAGTTTCTCTTAGTCCATAGATTTCAGATCCCCAGGAAATCATATATTATGTATGGAAGTCTCTCAAACACGGTCTGCATCTCCAATAGCCAACAGTGGTCATGTTTTTAATAAATAGTTCAGGGTTTTTATCATCTCAGTACCCAACTCATGAATAATAAATGCCATTTTTTTTCCTCTAAGGCTATTTCAGCAAAGTCTTCATAGACTTCACTTTTTTTCTTCATTGGTTCAAAACTTTCCTTCAGAGTTTTTTTTTTTTTTTTTCCTCTTTGTCATCACTACTGTTGTGTGTCCAAAGACTTTTCTAGCTTAACTTTTCTTAAGAAACACAGATGCCATCAATCGATCCTTTCTACTTTCCCAAGAATCCTTCCTTCGTACATCGGCAGGATGGTTTCGTCTTCCCAAATCTCTTCAAACACCGCACCGCAGTCAAACTCGTCGCTTGCTTTTTTGAAGTAGTATCTGTGGTAAGGAGAATTAAAACGCCGTTAAAAAAAAAACAAACAAAAAAAAAACGGTAGAGCAAAGGATGCTTTGGCAGGTCTGTTAACCACAACGTTTCCAATCTCTCCCTCCTAGGATGCTCCTCCGGCGCCCAGCGTTGCCAGGAAAACCTCCGGGCTGCTCAGGCCCAGCAACACGAAAGCCTCCCCGGGGCTGCCAGGGATGGCGATGGGATGGAGGGAGCAGGGCTGCGCACGCTCCTCAGCGGTGACAACAGCTTCTACAGTGAGTAAATTATACGCGTTGGCAGTGGATATCCTCAGCCGCAAAGACAATTAGAACGCGCGGCGATTTCTGGTCAACTATCTTATTTAAAAAATAAATAAATAGAATTTCAAAGCAAAGCATTCTCAAGGTTCCCCTCTCTCCCCACCTTCTTTCTTTCATGTGTTTTCTTGTTTCAGAGCTGAAAGCCAACATTAAAATTAGCAACTGTTATTAAAAGGAGAGGCTTTTTAGGCATACGGATGGATTAAAAGAAAACCATCCCAGCTTCCTGCAACGCAAAAGCTGAAACTCTGCGGCGCTCCTAGTGAAAAAAAAGGAGCTTGACATTCGAAACAACCAAATGCCTAATTCAGGGATCCATTTTAAGTGACAGAAACTCCCGCATTTGTTTCCCGACGCTTCCTAGCAGCCAGAGGCGCAGAGCAGCCCTGGTCCAGCCTGCGGGATGTGACACGGGGAGGTCAAGTAGCAGTGTCCTGCATTCCTCCTCTTTTGCTCCGGGTCGTTAGATCATGAAGCCAAGGCTCCCAGAGACAAAAAGCACCCCCACCCCTCCTGTGTCAAACAGTAAGGACCCCTCTATTATCCTGAATTAGACCGTTCAGCTTCTTGATTAAAGGTTCCTTTTATCCCGTTTGGAGCTTTCTTCCTTCTAAGGCTGCTTAATTGCATATGCACAAATGAAGGGCTTCCATTCAGAGGGGTAGCATTTAGGGAGCCTGTCCGTCTGCTGCCGCACACCTCCTCGGACATGCCTGCTCCCTTGGAAAAGCGCTTCGCCATCTGATCGCCAGGGATGGCAAAAACCTTCCATCAGATGGATTACAAAGAAAAAAAATATATAAAAAAAAAATTAACCCCTCCCCTGTAGTTTGCAGGCAACTGGGGTTGGCAGATGTTTGTTAGGGGAAAGGGGGTTGCAATTATTACTTTTGTAGGATGGGAAAGGAGATCAAATTAAGCTCACTTTTACTATTAAAACTGAAAGAGCCACAGCAGGGTCTTAGCCTTTGTTTGATTTTTTTTTTTTCTTTTTAAAGTGACTGTTCTATTACACATTTTTAAAATACTCAGTAACAACAGCCTGCACATCTATTTATTTTTAGGGTACGTTAAAATTATTTTGGTAGGGGGGGATAAAAGCTGGCTTTTTAGTCAAAGGGACGAAACCAGCTCCATCTAGTCAAGGTATGGTTAGGATTTATTTTTGTAAAGTCATTCCAAGCTGACACATGTTGTGTCTTTAATGGCTCAGCAAGGAAAAACATCTTATTTAAGTCCTTCAGAGCCTGCACTCATTGAAGTCAATGGCCCAGCTCCCACCAACTTTCATGCTGCAGGTCAAGGCCACAATTCCCCAGGCCAGCAGCCTTGAAACAAAACCAAAAAAACCCAGGGAAAGTTTGAATGAATTACAAAGAACTTTCTCTTCCCTTTCCCTTTCTCCACCCCTCTCCAGATAACAGCCGCTCTTCCCAATAACTTCCTCCACAAGCCCAAGCGCTGGCTGTGTTTACAAAATTTTTATTTGAGAAAACATGCTATGACCTTTTACATAATTACAACCTTATTTCACAGAGAAAAGGGGAAAAAGAAAATAGAAGAGGCGGCAAAGCAAAAAAAAAAATCCTCCCCCACAACATCTTCAAACAAGTCACTCTGCTCTTATTTGCTCAGAAATGGGCCTTCCATTGAAACATATTTTATGTGGCAAGCTTTGCTCTTTTTTTTTTTTTTAATTTTTTTTTTTTATTTTTTGGGACATCTGGCACCAATCGAGGCGAGCAGGCCTGGCGTTACAGCTCTGTTTTGAACCGCTGCCATCTTCAGATTACCCGACACCACCCAGTTTTTTTGTGCGTGTATGTTTGTTTTTTGTTAACGCCATCAGTATTAAATCACTGCTTAATTCCTCTTTTTTTTGGTTTTTTTTTTTTGTTTTTTTTTTTTGTTTTGGGGGGGTGGTGGGGGGAGAGGAAAGCAAAGCGGCGATTTCCTGGTGGCTGCCCCACGGCGGGGCCGGCCGCATGGCTCTGGCATCGCGGGAGCCCAAGGTACCCGCCTCGCAAACTGATCCAATCAATAAAGAATTTGGAGAGCGGAGCATTTCTGCATGTCTTTGTGCATTAAATGAAAGGCAACGGCTTCAAAGACATGCTTATTAAATGTGCCTTAAAAAGAAATCAATGCCAGATGTGACCAAAGCAGCCTAGTTAGTGCCTCCCCGTAACACACACGCTACTCCGGGCACTGCGGACCTCTTCCCTGAAGGTCACCCGCAGTTTCACTCAAAGTCCAGCCAAAAGTCAAAGCTTAGATCAAAATGATTCCCTGGAGGTACACACATTTGTGTAATTAGTTTCACCTTGTGCCTGTGCAAGATAAAATACTGGGCATGTACCCAAGTTCCTTTTATAAATTTCTGTATTGTCTTTACCCAGGTGTAAAGGGGTGAGATCTAAGCAAAACGTTGTTTCATCCTTGTCAGTCACTTAAAAACGTTTTCTAAAGTAATTACAGTCTGACAAGGCACAAATAATTGCACCTGGAGGGGCTTTTGGGCCACAGAGGTTTTAGTAGCCTATTCCTGCACTCGGGCATCACAAAAAAAATGTCACGGAAAACAAACAAACAAAAAAAAGGATTTTTTTTCTTTTTTGGGGGGCAGGTGGGACTATACAGCCACTGGAGCAGCGGAGACCAGCGGTGAGGCCAGGGAAACTGGTCTGCAACCGGGCCATGAGGCCGCGTCAGCCGGAGGAAGAGCACGGCGGGCCAGGAGAGGCTTCAGGGGCTGGAAAATGGTGCAACGGTGCAAGAAGCCCAGAGACCTCTCCTGGAGGTTGTCCAGGTTGGGCGTACTTGCAGGTTGCTGCCATCTGATGGCAGCTGGGCGGGCTGCAAAGGTGGTTTTGGGGAAGGATGGGCGGTATTTCAGCCCCGCTGCGCAACAGCTATAGACAGACCCCAGCTGGGCACGCGAGTGCCCTTAGGTGACCCACTTCTGAGCTGCAAAGGTGGACTTCCCAAAGCTAGAGACAGGCCAGTGATGGAGCACCAGCTGGAAAAGTCCTCGTACCAAACCCAAATGACAATGTGGAGGTTAAATCAGAGGCTGCCAGTTATAGGGCAAGCCTTCTGGCTCTTTGAAGCACCACCAAATTCTGTGCAAAGTCAAAACTTAAAGCTGGAACTTCCCTCTCCTGCTCACCCTGCAGGAGAAGAGGCCAACAGATGATCCCACCAATGCCCAGATCCACTGGGAAAGCACAGCAAAAACAGCCAATGTGAAGCTACTGCCATGGGAACTAGGAGAGCAGGGGAAGCAGCAAACTGGCTAAACTGGGAGCTGGGCCCTGGAAACCAGACAGGCAGGGTTTGCTGGGGTTTCTGAGGAGGAACTTGGTATCGCTGGTGGAGCTCTCCCTGCAGGGCAGAGAGGTTTGTTTTTTTTTTTTTCCCCCCTAACAAAGAAAAAAGTGAGCTCGCTGCATCTCAGCTACACGTCCACTCAGATGCAACATCCCAACCTTTCACTGACCGCATTGACAACCACACCATTGCAAAAAAACAATTAAAAAAAAATGAAAAAAATTAAATGAGTAGGCAAAGCAGGAGGCCAGCACCAAGATGACTGCTGACCCCAGTTTGGAAACCGAACCCCCACCGCTCCAAGCCTTTGCCACAAGGCCATCCCAGTTTTTCCTGGTATTCAAGCTTTTTTGGCCAAGGGTTGGAGCACGAAGCCCGCCAGCCTGCATCCTTATGCAAGTGGGGGAGAAGGCTGGGGAGGGAGATGGAGAGGAGGTGGCCCCACAGCCAAGCTGCACCTCGGGGCCCTTTTCTCCATCTCCAAGTTGCTCTTGGTTTGAGTGGGAAGAGAGTAAGAAGATCTACAGCCTCTGAAAAGCAAGGTAAATGTATCGCTGCAGGCAGACCTGCAAAATATCTGCTGATTCTTTTGACTTCTTAGAATATACTAAAGAACAAACGACAGATTCTTACCTATAATTTCCCTTTTTGCTCAGCTGTTCTTTAAAGTGCCCAAGTGTCAGGCTCTGGGCCTTTAACATCCTCCTGTAGGGAATTTCTTCTCCGCAAAAAAAATAGGTGACAACCAGCTCACTCGACTGAGAGGTGTGAACAACTGGCAGTTTCTTTGGCTCTTTGTGACTGAAAAAACAGAAAACACACACAAACCCCTCTATTTTTTCCATTTGAGAACAAGCCGTTTCACCGCGCCCAGTCCAGCGGTGTTTCTGCCACCACGTAACGCTGGTCAGAAATATCCTGGGCTGACCCAGAAAGTCCGATATTCCCGTACGCGCCACGAGTTTGTCACGCGGCACTCGCACAGCCCTTCGCTGGGCTCCCACAACAGCTCCTGCTCGCCGCGATGGTGGGAATGGCGGCATCGCAAAGCACCCGGCCGTGGGCAGCACCATTTTTGTGGGTGGGAGAACTGAGGGATGGAGTTTCGATGCTTGCTGGAAGCATCAGAGCAGGACCGCGGGCCAGGGGAGCGTGCGCAGGGCTCACCATGGGCTAACGTCTACCTAGCGAGCCCCAGTATTGCGCACCTCTGATTTTTAAAAAGGCTCGTTTCATCTGCCTTCGTACAAAGCATCTGCCAAGCTTTCTTCTCGTGCACAAAACCACCTGCAACCACCAACAGCTAACAAAGCAAAACCACTGCCAGATTCTTCACCTGAAGTACACAGGTAATCTTACTTTTCCCAGCGAGGATAAAATTAACTGGATCTTGTCATTTGCACTAAGAAACCCTTCTTAAAGAATAATTAAAACAATATTACCCGGCAAAATGGCAACGCTCTAGTGAATACCATGCAGCCAAACCTACAACTGCTTCTGAGGCAATGTACACTTGGCATGTCAAAAGGTCACAAAGTGTTAGTCCGCAGTAATTTAGTCTTCCTAATTTGTTCTAAGTCTTTGTAGAGTGGCTTCAGAAAAAAAGCTGCTAGCAAAGACAGCTGGTGGACTTAAGGTCAACCAATTAAAAATGAAAGGCTCTAGTCAGGTGGCTCAGTCTGGACTTCAAACATTACTCATTGCTTAAGATGAAGAGGGTAAGAAAGAAAACTTTAATTATTTAGGCCATTTTAGACCTCTCTGTAGCAGATTTCTTGTTAAAAGAACCATCCTGTAATTAGACTAATCCAATCTTTGTCCACTTTACAGGAATGCAAGTTAAAAAGAGCCAGAGACAAGATTTGAAAATGTTTTGTTCTTTCTTTAAGAAGAATGTTTGAAAGACAAAATTTCAGATATAAGAATTTCCTCTCTTTTCAAAGCGCAATCCATTTAATGAAAATATAATTTTTTTTTTTTTTATATATATATATTTCCCAATCCTTTTCTGCGTGTGCAATACTCACTCTTCTGTCGTTAGACTTGCATTGCAGAAAGGGGTGTTTCCCCCCTGAACGGCAGCGGAGTGGTTTCGATCCCTCTGCTGATTTGAGGTTGAACATCTGAAGTGGAGAGGGGGAGGGCAAGTGGGGAAGAAGGGGAGGGGGGGAAGAGAAAAAAAAACTTTTTAAAAAAATTGTTGAAATACAATCTTCTTAATTGAAGTCTCCTGTGGGTCGTTAAGTTTGCTCTTTGTATCAACCCTCACATGTTGTAAACAATCAAAGGAAGAATTAAAAATGCTGTGGGCTAATTTATCCTTCCATACCCAAATGAACGATAACCAGTCCAATTCTCCACTTGGTATGTAGCTGGAGTCCGTCCCAGAGGAAAAATGGGCAAATTACAGCCATCAAAAGAGTGGAAGTAATAGTCTAGGACTCAAAGTATTTGCGCCGGGGTGGGGTGGGGTTGGAATAAGGAGGCTCATCCTTGGGGCTCGGCCAAGCCGCGCCGTCACGCGTCCCCACGGTCCCGGCCCCGTGGCTGACCCTCTACCTAGATGGGGAGGACACCCACCACGCTCGCCCACCGCCTTGCCCGCCATCAGCCCGAGCGCTGGTCGAAGATGAGCACAACCGGCGCCCGGCAAACCTCTCCCACCCCTGCCGCTCCCCAAACCCCGCCGCGGGACCGCGACCATCCCTCCCGCGGCCGTTACCGTTGCTTCTGCGGCTTGGAGACCTCGGCGAGGCGGCGGCACGCTTCCTCCAGCTGCGCCAGGGTGTTGGGCGGCGTGAGCGGGGGCATGGCGGGGTCCTGGACGAAGGGGTGGGCGGGCTGCGCCCCGCGCGGGTGGCTGCCGGTCCCCCACGGGTGGTGGCGGCCGGGGGCCCCCTTGGCGAAGTCGGAGCTGTAGGCCTTCTTTGTGCTTTGTGTGCTTGGGGAGGGGAAGAAGTCGGGTTAGAAAAGCTGGAAAATATGACTTTAATAGCAGCTCCTATTCTGCTCGCTCCCTCTCAAAAGTCTGTCATAACATGAAAGGAGGTTTATTGCCAAAAACATGACATTTTTGTGGTTTTTCTGGTTCTGCGGAACAGCTTTTATATTAAACCGGAGGAGCAAAGAGTCTCATTTGTTTTTAGCGATTGTAAAAATAGACAGCCCATGTAATATATAAATATTTACCGGGAGCGATATTGCTGTAGACAGCTGCATATTTACCTATGGGGCTTGTGCTTATTTTGTCTCTCGCTCTCCAGCATCCACTGCCAGACGTTCTGCGCCCGGTCCGCCTCGCCCCCGGGCAGCTGCACCCCACCGGGGCCGGGCAGCCCCCCGTCCCCGGCCGGCAGGGCGACGCTCTCCGCTCCTCTGCCCGGCCTCTTCGGCAGCGTCCCCGTCCTGCTGATGGCGAGAGGGGACATGAGCCCGCCGTTAGCCCCCTGCGCTGCTGCGGGACCACCCCGATCGGCCCCATCGCAGGGGGGATGCTGGGGTGACGGTCTGGGGTGGGTGCAATGGAGAAAGATGCTCGTGACTTACCCGAAGGGCTCCAGCGGAGGGAGAGGGGGGTCCGTGCTTTTCGGGTGGCCCTTGCACTTGGGGTAGCAGTAGTAGTCGCTGCCCGCCGGGCAGCAGCACTGCACCCGCTGAGCCGCCTCCGCTTCGATCTGCTCCTTCGTCTTGGGCACGGTGTGGTGGTGGATGTAGTGGTGGTGGACGTGCTTGGTGGTCTGCTTGGTGATGAATCCCTTACCCACCAAGGCGCACGCCGCCGGCGAGGCCGTGCCGGGCTGCAGCTTGCCCGTCAGCAGGCGGTCAGGGGAGCGGGCGCGGGGGCTGTGCCGGCCCATGCCGGGCGACTGGCAGCCGGGGGTCTTCAGCACGCGGGAGAGATGCTCGTCCAGGATGGCCTGGGGGTCCTCCTCGTAGCTGCCGGAGGGCAGGAGCGAGAGCGGGTGCTGCGGGTACTGGGGGTTCACCATCTCCCGACTGCTCTGCAGGGTGGCAGGGAGCTCCAAGCCCTCCTTCTCCTCGTCCTGCCGGCCAAGCGATGGCGAGGAATAAATGCAAGAAGACGGGGAGCCCGCGAGGCGTGCGCTGGGATACCCCCCCCATGGGCTCACTAACTGTGGTGAGATCAAAATGCGTTCCTCCCCGTGGGCAGGATACGGCCCCCTCCCGCCCACCCGCCAAGCTGGGCAGCACACGCGAGCCCTGCCCAGCCCCGGGAGGGTTAATCCCCCTACCTCCTTGATTTGCTGCAGCCTCTCCTCCAGACTGTCCATGGTTTCCTGCTCCTGCTTCAGCTTCTCCAGCCGGGAAATGAGCTCCGCGGCGAAGGCAGCCGGCTCCACTGGGGTCATCTCCTTGGGAAGACGGTGGGTCCTCTACAAGGAGCAGGGACAGAAGGCACAAGGCATGTTTAGCGGGCAGCACGGGTGCTTAGCCGGAGCGGCATCGCCGGCCCCGCTACGCTTGTTGTGTCTCCATGTTTGGATGAAAAGACGACCGCAACTAGGCATGGTCTGCTCTGGATTTTTATGAGCTAGTGCTGTGGCCTCATGGAGTGACATCCTCCCCACCAGCGTTTGCCTTCGGCAGGAGCAGTTGGTCGCACTCTGAGGAACCCCGCTTGTTCTCTCTGTAGTACAACCAGCCCATCAGTAGCTACTCTGAAGTAGAAAATCTTCAAAGACTGTTGTCAAACATCAAAAAAAAAAAAAAAAAAAACCTCTGAGGTGGGAGGGAGAGACTTTAACTCAAGGAATAAAGTGAGTATAAACAGAAAGGAGTTGGAAATTTAAAAAAATAAGATGGGGGAGAAAAAGGGAAAGGAGAAGAAAAAAAAAAAAAAAAAAAAGAAGTCAAACGGTTGCAGATCAGAGAAGTGCTGGTAATTTATTTCCTGGCTACACACTGGGCACCTTTGAGGTAGTGTTGTCTCAACAGTGTCCTAGATCTCTTCCCCCCCCCCCCCCCATCTCTTTGTACAGAAAATGAAGAAAGCTGCTGCAGGCTAGCGGTGCTACACTGCTGAGCTTGGCTGCCTCAAGCAGATCTATCAAGGGAAAAAGGGAACATCTCCAAATCAAGTGCAGAATATAAAAAGGCAAAACGCGAATTTCTGCCAAAAGCAGCAAACATGGCAGGAAAAGGGGAGGGAAAAAAAAAAAAGAAGAGGAAAAAGAAACCACCCACCCAACTCTGCCCTCCCTCCTGCCACCGCCACGCACCCCACTCCTCGCCCCCACTCTCCCTCTCTCTCCCTCTTTTTTTTCCCCCCTGAAAGCAGAAAGCTGAACTGCCAACTCTTTCACATACTACCCACCAGATGAGGTGGGGCCTCTCTCCGGCAACCACTTAGCTCCAGAAATGATGTGAGGGTAGAAAAAGGCCACTCTGCTGGAAATTGTCACTCTTACACAAGCTGGCTCTATTCAGTCCCTGATCAAAGCACTGCCTTACAGAGAAAGTCGATTTGCACGCCCTGGGACAAAATAATCTAATTTACAAGCTCAGGCTATAGAACTTTCTTTAGGGAGGAAGGGGGGGGGGGGGGGGGGAAATACCAAAAAGAAAAACCACATAAACCACCACCCCCCCCCCCCCCCCCCAGAAATATCATCTATGATTTCTTGCTGCTTAAGATAGCAGAAAGAGGAATTTTGGCATATTAATCTCAAGACAAGATAAGTTTATACTTGTCTGTGTAAACAGTTTATGCACTGCAGGAATCGGGTGTCTGCAAGTCAACTGAATTAGCAAGTCAGTGAGTTAATTTTCGAGAGGACGGCAACACCGCGAATCGGATCCCCTCAAAGCAAGGCACGTATCTGCTGTAAATGTCTCCCTTTTGGGAGATCCTGCTTCCCGCCAGCTTACAGACGATGTGCTTTCGAAGGCCACCGGCGATGAGCATGAGGCCAAGCCCCGCTCTGCTCGCCCCCGGCGGAGGTGTCAGGGTGGTGGCCAGAGCCAAGGCTCTCACTAGACCCAACTGGGGCATCTCTGCTTGGATTTAGACCAGGAGGACAAACTCAGTGCCCCTGAAAAGCCTTAATTAGCACCTGGTTTTCAGGGGAGGACCAAAATGGGACTGTACACAAGCAGGTTTTGCAAGGATGCTGAGAGCACATGGCTCCTACCCAACACCAAGCAGCATCTCTTCTCTGGCATCGTGTCGGGATGGAAACGCTCTCCTCCCCTGCTCCCTTCCCTCCACTCCATGATGCCCATTCCCAGTCCCAGAATTTCCCATGGCCAACCCAGACCCTGCAGCTCCCACCTGAACTTACCGGAAAATGAGGTAGAGAAACTTGACCGTTGGCCTTGACGCTCCGATGCATTTCCCGCTGGAGCTGCTTCTTGCTCCCAATTCTGTACGGGGGGATCCCATCTCTGCACAGGGAAGAGAGGTCACTGTCAGTCAGGGCTCTCCCCGTGCTCTAACCAAGACGCTTCTCCATCTGAAACCACCCAGGCACGCCACAGGCCCACGTTCCCAGAGGCGCTGAGCCCTCCGGACGGTCACCTGAAGCCTCAAACATCTTGGGAAGCGCCTGCGTCACCATCTAGGTGGATGCGCAGTAATAACGCAAAAGCTGAAAAGCAAGCTGAAAAGCAAGCTGAAGGCAACGCTGCGCGGGAAGATGCCCAAAGATCCCATCAGCTTCACTTCTGAGGCATTTCACAGAAAGGCCCTTCCAATGCTACGTTTCTGCTTCTGCCCTTTATTTTTGCTGCTTTTCCACCACCGAATTACGCTAAGACCACAACTCCCCTCAAGCTCTGAAACACCCCATGGAGTGTGGGCACCATGGAAACACGGCGGCAGAGGCTGAAGATGGATGGCCACCAAAGGGCTGCTCCCCATCTCTAGCCCTACTTAAGATCCGGGATGTTTCTCCTGCCCTGGGGCTGGCTGGCACAGGCAGGCCACCGCAAAGCCGGGCCGCACCCTGCGGGCACGACGTTGTTCCCCTTGGCCACACCAGTGTGTGGCCGGGAAGCCATGAAGAGAGCAGGCGAGGAGCACCGGTGGGAACAGCCCCCCGCACAGCTCGCTCGAGGCAATGCGGGGTGTTCTCATCCGGCCACGCAAAAAATTACCTCAGTTAGGATTAAAGGGCATTCTACAGACAGCGGGGACAGCCGGAAGAGCATGCCTGGAGATCCTGAATGTCTAATTCCACCCCTTCCCTCAGACTGGCTGCATAACCTTGATCTCTGGTCCCGTCCCTTTCATCCACCTGCCCCCACACCTGACTCATCTCCCGAGTGGAGAAAATAGCTCCTGCCCAAGGAGGAGTGGCGGCGGCCCAGCAGGCAGCAGCGGCCCTGCGCTGCTGCCAGGGGAGCCAACGTGGCATGGCGGCCCTGCGTGCCACCCCCCGCGGCCACGGCAGCGGTGGGCACACACCGACGTGTTTTGGACACGCAACCGGAGACAAGGCGCGAGGGAATGCCTTCCTGGAGACGCCAGGTCCCTTCTCTTGAGGAGGATGATTGGATGCCATCACTCCATGATCATGGTTTGAAGCACGCTATCAGAGGCCTTTGTGAAGGTCTTGGCCAAAGCGTTCAGTTGCCATTGAATTGTTTGAATGAGCAAGATTAAGCTGCAAAGCCCGGAGTGAAAGACCAGAACAATTTCATCTTAAAAAACTTGGGAAAATCTTTATAATAAAAGAGAGCACGCAGGCACTGCAGGGAAGTCCTTGATGCCACAATGATGAACATCAATGATGAACATCAGCCTCCTCCAGACACGGTCCACGAGCACAGGTCTCATTACAAGCGGAAGGAGCTAACTGTCCTGATGGCCCCATTGCACAACACGGGCCTCGGGAGCTCTTTCTAGGGAAGCACCCCAGCACGCACCAGCCATCACAGCCAGCCATGGCCACCAACCGCAGCCGCTGGTGGCCACCAAGCATTTCTGCTCCATGAACCCATGGGACTACAGGGCTTGGGGCATATGACATGCCTTAGCTTTGGGGCAGGATGGGAGAAAAGCAAATCTAAGGTGAAAACCAAATCATCTGTACCTTCAGAGACACATTTGTTAACTGAGGCTTACTGAGATAAGGATCTCTTAGGGAAGACCTTCAATATAGGGAATAACCAGCAAATAGGCATTTTAAAGGTAAGTAAAAATGCCAGCATGAGCACGTTACATGCATACATACATATGGAACTAATCCTGTTAACACATTCAATGGAAGAGGAGGTGTCCTCTAGAAATGGCAGTCCAAGAGGCCAGATGGGGAAGAGTGGGGAAGCAGCTGAAGGTCTGTGCGTTCAACACGAGGCACCCAAAGACACGACCAAGGGGCAACGGGGAGCCCTGCAGCCCTCCCACGCTCCCCACCTCCCTCCAGGTCTGCAAGCACGAGATGCCGCCCCCAACCCCTCTGCTGCGGCCACCCAGCTGGGAGCACATCTCCTTGCAGGGTGTCCCCATGCTCCCAGCTCCGGGGGACCACCTCTGCCCCAAGGGGCAGTCCTGGGACAGGCTATGGAGCAGGAGCGGGGACTCGTGCCGTTCCCAGGCAGGGCGGCTCGAAAAGGAGGAGGAAAAGCAACGCTGACCCAACAGCGTGGCTCCTCGCTTCATTCAAGATTTGCCCTCGTTCAGGCCGGTACGAAGGCTCCTTCTTCCCCCTAAAACTCCTCCGGTTGCACTGGAGAGCCCCACATCAAACCTCCTGCTCCCTGCTTCTACAGCCCTGCCTTGTCAGAAGAGTTTTACAACTTGGAACAATGTGCAGAATTTAAAAAAAGATTAAAAAAAATTAAAAAAAAATAAAAATAATAAAAAAAAGAGGTACTTCACTGGGATGGGAAGGCTGTGGAGCAGCTTGGGAAAGTCAGCCTGGGGAATGGGGAGGGACTTCTACAACCACTTTGATGAGGGCTGTCTAAACCTAGGCCTTCCATATAACAGAGGGAAAATGGACAACGCCAGGGTTGAAGGGGTGACCAACGGGCGATCCCCAACCCCAGGAGGGACAGACGGATGGAGCTGGAGCCAGGCTCCGTACAGCAAGAGATGTGGGGGGCAGGGGGAACCCCGATGCTGAAGCAGACCCCCCAGACCAGGAGAGAGCACCTTTGAAATGAAAAGGCTGAGCTTGGCCAGAGGTTTCGGGGCAGGACAAGGGTTAACCCCAGCTCTCCAGGTGCCACCTCTCCCCTTGCACCAGCAGCAAACATTTGCACTCACTTTCTTGGCTACTAAAAGCTGCGGGCTGAAGAGCTACAGAGTTTAGGCACTAAATAGTAGAGTTTAATTATAAACATTTCAGCTAACCAGGCTGGGGCTAAGCCAATCTGTTTCTGGGGGAAACACTAGTTTGAAGTCTTCTACCCAGTCAGCTACCATTTAAGCTGAGCCAATTATCTTAGCCTTTTGACTCAGATGTGCCTGACCTAACCTGAATGTAGTTTTACTGCTGCTTTGAAATATCAGACTCATGCGCATATGCATTCACTCCCATCTTCATTTGGCAACGGCTCTGAAACAAGCCTCTGATCTTGCCAACATCAAAAGCCTGGTTTGTAAGATAAGGTAATATTTGAAGTTTGCTCAGCAGCATTCCCCTGTGTCCAAAGTAAATCCATAAATAAGATACAAGCAAATAAAAAAAAAATCCCCTTTCTTCTCCCCCCCCCAATCAAGAAATGGAAATATAAATTTGCATGATGCTTTGTGGCTATTACAAAATATACACAGACAGACTGATCCCTGACATCTATCATAAAAAAAAAAAGGTAGATTGTGCATTATTTGGAGACCTCTCCTAATTCCAGTACAGTTCAGATTTAGATTTATTTAAAAAAAAAAACAAACACAACTCACTTTACTGAGTCTGACAGACTTTTCCAGAACAAGTTTTTCCTCTTCAGTTGATAGCAATATAAGCCAAAAGAACTAATTTGCATTCGCACTGACGAAACAGAATAAACCTGGGTCCTCTGTTAAAGGGGGGCAAAACCTCGCAGGCAGAAGAGCACCGGGGCTCAGCCTGTGAAAGCATGGCGGGTTTGCGCCCCAAAAACCCCGACAGCGTCTTCAGCAACCAGCGGAGCCAGGTGCCAGGAGAGGCTGCGAATCCCACATGTTCTACTGCGATCTTGGCAGCGGCCCGTCGCCTCTGCAAAGGAAGTTTTACATCAGCCTTAACTTTAAGCCCGGCCTCCAAAACTGCCAATTTACCTCTCCCACTTCCAAAACCACCCAACATCCTGGCGTGCCTGCCTGCTCCCGGCCCCACGGACGGAGCGTGACTCCGGGGATGCCCGGGGGACCGGTTCTGCAGCAGGAAATATTCCTCCAGCCTCCGCCGTCCCGCTCCCCCCCTCCCCAGCCCTCCCCGCCGCCCCCCAACCTGGAGCTGCGGGCAGTTTAATCAGCCAAGCTTCCCCAAACTCTCACAGCCTGCGCGGGCTATTGTTACGGCAGGAAAAAACAGGCGGGCTCCTTTCACGCGCTGCTTTATGGGGAGCTCCTATTCACTTGTTCAAGCAAATTTCAAAGCAGGCTGCTGCCCTCTCATCCCCGCTAAGCTCCCCTGGACTAACAATGGGCTGAAAGCGATTCAGTTAAGCCTTTCATCCACCATGCACTTTATTTCTCACTCAGTGCTCTCATCTGTATAAGGCCTACAATTGGCATTGCTGTGAAGAGAGGGTATAATCCTAGCCCTGTGAATCCCAAGTGACCCTACACTGGTCCAGAAATGACTAACCCAATGAATGCTCTGTTGACACATGATCACATACAACCAGAGCCAGTAAGAAGAAATAAAGAAGTCACCCTATGATTCAGCTCTTTTATTTAATGCCAATATTGTTCAATAAGGGAATCTGGTGGGACAACAAACTATTTTTTTCCGTAATATCAGTTCAAAATACACATGTGCATTTAAAAAAAGACTTTGTTTACGCATCAAGGATTTTTGGTAAGTCCTGTTTTCTGCTGTGCATCATCACGCAGCACTGTTGACTTTAAAAACCCAGCATGCAAACCTCTCCGAGGAGCACACAGTAATCACTGGACACATCTGAGAGAGACACTGGACAAGTTTGACCTATGAGATGAAGACGAAGAATGCAGCACTGTTTACAGGTGGGCTTTTCTAGAGCACTTGTACTTAAGGGAAGATCATGAAGCACAAACGGCAACATCCGCCTTCTGCCCAGTTGAACAAAACGGTCCCGAGGAGCACTAAGTGAGTGTTATTTCTCCTCTACCCCCAGCCACAAAAGCACCATTTCTCTCCTGCTGGGGAAAGCAAACTGAGGAAGAACGGTCAAACGACTTGCTCTGAGTTGCACACCTCTCAGCAGAGTCAGGAGGAAAAGACAGATCCTGCAATTCCTGGCCTCAGCCACAGCATCATCTCTCATCCCTACGCTCCTGAAACACCCAGACCTGATCCACACAGCTCCATTCAAATGGCTCTTTGAAGACTGCCCCAGCCACACTAGATGAGCAGCTATTTGCCCCTTCAGGTCACTGGCCCTATTAATGTACATTCTGACATTAATGACGAACCTTAATTACAGAAAGTACTTCCTACAGGAAGTAATCTCCTCCTCTTTGATGACTGATAACTAGTTAAGGAAGCCTGGCCTTAAGAAAAAGGCTCAGGGAGATACGCTCCTTGGGTTAGTCAGGCAGCATGGTGCATTAGCATCGGGGAAAACACGTTTGCTCAGCTGCAGTTGCAAAATGGCAATAGGGGGATTCATTATTTTACTCCATCCGATACCTCCGGTGACGGCATGAAGAGCGAGGCTACCATGCCCTGCCACACCTCTCGGTTTGGGCGCACACCTCAGTTTCAGCAGCCCCTAAGTCAACGGCGAGCAGAAGCAGGGTGATGACCCCGGACCCATCACTCCTGTAAGCCCCCACGGTGCATCGGCGCAGGTGATTCACAGATGACGCATCCCAAAATGACCCGGCCAACACAAGGTACTTACACACTGCTGTCCGTCATTGACATGGAGTCGTCCGTCAGGGCATCGCTAGATATTTCACTATCGTTCGCGCTGGTTGCTGGGGCAAAAACATAGCCAGAATTCACATGGTATGGGTTAACGGGATCGTTCCTCTTGAAGGACCTAGGGACAAGCAGAACAGGAATCTAGTTACCAGTCTTGGGCTAGAGAAAAACACACAAGTTTCATGGTAGCACTCTCCTTATGGGAACCAGGCATGCTGGCTGCTCAACCTCTTCAGAAGCAACCAACCATCCATTGCTCAGACCAGCAGCAACCAGGACACACTGTCTCAACACACCCCAAGTCCGGCTTTAAAGATGTTGCTTTTAGCACTGGAAGCGCGCGCACTGGAAGCGCGCTTTAGAAAATCCCAGGAAGCACCTCTACGTACTTTGATACCTTCAAAACCTTGGTCCTTAAAACCTGATGCTGCACTGCTGAGGTCGCCAGGAGTTTTGCTGCTGGTGGGCAAAAGACCAAGAAGTTCATAGCTCAAGTCCCAGTGAAAGCCATTGAGACACCAGCTAATAAATGCTTAAGTCGACTCTGAAGGCAGGAGTTAGGGCCCCTTTGGGAATACAAGTCACGGTATCTGTGTTGCCTGAAATAAGAGAACTGCCCAAAACTACTGGGGCAGGACCACCACGTGTCAGAGGAGGCACGGACAGGGCTGAAATCTGCTGTCTCAGGCCTGGCCTCCCAAAGATGGGTGCCATCTTCCTGGCATTATACACATGTAATAAAAAGGCCCAGTTTTTAGGGGAACCTACTACTTGTTCAACCTGTGGTTTTGTGCATAGAGTTGGGTGGGGAAGAGGAGGAAGAGGGATGCGAGGACAGGAGCAGCAGGCTGTATCAACAGGCACGTGGGTTACCGCTACCAACACCTTTGGCTTGGCTTGGAGAAGCAAACCCCAAGCCCAGCCTGGATGTTTGAGTTGCGTACCCAAGAGCGGTGCAAAATTCACGGGCAGTGACACGGGCTGCGACGGAGCGTGGCGGGGTCACCATGGCAGGGTCACCTCACAGAGCGCGGGGGGAACCTGGGCGTCCCCCCCCCGCCTGCTACCTCCCATTACTCCAACTTCCCAGCCAGGATCAATATACATATCTTCAGCAGGCGATAAGGGGATTATGCAGGGAGGTTTGAAAGCCCCACGTTAAGGTGCACATTTTGTCCCTCTTCCAGGGAAAGACGGGGTTGTTAAGCTTCAGCCTTTGTATATCAAAGCAAAAGGCCTTGTCATCTGATAAGGACTGCTGATTTTAATAATTAGGGCCACTTACCCAGGACTTGGGGGCCTAAGGAATGTGCCAGCAGGCTCGGCAGGTTTTTTTTAATGGGCTTTCCACCTCCCTGCCCCCACGGGGGCTGGAGGGGACCAGCTGGGTTTAAGTGAGCAGCAATGTCCTCCCACCGCCCCGCTCTCCATCCCTCGCCAGCCAGGCACCCACACCCCCACCGCCGCGCATTCCTCCTCCGCCAGCACCGAAAACAGCAGCCTCCACAAAGGCTTAAGTTTAAAAAAAAAAAAAAAGGGGGAGAAAAAAGGAAAAAAAAAGGAGAGGGAAGCATGGTGGGGAAGATAGGCCTCTCTGGTATGAGAGGCGCGGGGCTGGCTGCAGGCAGGTATTCAGCCCAGCCGGGGCTGCATTCCTTTCCGAAGGAGGCCAAGGCATTTCTGATGGGGAGATCAAGATGTTAAAAAATATGTATCTGGGAAGAAGGAGGAGGAAAAAAAGAGATAGTAAGGAATGCCACAGGAAAGAAGTTAAATCTTCAAAGATAAATTAATTCCACATGTGGCTGAAAGCTAAGTTATCCTACTACTACTACAAAAAAAGTTCCTCTAAAAACCATGTAGTGTTCTACTCTGATTCAGGGGGATGTGCAGTCCAAGGGACCCTTCCTAGGTCCTTGGTGGGCTTTGGGGTGACTGTGTAAGGGATGCAACTCTTGTAACTATTTGACTTAAAGCTGGCTCAGGTCTTGAGAGCGCATCCAAGGACCACGAGGCTCAGGGATGCAGGATGCTCCCCAGCACAGGGCCACCACCTTGCTGGGAGACGTCTGTGTCACCCTGGTTGCGTGCAGGAGGGCTGATGTGCCACGTTCTTCCAGCAGACGGGATTGCTGGAGAGGCTGGGGTGGGGGCGGAGGCAGCGGGTCCGTATGAATACGGCACAGGGAGAGGAGGTGTGTCCAAACACAGCGTTTGGAGAGATATAATTAGAGAAAGTGGCCAGAACTAACTCATCTTGCCGTCAGTACTGGACTGCAACACTGATTCACCTACCAACACCTTACGGGCCAAAAAAAAAAAAAAAAAAATCCCCAAAGTTTTATGTATTTTTAAAGCCAGCCCCCACACTCCACCTCCAGCACACTGCCCCACAGAAATCCCCACATCCTCTAAGAAAACCAATAGGATCTGTTTTGCTAGGTTTAATAATTTTTTTTTTTTTTCTTTTTAAATTTGACCACCTTACTACAGTAATTGCACCCAGATGCATCAAGTTGCCTGCGAGGGTTTTAAATTCCAGTGGAAAGCGGTGGTCTCCTGCCGCAGATGCTGCACACACAAACACACACCCCAGCTCCAAACTCAATACGCAAAGTGTTTTCAGCTGTCAGGTAGCAGTTGCTCTGGAGCTTCAAGGAGAATGTCTGATGTTTCTCAGCCTATTCTTATCTTGATGCGATGACACACAGCATGTAACTCTCGATGTGCTATGTTAGGCAATGGGCATATCAGAGGTGGTATAATGCCATGAAAATTTCAGGGGCTCGTGGTTGCACCCCCTATTACGAGGGCGCCATTTCAGAGTGTGGGGTTTTTTTTTAATTGTCAAACTCCGTTTCTTAGAAATAAAAGCACTCTAGCAGTTCAAACCACAGATTTATACAGAGAGAGAGGAAAAATCTACTAGGAGTATTTTGAGGCAAAACTGAATCTCATTAAGTATTTTCTTGGGACAAACATCACTGGGCAATCACAGGTTTAAAGACAAAAAAGAAAAAAAAAAACACTCATGCACAAACCTGGGGGGAAAAAAAAAAAAGTATATTTTAACTATGTTAATCACAGCTTCCATGCTCTAATTGTAGAACACTGCTTCGAGCATAGCTTTACAATAGCATCATTTACTTTGATAATTGAAGCCAAACTTGGTTCCAATAACTTCACACACAAGGAGCTCCACCGGCGGGTCCTTTCAAAGGCCAGGAAGCACTGGGAGCCGGGAGAAGGCCATCTGCAAGCCCCAGCCTTCCCAAAGCAAGGCCAGTCCCACTGATGTTAGAGCTTAATGGGAGGCAGATGAGTCCACCTTGGACTGAACAAAACCACGTTACACGGCGGCACTGCAAAGGAAGAAGCGCTCTCTGTGTACACAAACTCGCGCGTGATAAATTTAGAAGTGCGTATAAATAATAGCTGGAATTCCTGGAGCATGGGGCCAGGTCCAGCGCAGCGTGGGGAGGCCGGTTTTAACCACACCACAACCTAGAGGGGAGGGGAGTCGCTTTGAAGGACAAGAGGGAGGTTCTACATTTAAAATATTCCCTGCGTTAGGGCTCCAAATACACAACCAGCAGTTTGCATGCACACGCCTGTTTCGCAGCCAGGCGCAAACACCGTGTTTTCACTTGACTTCTCCTGTTCCTGTCCATCACCGATGCTGGGGCCAAACAAAGTCTTTCAACTTGTACGGCTTCTGTGGTCTCCCGTTTGCCGTGCTTTTGGCCGTGACTCCGTACCCTGGGATTTCCAGGTGGTCTCCTGTCCAAATACCGGGCTGGCCCGAGATTGCTCTGCTCCCACCATCAGGTGCGCTCAGCCCAGCGCTCCCGGCTTGCGCTGGCATCATCACATTGAAACCCACCGAAGCGAGTGGCGAGAGCCTGCACAGCGCTTCAAAACCAGTACGCGCTGAGCAGAAATTCTTTAATTCCATCACAGGCACGAGGAGGGAGGTGTGGTTTGGCCACTCACCAGGACAGACTTTGTGCAAGCTTCAGCTCCAATCCTAAACACAATCCTAAATGCCGAGCGATGAGAGATAACCCATCCATATGCTCATCAGCTTCTAGCACATGCACGCACAAGTGGCTTCACAAATGGATAGCTCAGGGAGGAACTGAGAAGCATCTCAGCTTGACCTCCCTCTCTTTGCATTGAGATCTCTTGGCCCCATGGAGAGCAAAAGCTCCTGGAAATTCAACAGAAGGTGATCAAAGCAAAATGCACTACCTAATGTCCTAGGAGGGTAGATCTGACATGTGAGGCACAAGCTGCATTAATCCCTGGACAAAAAAGAAAAGAAAGAAAAAAAAAAAAAAGAAAAGAAAAAAAACCCCAAAACCCAGCACTAATCAGGCAAGCAGCCACCATTCTGCGAGAGCTCTCCTGGACAAGGCACATGTGGGTTTTTAGCAGGGCCTGCAGCTCTGGTAGAACATTACAGCCAAGCCCTTCCAGCACTGAATACCAACAAAGGCTGAGAGATAAAAGCATCAAACATCCCCCTCCTGGAAAGCAAGCGAAGGGCAGCAGTTCAAACCAAGTTCTGGAGAACAGCAGATGCTCAGACAGTAACATTCAGGCACGAGATGAGGATCCCAAAACCCAAGTCCTCCACAGACCAGCTGCCAGCGAGTGCCCCCCCCCAGCGGGAGAGGTCCAGGGGCCACAGCGGGCTGAAGCGCATCCCTGCCGTCCGCACCCACGCCCATCACCCCTCCGCTGGCAGGGAGGGCCCCCAGGAGGGCACCAAAGAGGCCTCTGGCTCCGCAGCACCCTCACGGCCAAGGGGACCCTCCCAGCTCCCGGCGGCTCAGCGCTGGGAAGCCTGGCACAGCTGGAAGCTCTCCACGGGGCAGGAGAGGAGGGCACGCTCCAGCAAAGCCTCCCCGGGAGAAGCCTGATGCCCTTTGATGTCCATGAATCACAGACACGCTCTCAAAATTCCTGTAAACGAGATGTCAAACACTCACCGCACCAAACCCCGACCTCCTGGGCCAGCGGAGGAGAGCGCACATCTGCCAGCAGAGCCCTCTCCTCACAGCCCTGATTCAACAATCCGCATTTATGGCAAGGGTGGGGAGAGGAAAGAATACATTTTCAGAGGATTATACAACTCATCATTTGCTCATCAGAGTCTCTCTTACCCATCCCCCCCTTCACTCCGAGACGGCTCTTACTTTCTTCACCCTCACACCGCTGTGCCATCACCATTTCCAACAAAAGAGAAGGGTTCAGCGACGCAGACGCACCCCGAGACAAGGGCAGAAGACGGCCCTGCCACCACGCGACACTCCCCGCATCCTCCTGAGCTGCCATCAGACACAACCACGTCGTGATGAGTTTAACTTTGAGCACACGGCCAACAGGAGAGCACCAAAGATCTACAGGAGAGCACCAATGATCTACTATTACTCTACACCTGGAACGTCTCTACATTAAGCACTCAATTTTAAGTATCCTCCTGTATGCATTGGCTGAAAGCCACCCTGAATGGCTTTGACACGATACCAACACCCAACGCGATGGGAGAGGCCGTAGATCACACGCGCACGGTCAAAATAAAAGCAGATTTTGTGCAAGTTGCAGAGTTTGATGTAATAAGTGCATACATTTCCTCCTCCATGACCGCACAATTGCTTCCCACATAACCAACATAGTTAAACACTGGTTGATGGTGGAGCTGGGGAACTAGTAGGTTACATTATTCATGCGTCTATATGATCCACTCTACTACTGCTCTTAATACGTTTGAAAGTTGAACCAATAATTAACGTATGTCCGGAGGACATAGTTGCTATGAAGTTTTTGATCTATAAGAGAACCAAAAGAGCCAATCGGGCTTAAGAGCACAGTATCTTGTTTTCCTCTCTACAGAGGCGGGGGGGAACCCCCAAACCCATCCCACAGCCCCCCAAATTCCAGTGTTTGGAGGTGCGGGGAAGCACCCGTGCTCCCAGCCCCACGGGAAGCCCAGCCTCCCCTCGACTCCCTGCTAGCTCCCCAGCAGGCACCCCAACAGCCTTCCGAAAAGCACTCTCACAAGTCCTGAAAGTTAAAACAAAGCACCACTTCCAGGGGTTCCCTTACCTGTATCCGTTCTCGATCGTTTCCGTAGCTCTGACATTCGCCGTAACCCTCAACGTCTTGCTGGATAGTCCAACCACCGAAGGCAAGATTTTGTTTTTAAAGTCTGCACAGCTCCATTCCTCTTCTTCATTCAAGGTCGGGAGATAGCCACAGACAACTTTCAAGCTCCCCAGTCCGTTGCTGTTCATGTAAGCAGGATTCTCCCCTCCACTCCTTACATATTCGAGGTATATATCGGAAGTTAAGAACATCTGGTAGGCATTTTCCTCCATCACAGTCTGAATCTCAGTCTGTGCCTGATCAAACATGATAGAATCTATCTGCTGCTTCTTGATGCTATCCCTTATGTAGGTCTTGGTAGCAGGCTTGAGCTGCTTGGAGACAATGCTGTTGTTCTCGATGTACCTTTTGTATATAGCTTTGGCTACTCTTAAAGTTTTGGTATCCTTAAGGTCCATCTGCCTGAAGCCATTGCAGGCAAACCAGAAGTCTAAGGTATCCACACATTTTTCCCTTTCCAGGAAGGTCCGAAAAAGATAGGCACCATCTTGATCTCCCAACAAGGAATGCAAGGATTTGGTCCATCTGGCCAGAGGGGAGTCCGGAGATGCGCTGCCTTCCGGCTCCCCGAGTCCGTTCTCATTCCTCCGCGGGGCAGGAGGCACCGGCATGGCCTTGAAGCTTTGGCTTTTGGGGAGAAACGAGCTGGCGAGTTGCGGGCATGGTGCTTCTCCTTCCTCCCCCGGGACAGGGGGTCGGGGGGCGTCTTCCCTGAAGCTGCTGCTGGGGTCTGGGAGGTGGGCGAGGACCACGGCGCTGCTCATGGCTCCGGAGCCCGACGGGGAGAGGGGCTCCCAGATCCTCCAGGAGCTGCCTGCGCCTCTGCCTTCCTCTGCCTGGAGTCAGCAGGGGATCCTCTGAGCCTCCTCTCTGCAAAGGGAAGGGAAAGGAGAAAAAAAAAAAAAAAAAAAAAAAAGGCGGGGGGGGGGGAGAGAAAAAAGGAGTATTGATCTAATCAAAACCAGATCCTTCCAACATCAAAGACAGAAAGTAAACAGGCTTTTCAACTCTTCACATTCAAAAAAAAAAAAAAAAAAAAAAGAAAGGGGGAGCGAGAGAGAAAGGCAGGGCAGAGGGAGCGCGGCTCTATCGCCAGCCCGATCGCGACTATCAGATCCGCTCCGCTGAACTCCCGGCGCACTTTTAGCGGGGCCGGGGCGGGGGGGGGTGGGAGGGGGGGTGGCAGCGCGGCCCCCCCGCCAGCGCACGGCAGCACGGGGCGGCCCTGCCCCCGCATCTGCTTTCCATTCCGCACCCCCCGTGCCCCCTCGGCCCCCGCCAGCGCGCACGTTGCGCGCCCAGCTCCGCGCTGCCGGGGGCGGCCGGCCCCGACCCCCCCGGGGCGCAGCCGCTCGGGAGAGGGGCTTGGGGGGCTTCTCGGCGGAGACCAGATGCTGGAGCACGGATCCCCCCAAAAAAATTAAAAAATACGCGGGGCGGGGGGGGGGGGGGGGGGTGTAAGGCGCGGCGGCCGTACCTGGGCGCAGCGGGGCATCCCGGGCACCCCCCGACCCCCGCCGCCCCCCCGGGGCCGGGAGCCCTCGAACCCCGCTCCGGGAAGAGGAAAATAAAATAGAAAGGAGAAGCAGGGGGGGCCGGGGACCGGGGGGGCAGCCCCCGGGCGGCGCAGCCCCCAGCCGGCCAGGCTGCCCGGCGCTGGACGGGCGTGCAAAATAATAATAACAACAATAATAATAATGATGAAAAAAAACCTGCTCCAGAAATGGCGACGGGCTGGGAGGAGAGAGGTCGGAGCTGAGGGGGGGGGGAAGGAAAGGGGGGGAAAAAAGTCCGGAGCGACTTGGATCCTCCGAGCCCCGTGCAGCAGCCGGCCCCGGCCGCGCCCGCGCAGGCACCGCGCCCGCGCAGCGCGGGCACCGCAAGGCGCGCACGCCAAAAAAAAAAAAAAAAAAAAATTAAAAAAAAAATCCGTATTTTTAAAGAAAAATGAAATAAAAAGGCGCCGGGAGCGCGGCCCGCTGCCCCCGAAGTTGCCACTCACCGCGGAGCCGGAGCTCGCTGCGCGCCCGCGGCCCCGCCGCTCTCCGCCGCCGGCAGCGCGCAGGCTGGCCCCGCTCCCCCCGCGCCCCTCGCTGTCCTTCCTCCTCCTCCTCCTCCTCCTCCTCCTCTCCTCCCCGGCGGTGCAACCGCATCGGAGAGCATCGGGAAGGGGGGGGGGGGGTGGGGGGGGGCTGCGAGGGAAGGAGCCCACCGCGATCCGCGCCTCCCTCTTCTCCCTCCCCTGGTTATTTATTTTATTTATTTTAAATACAAAAGCGCTGGTCCCGCCCCCGCCTCCTCCTCCCCTCCCTCCCCCCCGCCCCTCCCCGCCCCCCCGGGCTCTCCCCGCCAGCGCTGCGCGCATCAAAGCGGAGGCCGGCGGAGCGGTCCTGCAAGGGCGGTAGCGCGGGGCCGCGCCGCCCGCCACGCTCGCACACACACACACACAAAAAAAAAAAAAAAAAAAAAAAAGGGGAAAAAAAACCCAGCCCGCCCCTCCTCAAAATAACTAAAAAAAAAAAAATTAAAAATTAAAGAAGAAGAAACGGGGGGAGGACCCCCCCTGCCCCGCCCGGAGCTCCCGCCCCCGGGCATCCCCGGTGCGAGGCGTGCGCGGGGGAGGCTTCTGCCCGGGTGGGGGGGTGTGGTTTTCACCATTCGTGAGGAAAATAATCATATTTTGGGGGGGAGTATTATTATTTTTTTTTTGCCCCCTTCTCCCGGCATCCCGGAGCGGCTACGGAGTTGCCAGGACCTTATCAAAGGGAAGCGATCGGCAGCCGCCGCTCCACCGCCCCCCGCGCCGCCGCCGCCTTAAAGGCGCAGGCGCACCCTTCCGCGCCGCTCCGCGCCCTTCCGCGCAGCCTTCCGCGGGCCGCGGCAGCACCTCGCTGCCCCTTCCCCGGCCAGCCGGAGCACTGCGGGGCGGGAGGTTACTCCCAGGCATAAAAACTGCGCGAAAAGTTTTCAGCTCAGGGAGAAAATGGGGTGGGCCCCCGTATTATTTTTTTTTTTTTTTAATAAATAATCCGAAGGCATGCTTTCGCTCTGCATACTAATTAAGCAATATCTGATTGCAATATAACTGGCACATCAGCAAAACTCCGTCTGCAGTTGTGTTCACATCTCCCCCCCCCCATCTGTTAAATATTAAACAGACACGGAATGGAGGTTTTTTAACTTCATACAAAAGGTTTTAATTAGGGGTTGGCCCCCAAACCTGTCCGCCAGATCCAGTGTGCCTCCTGCCCTCCTCGCCGTCCTGCTCCGAGGCTGGACGCGGGGCCGCGGCGGATCCCTCCGGGCAGGAGCTGGCCCGGCCGTGGGAGCCCACCTTGGCCCGGGCCAGCAGAGCCATGGCCGGGCTCTGCCCTCCGCCTCCTCATCGCCCACCCCGGGGCCTGCAGCTCCATTTCCCTCTTCCTGGAGCACGCCCGAGCTTCGTGGGCAGGCACGGAGCTCAAAACCGGGTGGCGGAGCAGGACGGAGGGGAACGCCAGAGCAGGGCGAGCTTCTGAAGTCAAGCTCTGCTTGATTTCTATCATTATTAATTCCTAGATTGCAAGTCCTTCTAGAGGGCCCAAATGGAATCTCTCTGCCGTATCCCTGAGCAAAGACTTTGGGATGAAGCCCCGCGCTGTAAAGCACTTCTGCGCGTAAGCAGAAGACCCCGTGCGCCGGTCCCCCCGCTCCTCAAGCCCCGGGCAGCGACCGCCGCGGGCACCACCACCTAAGGACGCCCACAGCTGCCTGCACCCAGGCTCGCCGCTGCGCTCAGCACCCCGTGATCCCCCTCTTCCTAGGAAAAAGCTCTGGAAAGCGAGCCCGCTCCCCCTCGATTGCTGGGCCTGCCGCACGCGTGCGTATGGGACCGGGAAGGTTGGGCAGGGGAGCGCGGGCAGCGCACGTGGCAACGCCTCTGCCAAAAAAAACGGCACCTGCACTTTTTGGTGGACATGATTTATGGCATCTCCTGGGAAATGCAACAGCAAAGTGCAGCCCACCATGGGAGCAGCCCTTCTCCCCATGCCCGCACCCCGCGGGGGCACACGCACTGCCCTGCCCCCCCCCCCCCAGCACAGAGCTGCCCATGCCGGCCAGCAAAACCACCCACCGCCCCAAGAAACGGAGCCGAGACGGACCCCCCTGCTCCCATCAGCCTCACCCTGCTCCCCCCTGCCCTGCCAACCCCCCCGCGCCTCCACAGCGAGGGGGAACCCCGCGGTGGAACCCCAAGGGAACGACGAGGTGCAGGGGACCCCGGCGACAGGCACATCGGGGAGACCCCAACTCTGGTCCCGGGGGCTTAACCTGATCCTAAATGGAACGCAGAAACCAAAGTCATGGCCGTAAACCCGTGCGTCTCCCTTCCCACCCAAGCCGCCTCCTCTTGAAGCGCCGTTGAAAAAGCAAACGCGTTCGCAGCGTCGCTAAAGACGGTGCTTGGCTTCGCCGCACGCTGCAGCGCTCCCCGTTTCTTCCTCTCCTCCTAGGCCCCGCTCAAACCACCGCCTCCACCGAGATGACAAGCAAAACACCGAAGAGGCCGTGCGTCGCGGTGGCCCTGAGCGTGGCAGCCTTTGAAGCTGCCATTTCACCAGCGCCGGGACGGCTGAATCCACCCGAGCGCCACGCACAGCAGCGAGGAGCAGCGTGCATGTTCTAGGTGCCTGGACTGGACAACTGGGCTAATAATATGAAATAACACGCGGGCAAATTTGTTGTTGCTGCCCAATTACACGTTTTTCAGTCCTGGGAATGGTTACCATTGGGCACAGAAAGCAGACTTGCTGCCAAACCCACGAGCCGAGCAGTAAAAGCCAGTTCTAGGCACACAAGTAGTTATGAATTACTAGAATTACTAGTATTTTTGCTGCTGCTGATGCCAAGTATCGACATGCCACTATGCCAGACGCTACCAAGCCGTACAAAATGATCCTTTCCTGGGAGAATGAACAGCCTGTGTCCCCTGGGACCCTTGCAATGGGGACAGTGAGAACACCTCCAGCCCGGGACCTCCAACCACCAGAAGCTGATGGATCACCTCCTGCTACTTACACCTTGAACTTGCTTTGAAACCATGTTGGCATAAAAAGTTGAGTCCCATTTACTACTATAACACAGAAAATTGAGCCTTCATAATGGAGGCTGAAAACCTTGGGCTCTTCCACTTTGGAAGAAAAAAATCTCATTAGGTATCATTCATTATACTTCATAAAAATGTCATTTAACCAAGTAGTTTTCTCCAAGTCTCGTTGTGCAATAATACTGCCCTGCACCGACGCCCTGGGAGCGCACCGAGCAATCGAGTAACTCAGCCAGGTACCTAATTCACTGCATTATTTGGGATCGCACGTGCATAAGAGCAGCCCACCCAAAGCCCCGTCTAGCCCACCACCCTCTTTATGACAGCCACCAGAAAGGGATGCTTTGGGAACAAAATTAGAGGAGGGCAAGCCCCTGGGGACGTGGCTTTGTGTGGAAGTGCCCGCGGAGCGGTTTGCCCTCCCCAAAGCCGCGGTGGCCCGTTCATTTTCTGCATGTCCAGTCAGGGAGTCTATTTTCTCCTCCTGCCAACGGGAAGAGTCACGTAGCGCCTGAGATTTGAAAGTAATCCGATGAACTAGGCAGGCGGTGGCAGGTACAAGAAGGTCTTCCAGAGTTTTCTTCATCTTTATCGGTTTCTGGAAGTCCTTGTTCGTAGATCTACAGGGAATCTCTGTGTTCAGGTAGCAGCTGCAGTCATCAAGAAAGCAGAGTATCTTTGAATTTCCTTCTGATTTTCCAGTCTAAACTTGAATCTGAATTCCCAGGCTGAACAGAAGGAAAATTAACTATTTATATTTTATTTGTCAGCCCTTCTGCAGTTTAGATAAAAATTCAGTAAATGTGTGAGAAAATGACTGCAAAAAGCTGTATGAAGCAGCGTGACCCAGCCGTGCTAATGCCCTCACGGTGCTGCTGCAAAGGCCAGACGCATCCTCTCCTCGCTGGCTGCTGCTGTATGTCACGTTCACAGACAGTGCAAAGAAGCTTTAAGTCCAATTGTGGCACCACAAAGGAGTAATTTTAGATGAAAAGAGTCAGTTCACAGTGAAGCTACATAATAAAGACAAAGTTGGGGTTTTTTTGGGGGGGGGAGGGGGAAGCTTTTTTAGAGCAGGTAGTTAAAAAAAAATAGGAAAGAAAAAATCAGTGGGAGCCATTAAGGTCTATGAGCATCGCCCCGGGTGCAGCGCTGACAGATGCGCCAGTCCACGCTCACTGGGCTCATAACGCAACACCCCGTCTTGCCCTAACTGCACACAACTAACGCGGCTCCTTCGCTGCCTTCTCTGCCCACAAGGCAGGTATTTTGCAGGTGTCTTGCTCCAGAAGGGATGTCTCCAGGTTGTTGTCTTCCTGCAGAAAACTAGGTCAAACGCCAGGAATGTTAAGGCTCTGAGGACTACGCCAGGGCTGTTTTCTTCTTCCCTATACGCAGCTTTGTGGAGGTGGCAGCGGTACGAGGGGCATAATCGCATCCAACAGCCTCAGCAAATCATAAGAACAGTAATGCCTACATTTTAGATTGTGCTTTTCCTGAACTCCAAGTCCTGTACTGGAGGTCAAAGGCAGTGCCCTTCTCTGTGCACAGGGAGACACCGAGGGCCAGGGAAGCACCTTCCTTACGGACAACGCCAAAGCAGTGACGGAGCCAAGAGGTGCCACCCGAACCCCGGCCGGCCCCCGCCGCTCGGGCCAGAATACGCTGCTGCTGCCTGACGCTGAAGTTACTAATGCAACTCAAAAGTGCTTCCTCTGCTAAAACTACGGCAAGATCCCAAAGACATTGCTGGAAAATATGGAGGAAGGACGAAACGAGCATGCTGAGCTCCTTCCGCTCATGTGCACCTCTCACCGGCCCCTACGTGGGGCCAAATCCCCCCCAGGACCCCTCAAACCTCTCCCCTCCCTGCTCCCCGCTCCATCCCTTTGCCTCCCCTTCCCCGGCCAAGCACGAGGAGGGCGAGCAGCGCTATTCTCTCTCCCCGCCTTGGCGAAATGCATAGCCGTGGCAGGCTGAAGTCTCGGGATAGAAATCGTTTTCCTGGCAGGAAGACTCCTCTGTGATAATCACACCCCAAGGAGGACCCGAGCAGCAGCCAGCACGGTCTAAACCCAAAAAGCGGTGTTAGTCAGAGCCGGTGACTGACGTCATCTGCTCTGTCATACGCTCAGCAAGCGGCAGTGCTCTCGCTGGTGGTCATGTTGATAACAAGATCAAAGGCTTGCAAGTATTTCAACAGAAGTGCTGGGAACAGTCTTGATCAAAATAAGAGGAAGGCCCTGTATACAGAAGACATGAGAGGTTTGCAACCCACATGTGAACCTTTGAAGTTTGGTTGTTTTTTTTTTTTAATAAACTAGTTTAACATCGTTAGTTTAAGAGGTATAAAACCAATCGGCTGTATAATCTCTCTACATACTGCAAGCACAGAGTATTATCCACATGCCGACATGCTTTTGCAGTGGGGGGAAAAAAAGCACTGCCAGAGACACTCAAGAATAAGACAAGAAAACACACAATTAGTTTTATGGGATTTCAAGTTCATTTCATAAACCGACATACTTTTGTTACCGAGTATAGCCAGATAAGTCCGATACATTTTCTCTTCCTATAATCCTTTTAACATTTCCATTCCCCCCTACAGACTTTTTTCCTTGATGTTTTGTTCAGCGCACTCCCTGCTATCTGCACATGCTTGGCCAGATTTTTTAGACTTAAAAGGGGCACCGTATCAGCATTAACCGTTCTACGAGAGCTGATAAAACACACATAAGCACTTTGCTACCTATTAACATTTCTGAACTGATTCCTTCACCTGCACAGAACAGTGATTGAAAAGAGGGCGGGGGCGAGAGAGGCAAATGAGGATATTTATGACCAACTTCCCACGACTTCTTTTTTCCACCACCCCTTCCTTGCTGTGCACGAAGGAGACATCGCTTTCTCTGCTAGCTTCTTGTTTAAGTAACCGGTAGGAGACCAGGTCTACAAGGTCTCTGATGGGCAACTGCTTGCCTGGATGCGTGCCACTGGGGTGGGAGTAAGGGGTGCAAACACCCCGGCCAGGGTATGCAGCCGTGCTATGTACTCTCCAGTCCTAGCAGCTGAGCTCTTCACAGGCAACAGGGAGCCCACATTTCACCCTTGAAGGTAACATTTAAGTGCAACTAAAATTTTTTAAGTCAAATATGGATTTTTTGATGGAAGATTGAGCGCTGCTGTGGCTGCTGGGGACATATCCACGATGCCATGGCAGAGGCACTGAGTGTGGTCCTCTTGTCAGGACCAGGTGGTAACTCCTTAGAGAGTCCCGTTCAGGGCCACATTCCTCCTTGCTCCGTCTCTGCTCACTGCTTCTGCTAGGCATAATATTGATCCTGGGTTTGCTTCATACATAGCGTACACATGCCAGGGGGAATCTGACTCTGAAGGGGTTTGAAGCCCAGTTTTCATTGGGGTTCTCCATGCACTAATCCCATGAGTGCTTATGAAGTGACTTTTAGACACTCCACCACGCAAGCAGTCAAGCTGTACCACAACTGCTTATAGGTGTCCTGAGAGGGCTAAATCCCCCCTGCTCCTTGCAGAGTTTGTGGCAGTTTGCTAAAAGCATCAGCAGATAATGTGTCTCTGGCAGCTTGGATATTTATCTGCCAAACGGGTTCGGATTTAAGGACATCCCTTCAAATTTGAGACGGTTCAGATCCACCTACACGTGTACTCAGCGTGCCTACCCTGCGCTCCCACTTCGCCCTTGCCCAGAGAGCGCTTGGCAGCAAGAACCTGGCACGTGAGGTTCAGCAGGAGGATGTAGGAGAAACACGGGGAGGTGATGGGAGCATTGGTGCTAGCAAAGCAAGGCCTGAAGTAGATTCCATCCCGTTTTTTCACAGAAACAGGAACATTTTTTCCATGCATGCTCAGGGAAGCCCTCCTCCTGCATGCACAGAGCAAGCGGGGTGTGCTGGCTCTCGTTCTGCAGAGGCTGGACGCTCCTGGAAGAGAACATGGCCAGCTTGGTAACGAGTCGGGTCTGATGGTATCTTGGCACGACCGCGGAGGAAGTGAAATATATGATGTGTTACTAGCCTGAACTGATGTGATTTGATTCTGCAATATAATCCTTTTTGTTTTCTGGCTGGCTTCTATAGCTGTGTAAAAATGGTTACTTTAAAACTCAACTAAGTATGAAGTGTACTCACTGCAAATCTCAGCGAGGAAAGGAAATCCAAATGTTTTGAGTTTAACTATTAAACATAGTTTCCAGCTAGTGTGCTCAGAATTTGAAATTAAACAAATGAAAGAAACATGTTTCAATGGTTTTATGTAGGCAATAATGTCATTAACAGGAAATAAAGAAATTGGGCTTTGCAGCTGCAGCATGAAATTTAACCCTTCCTATGCAGCAGGGTGCTGCCTCGGCTGGCACAGTGCGTTTTTGACCCCCGCCTGCTACTGGGCATCCCGCACATACAGCAGGACCCTGAACATCCCAGTTCACACAGCCCTCAAAGGCTGACGATAATGGAAAAAGCAGGAGGAGAGACAACGGTTACGAGTGAACAGGCTTTCCTGACTAGTGGAAAACTTCTAGATCACAAAGTCAAATAAAATTCTTCACTTCCAGGGGGAAAAAAAAAAAAAAACACACCACCAAACCCTTTATGCACAGTTATTTTTAGGTGCACTGTCAAAGTTGAGTACCCTAAAATTATACCTGTTTTGGTTTGTTTCTGCCTGTCGATTCAATTCTCAGTATCAGGGAGGATAGCGAAGGGTATGAGACCCAGCGCTCGCGGCGCTGTCAGGAGCGGGATGATGCCTCCACCCTGCCTCTCACAAGCTGGACCCATCCTGAGGCCGCGAAAGAAACTTTTTTTCGTTTTAAGGATGCCTGTATTTCCAGGTGTGAAATACAGACTGGAGAGAGGAGACTTTGCATGGAGAAAGCCTCATCCCCACGTCGCCTGCTGCATCCTCAAGTGCAGACCTGGCCCCCAAAGTCACTGGGGTTTCCTGCACACACGGAGTTGTACAACCGAGTCCCGTATCCGAGCCCCTTCGATGCTGGAAACAGCACTGAGAAACATATCCCCAGTATCTATCAGGCAGAGGGGACAATAACCAGAAGGCAGATTTTTTTAGTTAAAAGAGGAAACGGTGGATAGCTAATTCTAAAAAAAAAAAAAAAGAACCTACGCCCAGCATGGGACTTCCCATCATGCAGGAAAAATCAGCGCAGTCCCCCAAAAGACAACAAATGCCCTTTGGTTGGATTTCTCCGTGGCAAAAGCCACCGCTGGCAGGTTGATGGAGACAGGCTGAGTGCTAAGCTCTACCTCACTGCCTGGAACCAAAGCACAAGCCCTAAAGGTGGCCTCTCATGTACACCTGTGTTCAAACCAGCAACCAAGTGCCCGCCAGGATTTGCGCTGTAGGACCCGACCCTCTGCATCAGGAGCATTTACACAATTATTGACGTCATTTGCTAGTACGAGAACCAGAAAAAAATTCATTGTGCTTTCGGGGCACAACATACACCCAGCTGCCAGCCCTTGACCTCTAACGGGCAGCAACACCCAGAAACATATTTATCACGGTGGGGCCATCCTGCTCTCAAGCAAATACCTGGATGGTGCTTGGGAGAGTTTTGCCTGGGCGTCGTGGCACTGGGTCTCTCGAGCATTTTTCTGCCCAAGGAGCACAAAGTGCAAATTTTTGGTCCCATTTCATCTAGTATCAGATTGCACGCCTCCCCTTCTCCCAATTTATATTTTTTTTTTTTTTTTTTTTAGTAGATCATATCTTCCTCTGCCAAAGCCCTATTGATTGTATGAAAAGATGTTTTCTTCCACTGTGGGAACCTCCACTGTAATCCTTTCAAGAAAGGTTAAACAATTAATATTGGCATCTTTGTTTCCCCTTTTCATTAAATGTAGGGGAAGCTCAGTAAGCGTGAGGTCAATCTCTCTCCAGACTAGACCCAAAAAACGGCTGTTTGGACATAAGTTTCATTAAGAGTCATTAATGATTTTTTTCTTTTTAGTAGAAATCATCATGCTGTGGGAGAGACCATCAAAATATTATTTTAATCTTTTCTCCTTTTGCTAGTTATGCTTTCTAATCCTTTTGTAGAAGCCTGGAAATCACTCACCCAGTATCCTTTCTCCCCATAAGAAACTGGGGGGAGTGGGAACCTCGTTGTATTACTGAAAATCAGGAGAAACTGAAGTGCTATTAGACCACGTCCCCACCTCTGCAGTCCCCAGCTGTGGTCACTGAAAGCAGGTTCTGGGCTTCTCCCTCTCTTCCCAACGTGGCCAAAATTAAGACACCTTTTTTTTTCCTTTGGAAGCAAATCTAACTTGAGTCTCCTGTTCTCTTGAGAGCATATTCCTGGTCCTTTCGCATCACCACTGACAACTCCCCCCCTCCTTTTCCGTAGCATTTGCATTCGTCGGGATGAGCATTCCCCATGGTCCTCCCGTTCCTCCAAGAGCCCTTCCAGTTCATGGGGTTGTACAAGACGTAACCCATCCCCGTGACAGTCCTCTGGGGACTGAAGCGCTTCCTAGCGTGCTATTATTACACTGGAGAAGGCCAGCGCGTTCCCTCCCACGTGTCCCATGTCCCCCTCTAAGGTCTTCTAATGAAACCTGCAGATCCGCTCCTCAGTGATGGCGCAGCGGGAGCCCCGGAGAGGGGCTGGAGGCCACGGCAGGAAGGACCGAGGGGAGCAGGGGGCTGCTGTCACCTCCTCAGTCCCAGCTGCTTCTTCCTGAGATGAGTTTGTTTTGCAATGGGAGCATTTCCACCTGGGGGAAGCTCTAAAAGCTCCTAGAAGGCAGTAAAAGCTGAAATCCTCCCGTGGCTGCTGCAGAGTCAGGTTGTGAGGGCGCCAGGACAACTACGCTGCTGCAGTATTTCAAATCTATAAAATATACTGGTTCTGAGGAGTCTGTTAGCGATATATTTATGGGTTTATTTACCTCTGTGCACATAACTCCCATTAATGTAAATGAGAGCTTCCACACAAGCCCCTTGCAAGCTGAAAGGAGAGCACTCCTGTCGTCTTAATCGCGCATGAAGGGTTTTGCTTGGACATGGCAATACAGAATCATAGAATCGTTTAGGTTGGAAAAGACCTTTAAAAATAGAGCTTTGCAACGGTGGAGATGACTATGATCCCCGCTCGCATGCCTGGTTGGTTAAATTGAGTGAGAGCACTGCCATGACGTGCCTCTCCCACTGAAGCGAGCTGGGGATGACGGTCAGCTCTCAGGAAAACGGGACACCTCCTGCTCCGCGCTCCTGCCAGGCGTGGAGGACGTACGGCTGGGACGCCCGTCCCCAGGATGGGGTGGCATGGGGGGCAGCTCCAGTGGGCAGCGGCAGAAACAAACCGGCAAGAGAGGCAGCGATTCCTGAGCTCGTTTTGTACAGATCCAGATCTGCAAGTCAGGGCTTGCCTTGGGCATTTGTAACATATGTTTTAGCGCTGGGGCCCATTTATCCACCCCGTCTGTGCAACTGATAATAGACTCATTAAAAGCACAACAGAAATGCCAAAATAACTGCTTATTATTCTCCCATAACTTTAGACAATAACATAAATTCCGTAAATTTAACCAATATGCCATCGTCCTTTCATTACACAGGCGCGTACCTAACATGCGAACAGAGAGGACAGCTTATATTAAATTGATTTCAGTTCATAAAGAATGTAATATCAGCCTAAAACCCCAAGTTATTTAATACATTTAAAAGTATGCAGTTTCCACAAGCTTATACACGTTCACATCTGCTATTGAAGTGAGCACGGATAATGAGACTCTAATGTGATACACCTGACACCAGACAACACTGGAAATGTTCATCTGTCACGCGTGGCTGCGAGTGAAACGACAAAAACCTGTGGGCCAGATCCCTGGGGTTAATCAGCACTGAGCCCTTGCCTTCAACAGTTTCAACAAAGCCACCGTGCTTCAGAGCCGCTGACGGCTTGGCTCTGCATTTGCAAGCCGGAGCCCTCGGAGAGTTTTGAGCAAGGGTGGGCTGTCGTGGGAGGACCACTGGAACAGCCCCACTGAGAGGCTGTTAAATATCCTGGACTCAAACCCAGCCCTTCGTCCCGGAGTGCACTAAAAATATAATTTGCCTAACCCTTCTCTCTGCTATTACACTGATGCAGATCAGGAGGAAAAGATTGCACCAGTATAAAACCTGCTGGACGCCACTATAAATCAGTAAGAAGAAAAAAATCCAAGCGATTTTTTCTTCTCTTGATGACTTTACGGAGGCTGAAGCAGCTGGGGAGGTTCTCCCTGACTACTTGAAGTTGCATGGAGCCTTGACACCAGCCTGAAGCGGCAGCAGCCTTTCTGCAGAGGGGAGCCGGGATGTATTTTTTGGCAGCAGGGACAGCCCGTTTCCTTGGGCCACCCCCTTCATTGTGAATGCTTCGTGCATGAGCTCAGGGAACTCACCCAGTTAAAAATAACCCTCCCCTGGACAAAAAATAGACAAAGAAAAAGGCTATTTATACCCTGGATCAATTCCTGGGGCTGATTCACCGTGCGGCCCCAGGAACGCTCGCGGTGGGGCGAGGCGCGAGGAGCCGCGCGGCTGCGCCTGCCCCAGCAAAGCCGGCCGAGGGGACCCCGGCACGTCGCGCTGGCGCGGGCCACGACGCCCACTTAGCTGCGAGCCAGCCGGACATATACGGATCACTTTTGTTTTCCTATCACCCTCAGGGGTCGGAGATGGGAGGGCTCTTGTGCCCTTTTATAATTTTGATTTTGGGTTCATGTGTTTTTAGTTTATAAATGTCTTTTTTATGTTTACCTCACGTGGCTCGCCTCCCAGCTGAGTCAGGGCTGTTCCTTTATGCGCCGTTTCCAAATTCTTGGGTTTAAATGCCTCACACAGGGACAGCAACAGGGCCAGCTCCAAGCGCCCAAAGAGAAACAGATGATCAGCCAAATAGTTTGATAAAACTCAGGGAGAATTATCCACCCACCTCAGCAGACAAGTTTAAATATGGATAAAGATAGCTGGAATAATATAGATACATTTTTTTCTCCATGTTGTTTTCTGTTTTGACTTCTTTGGGATCACTCAAAGGGAGGTTCGGGCTTTGATCTTCTCTATTGGCAATATTTTTTTCATCTAGGTTTTTATAGTTTGAGAAGAGATGTTACATGCTTGCAACAGAGCCTATCAATATGATGTGGGTCTGAACAAAAAACCTGGTGTCAGGTTCTCCATTTGGAGTGTTACCTCAAGCTTTGAAGTTTGTAATGATTCAAAAGCATCTAGAGCTGCTACAAATGTTAATAAAATTAAAGCCATCTGAAAGTGAGGCTTGCATGTGCCTTTGAAAGTAGGTCTGTGATCAGTTATTACCCTCAATTACCTTGTTGTCCACTCTTTTAGCTCGAGGTTAAACTCTTAACACTTTGCTTTGAAGTGGTTATCCTTTTATCTATGACCGGACTGAGGAATTTAAGGGCAATAATCAATGAGAGCTTCATAAGAATAAAGGGGAGACAAGGCAAGGAAAATAGGTGTGAATGTTCCCTTAACGGCTGGCTGGGGGTTTGGAGGGGCTGGGAGGGACACTGAGCTCTGACACGATCCTTAAAAAAAAAAAAAGAAAAAAGAAAAAGCAAAAAAAGAAGGAAAGAAAGAGGGGGAAAAAGGAACGAACGAAAGAAAAAAGGAGCCCCAGCAATTTCCAAATCACTGCTAAAAATAAAGCAAAAGCACTAATTCAGGGTGGGGCTGGGAGTGGGGAGAGCACGGAGAGGTGAAGCCCTCATCAAAGGCGCGGGACGAGTAATGAGGCACGGAGATACGATTAAAGAATTGGCTTAATCACGGCTTTGATGTCCACCATGGCACCTCACCCTGCCGAGCCTCAGCAGGGACGGAGACGGGGACGGGTCCCCCGCACCGGGGCCCCGCTGCCCGCCCCGGCCCCAGCGATGACCCCCACCCCAAAGCCAGCGGTCGCTGGGCCAAGCGTTGGCACCGGGAGATGCACGGCAGGATACAGGCGATCCCTTCCCGGCCTGTGTAGGATGCCCCAGCAAGGGGGTCTCCGCCCTTGCCTGCGAGCAGCAGCATCTCTGCTACCCGCACCCCGCTGGCCCCCAGAAGGTCCTTGGCCACCCATTCCCAAAAACCCACCACAAAGCCGCCGTGGGACGCAGGCGTCCCTTCTCGGGGGAAGGCAGGCCCAGGGAAGGGGGCTCAGAGAATTAACCCGGCTGCTGCCTTGGTCTTGCCCGCTCGCTGTCGGCGAGGATGCTGGTGACATCCCTTGTCACGCCCGGAGGACTCCGGCGTGGTGCGACCCAGCGCCTTCCCCGGGGAAAGGCAGCCAACCTCCGCTTTCACCCTGTCAGGGGAAAATGGGTGGAATACTCCCGGCCAATTCTTTCTTTTTTTTTTTTTTTAATTTTTTTTTTTTTTTTTAATCCGAGGTGCCTAAAGCAAGGTGTAGAAATGCATGTTGAACATGCCGAGTTTGGCAGGGGATCAAGTCCAAATGGCCTGGTTTTCTGAAGTCCGGAGCACCAACCTACAACACCGTCGAGCGAGAGCTGCGTGTGCTCAGCATCTCCGAAAAATCACACCGCTTCGCTTTGATCCGGTGCCAACGTTTGGATCTGCGTGTCTAATTTAAGGTGCTTGGGCTGGAAAATGTTGACAATTATTGTTACTCTAAAATTAAACCAGTGCTTAATTATCGAAATTGATGGTAACTTAGAGTGGCATTTTCAAAAGAGCCTAAGGGAGTCAGAAGGAGATTTTCAAAGGCAGTTTAATGTCTCAGGGCCACGTCTACCTCCTCGTACCTGCAGTTTCTTACTGACTGCTCCTGCTTCGCCACCTTTTTAAGGCGATCCGAGAGGTGCTGAGGTCTCTTTACCGAGAAGGTACGAGGTGGACCTGAAACTGTGAGCGCAGACCGAAGTCTCCAGCCCTCCAAATGCACTTGGCTAATTCACAGCGAAAAATCAATTGGTTTTGGGTGCCCAGTTCTCCTATAATCCTTTAGATAATCCCAGCTTTAGGCTTTCAGATACTGATAAAAAAAAAACCCCAAAAACCAAAAAACCAAGAAATTTGTGTAAATAGAATAGAAAATGAACATATATGTCATATAACTTTCAGATACTCTGAACTTAATATGAAATAGGTTGAGGACAATAGCAATAAAATATTGCTCAAGAGAGAGTAAAGGCACCGAGACCATGAAGCCCGAGGCTGAGAACACTGTTTCGTAATTAAGGTAGCCTCCAGACAACGATTGTCATACGCAGGCATTGCTCAAGGACCCAACCATTATTGCTTTCATTATAATTTTTCAGGAGAGGATCTTTTCCTGGCTTGGCTCCACCTTCATTCAAAGCTCCCACTAGCCCCAGTGGCTAACGAGAAAGCGTTGATTGAGAAACTCTAATGACAGCCTCCACGGGATGCAAAGGAGTGCGCCCGCAGCAGCCTTGCCCCGCGAGGGGCGGCTATGGAGCGGGCTCGTGGCACCATGGGTCCAGACCAGGAGGTCTGGTGGAAGAGGTGACACCAGCCGGGGACATCAAATGCCACGTCTGGGGAGAGGAAACCTCTGAGTGCAGCACAGTGAGCTGAGGATCGCTGAGCCTTGCGGAGCGAGGGAGGGCACGGCTGGCTGCCGATGCACCCCGGCAGGACGCTCGTGCTGCCGCAGCCCGGACCGGGTGGTCTTTCGCTGGTTAAATGGGGTCCTGCCGGTCTTTGTGCATCGAACCAGTTGAAAAAGGACTGGCAGGAAGGGTTTTCCAAAGAAAACTGAGCTGACTTTTAAAAACATCCTGATAAACCCTATATTGCAACCAAATAGCTTCTTTTTTTTAATTGCAGTACAACATGGGAGCTGTAGTTTCTATGTCTCATGCTCTACGCTCTTCCATAGACCTAGACTGCATCTCCCACGGAAGGCTGGGCTTCGTGCTTGGACAAGGAGAGCGTGGGGGAGCGGAGGAGCATGCGTGAGGCTGGGGAATGGCAGCATCAGGCATCCCACACAACGACGTCCACTATGGATCGCTGCTGCATTTCAGAATTTACGCACTGTGGGTTTTGGCTGAAATTGGCCCTGGAGTTTCAGCGTTGCCATGGAGGGGAAGAAAAGCATGAATTAGAAACTCCTCTCTGTATGTAGAAAGTTTGATTTCCCATCAAAATCCAAATTTGACTAAAAAAATTCCAGTTGCTCATAATTACGCCAACTGGTCCTGAGTGAATCTTATTGGAATCGCAGGATTAACTCCCATTACCTGACGTTACGTTGAGCATGACCGTGCCTGTCTACACTTAACTGCTGACCTATCTTAATCATGCTAGTAATTAATATGCTGAAGCAAAGTCATGTTCCAACACGGTCTAATTTTCTAGTGAAGACAAATGCCAAGAAGGATTAGAAACAAATGGGAACACCCTGAAATGGCTTCCTCGTACACCGAGCCACTGCGGGTCATTGCTCCTCTACCTCCAGAGCCCTTCACACATGAGCCAGGAGGACCGGGAGGACTCCCTTCCCAGCTAATTCCTGGCTAAGCAGAAATCCCGAATTGTGGCGGCGAGGCCGGGGCTGAGCCACTCGCTCCTGCTCCAGCTGCTCTGATGTTTGGCCAATTATCAGCACCTGGATACTCAGGCAAGAGGGAGGTAATGTAAGACGGTAATGAAGGAAG